>NC_084664.1:73332432-73640476 GCF_028389875.1 Rhea pennata
ATTGCCTTCTCCGTTGCCTTCGCCTTTGCCTAACCCTGACCCTGACAGCCTTCGCCTTCGCCTTTGCCTAACCCGAACCGTGACAGCCTTCACCTTTGCCTTGGCCTAACCCTAACTGTCTTTGCCAACACTAACCCTAACCCTCAGCGAAAGAGTCTTTGGCTTTGCCTAACCCTAAATGCTTTTGCCTTTGCCTTTGCCTAACCCTAATCTCCGTCGCCTTTGCATAACACTGACCCAAAGCCTAATCCTCACCCTAAATGTTTTTGCCTTTGCCTAATCCTAAATGCCTTTGCCTAACGCAACATGGCTTTGCCTTTGCCTAAGCCTGAACTCCTTTGCCTTTGCTTTTTCCTAACCCTACCCCTAACGGCCTTTGTCTTGGCCTACCCCTAAATCCCTTCTTTGCCTTCGCCTTTCCCACTGCCTTTGCCTTTGCCTTTGCGTTTGCTTAACCATAGCCCTAACCGTAACCGTAACCACCTTTGCCTTTGCCTAACCCTAATGCCTTTGTCTTTGCCTTTGTGTTTTCGTTTCACCTAACCCTAAATGCCTTTCGCTTTCCCTTTGCCTTTGCGTAAACCTAGCCGTAACCCTAACCGCCTTTGCCTTTGCCTAACCGAAAAAGACTTTGCTTTTGCCTGGCCCTAAATGTCTTTGCCTAACCCTAACCGCTATTGCCTTTGCCTTTGCCCACCGCTAACCCAAACCGTAACCCTAAGCCTAAGTGTTTTTGCCTTTGCCTAAGCCTAAGTGGTTTTGCCTTTGCCTGAGCATAAATTCTCTTGCCTTTGCATTTTCCTAACGCTTCCCCTGATCTCCTTTGTCTTGGCCTTCCCCTAAATCCCTTTGTTGCCTTTGCCTTTCCCATTGTCTTTGCCTTTCCCTTTGCTTAAACCTAACCGTAACCGTAACCCTAACCCTTACCCTAAAACGGACCCTATCCCTAACTACCTTTGCCTTTGCCATTGCCTTTGCCTAACCCTAACCCAAACCCTGACAGCCATTGCCTTCTCCGTTGCCTTCGCCTTTGCCTAACCCTGACCCTGACAGCCTTGGCCTTTGCCTTGGCCTAACCCTAACTGCCTTTGCCAACATTAACCCTAACCCTAACCGAAAGAGTCTTTGGCTTTGCCTAACCCTAAATGCTTTTGCCTTTACCTTTGCCTAACCCTAATCTCCGTCGCCTTTGCATAACACTGACCCAAAGCCTATTCCTCACCCTAAATGTTTTTGCCTTTGCCTAATCCTAAATGCCTTTGCCTAACGCAACATGGCTTTGCCTTTGCCTAAGCCTGAACTCCTTTGCCTTTGCATTTTCCTAACCCTACCCCTAACGGCCTTTGTCTTGGCCTACCCCTAAATCCCTTCTTTGCCTTTGCCTTTCCCACTGCCTTTGCCTTTGCCTTTGCGTTTGCTTAACCATAGCCCTAACCGTAACCGTAACCACCTTTGCCTTTGCCTAACCCTAATGCCTTTGTCTTTGCCTTTGCGTTTTCGTTTCACCTAACCCTAAATGCCTTTCGCTTTCCCTTTCCCTTTGCCTTTGTGTAAACCTAGCCCTAACCCTAATCGCCTTTGCTTTTGCCTAACCGAAAAAGACGTTGCCTTTGCCTGGCCCTAAATGCCTTTGCCTAACCCTAAGCGCTATTGCCTTTGCCTAACGCTAACCCAAACCGTAACCCTAAGCCTAAGTGTTTTTGCCTTTGCCTAAGCCTAAGTGGTTTTGCCTTTGCCTGAGCATAAATTCCCTTGCCTTTGCATTTTCCTAACGCTTCCCCTGATCTCCTTTGTCTTGGCCTTCCCCTAAATCCCTTTGTTGCCTTTGCCTTTCCCATTGCCTCTCCCTTTGCTTAACCCTAACCGTAACCGTAACGCTAACCCTAAAACGGACCCTATCCCTAACCACCTTTGCCTTTGCCATTGCCTTTGCCTAACCCTAACCCAAACCCTGACAGCCATTGCCTTCTCCATTGCCTTTGCCTAACCCTGACCCTGACAGCCTTGGCCTTTGCCTTTGCCCAACCCGAACCGTGACAGCCTTCACCTTTGCCTTGGCCTAACCCTAACTGTCTTTGCCAACACTAACCCTAACCCTAACCGAAAGAGTCTTTGGCTTTGCCTAACCCTAAATGCTTTTGCCTTTGCCTTTGCCTAACCCTAATCTCCGTCGCCTTTGCATAACACTGACCCAAAGCCTAATCCTCACCCTAAATGTTTTTGCCTTTGCCTAATCCTAAATGCCTTTGCCTAACGCAACATGGCTTTGCCTTTGCCTAAGCCTGAACTCCTTTGCCTTTGCATTTTCCTAACCCTACCCCTAACGGCCTTTGTCTTGGCCTACCCCTAAATCCCCTCTTTGCCTTCGCCTTTCCCACTGCCTTTGCCTTTGCCTTTGCGTTTGCTTAACCATAGCCCTAACCGTAACCGTAACCACCTTTGCCTTTGCCTAACCCTAATGCCTTTGTCTTTGCCTTTGCGTTTTTGTTTCACCTAACCCTAAATGCCTTTCGCTTTCCCTTTCCCTTTGCCTTTGCGTAAACCTAGCCCTAACCCTAACCGCCTTTGCCTTTGCCTAACCGAAAAAGACTTTGCTTTTGCCTGGCCCTAAATGCCTTTGCCTAACCCTAACCGCTATTGCCTTTGCCTTTGCCCACCGCTAACCCAAACCGTAACCCTAAGCCTAAGTGTTTTTGCCTTTGCCTAAGCCTAAGTGGTTTTGCCTTTGCCTGAGCATAAATTCTCTTGCCTTTGCATTTTCCTAACGCTTCCCCTGATCTCCTTTGTCTTGGCCTTCCCCTAAATCCCTTTGTTGCCTTTGCCTTTCCCATTGTCTTTGCCTTTCCCTTTGCTTAAACCTAACCGTAACCGTAACCCTAACCCTTACCCTAAAACGGACCCTATCCCTAACCACCTTTGCCTTTGCCATTGCCTTTGCCTAACCCTAACCCAAACCCTGACAGCCATTGCCTTCTCCGTAGCCTTCGCCTTTGCCTAACCCTGACCCTGACAGCCTTCGCCTTTGCCTTGGCCTAACCCTAACTGCCTTTGCCAGCATTAACCCTAACCCTAACCGAAAGAGTCTTTGGCTTTGCCTAACCCTAAATGCTTTTGCCTTTGCCTTTGCCTAACCCTAATCTCCGTCGCCTTTGCATAACACTGACCCAAAGCCTATTCCTCACCCTAAATGTTTTTGCCTTTGCCTAATCCTAAATGCCTTTGCCTAACGCAACATGGCTTTGCCTTTGCCTAAGCCTGAACTCCTTTGCCTTTGCATTTTCCTAACCCTACCCCTAACGGCCTTTGTCTTGGCCTACCCCTAAATCCCTTCTTTGCCTTTGCCTTTCCCACTGCCTTTGCCTTTGCCTTTGCGTTTGCTTAACCATAGCCCTAACCGTAACCACCTTTGCCTTTGCCTAACCCTAATGCCTTTGTCTTTGCCTTTGCGTTTTCGTTTCACCTAACCCTAAATGCCTTTCGCTTTCCCTTTCCCTTTGCCTTTGTGTAAACCTAGCCCTAACCCTAATCGCCTTTGCTTTTGCCTAACCGAAAAAGACGTTGCCTTTGCCTGGCCCTAAATGCCTTTGCCTAACCCTAAGCGCTATTGCCTTTGCCTAACGCTAACCCAAACCGTAACCCTAAGCCTAAGTGTTTTTGCCTTTGCCTAAGCCTAAGTGGTTTTGCCTTTGCCTGAGCATAAATTCCCTTGCCTTTGCATTTTCCTAACGCTTCCCCTGATCTCCTTTGTCTTGGCCTTCCCCTAAATCCCTTTGTTGCCTTTGCCTTTCCCATTGCCTCTCCCTTTGCTTAACCCTAACCGTAACCGTAACGCTAACCCTAAAACGGACCCTATCCCTAACCACCTTTGCCTTTGCCATTGCCTTTGCCTAACCCTAACCCAAACCCTGACAGCCATTGCCTTCTCCATTGCCTTTGCCTAACCCTGACCCTGACAGCCTTGGCCTTCGCCTTTGCCCAACCCGAACCGTGACAGCCTTCACCTTTGCCTTGGCCTAACCCTAACTGTCTTTGCCAACACTAACCCTAACCCTAAGCGAAAGAGTCTTTGGCTTTGCCTAACCCTAAATGCTTTTGCCTTTGCCTTTGCCTAACCCTAATCTCCGTCGCCTTTGCATAACACTGACCCAAAGCCTAATCCTCACCCTAAATGTTTTTGCCTTTGCCTAATCCTAAATGCCTTTGCCTAACGCAACATGGCTTTGCCTTTGCCTAAGCCTGAACTCCTTTGCCTTTGCATTTTCCTAACCCTACCCCTAACGGCCTTTGTCTTGGCCTACCCCTAAATCCCCTCTTTGCCTTCGCCTTTCCCACTGCCTTTGCCTTTGCCTTTGCGTTTGCTTAACCATAGCCCTAACCGTAACCGTAACCACCTTTGCCTTTGCCTAACCCTAATGCCTTTGTCTTTGCCTTTGCGTTTTTGTTTCACCTAACCCTAAATGCCTTTCGCTTTCCCTTTCCCTTTGCCTTTGCGTAAACCTAGCCCTAACCCTAACCGCCTTTGCCTTTGCCTAACCGAAAAAGACTTTGCTTTTGCCTGGCCCTAAATGCCTTTGCCTAACCCTAACCGCTATTGCCTTTGCCTTTGCCCACCGCTAACCCAAACCGTAACCCTAAGCCTAAGTGTTTTTGCCTTTGCCTAAGCCTAAGTGGTTTTGCCTTTGCCTGAGCATAAATTCTCTTGCCTTTGCATTTTCCTAACGCTTCCCCTGATCTCCTTTGTCTTGGCCTTCCCCTAAATCCCTTTGTTGCCTTTGCCTTTCCCATTGTCTTTGCCTTTCCCTTTGCTTAAACCTAACCGTAACCGTAACCCTAACCCTTACCCTAAAACGGACCCTATCCCTAACCACCTTTGCCTTTGCCATTGCCTTTGCCTAACCCTAACCCAAACCCTGACAGCCATTGCCTTCTCCGTAGCCTTCGCCTTTGCCTAACCCTGACCCTGACAGCCTTCGCCTTTGCCTTGGCCTAACCCTAACTGCCTTTGCCAGCATTAACCCTAACCCTAACCGAAAGAGTCTTTGGCTTTGCCTAACCCTAAATGCTTTTGCCTTTGCCTTTGCCTAACCCTAATCTCCGTCGCCTTTGCATAACACTGACCCAAAGCCTATTCCTCACCCTAAATGTTTTTGCCTTTGCCTAATCCTAAATGCCTTTGCCTAACGCAACATGGCTTTGCCTTTGCCTAAGCCTGAACTCCTTTGCCTTTGCATTTTCCTAACCCTACCCCTAACGGCCTTAGTCTTGGACTACCCCTAAATCCCTTTGTTGCCTTTGCCTTTCCCACTGCCTTTGCCTTTGCCTTTGCGTTTGCTTAACCATAGCCCTAACCGTAACCGTAACCACCTTTGCCTTTGCCTAACCCTAATGCCTTTGTCTTTGCCTTTGCGTTTTCGTTTCACCTAACCCTAAATGCCTTTCGCTTTCCCTTTCCCTTTGCCTTTGTGTAAACCTAGCCCTAACCCTAATCGCCTTTGCTTTTGCCTAACCGAAAAAGACGTTGCCTTTGCCTGGCCCTAAATGCCTTTGCCTAACCCTAAGCGCTATTGCCTTTGCCTAACGCTAACCCAAACCGTAACCCTAAGCCTAAGTGTTTTTGCCTTTGCCTAAGCCTAAGTGGTTTTGCCTTTGCCTGAGCATAAATTCCCTTGCCTTTGCATTTTCCTAACGCTTCCCCTGATCTCCTTTGTCTTGGCCTTCCCCTAAATCCCTTTGTTGCCTTTGCCTTTCCCATTGCCTCTCCCTTTGCTTAACCCTAACCGTAACCGTAACGCTAACCCTAAAACGGACCCTATCCCTAACCACCTTTGCCTTTGCCATTGCCTTTGCCTAACCCTAACCCAAACCCTGACAGCCATTGCCTTCTCCATTGCCTTTGCCTAACCCTGACCCTGACAGCCTTGGCCTTCGCCTTTGCCCAACCCGAACCGTGACAGCCTTCACCTTTGCCTTGGCCTAACCCTAACTGTCTTTGCCAACACTAACCCTAACCCTAAGCGAAAGAGTCTTTGGCTTTGCCTAACCCTAAATGCTTTTGCCTTTGCCTTTGCCTAACCCTAATCTCCGTCGCCTTTGCATAACACTGACCCAAAGCCTAATCCTCACCCTAAATGTTTTTGCCTTTGCCTAATCCTAAATGCCTTTGCCTAACGCAACATGGCTTTGCCTTTGCCTAAGCCTGAACTCCTTTGCCTTTGCATTTTCCTAACCCTACCCCTAACGGCCTTTGTCTTGGCCTACCCCTAAATCCCCTCTTTGCCTTCGCCTTTCCCACTGCCTTTGCCTTTGCCTTTGCGTTTGCTTAACCATAGCCCTAACCGTAACCGTAACCACCTTTGCCTTTGCCTAACCCTAATGCCTTTGTCTTTGCCTTTGCGTTTTTGTTTCACCTAACCCTAAATGCCTTTCGCTTTCCCTTTCCCTTTGCCTTTGCGTAAACCTAGCCCTAACCCTAACCGCCTTTGCCTTTGCCTAACCGAAAAAGACTTTGCTTTTGCCTGGCCCTAAATGCCTTTGCCTAACCCTAACCGCTATTGCCTTTGCCTTTGCCCACCGCTAACCCAAACCGTAACCCTAAGCCTAAGTGTTTTTGCCTTTGCCTAAGCCTAAGTGGTTTTGCCTTTGCCTGAGCATAAATTCTCTTGCCTTTGCATTTTCCTAACGCTTCCCCTGATCTCCTTTGTCTTGGCCTTCCCCTAAATCCCTTTGTTGCCTTTGCCTTTCCCATTGTCTTTGCCTTTCCCTTTGCTTAAACCTAACCGTAACCGTAACCCTAACCCTTACCCTAAAACGGACCCTAACCCTAACTACCTTTGCCTTTGCCATTGCCTTTGCCTAACCCTAACCCAAACCCTGACAGCCATTGCCTTCTCCGTTGCCTTCGCCTTTGCCTAACCCTGACCCTGACAGCCTTGGCCTTTGCCTTGGCCTAACCCTAACTGCCTTTGCCAACATTAACCCTAACCCTAACCGAAAGAGTCTTTGGCTTTGCCTAACCCTAAATGCTTTTGCCTTTGCCTTTGCCTAACCCTAATCTCCGTCGCCTTTGCATAACACTGACCCAAAGCCTATTCCTCACCCTAAATGTTTTTGCCTTTGCCTAATCCTAAATGCCTTTGCCTAACGCAACATGGCTTTGCCTTTGCCTAAGCCTGAACTCCTTTGCCTTTGCATTTTCCTAACCCTACCCCTAATGGCCTTTGTCTTGGCCTACCCCTAAATCCCTTCTTTGCCTTTGCCTTTCCCACTGCCTTTACCTTTGCCTTTGCCTTTGCTTAACCATAGCCCTAACCGTAACCGTAACCACCTTTGCCTTTGCCTAACCCTAATGCCTTTGTCTTTGCCTTTGCGTTTTCGTTTCACCTAACCCTAAATGCCTTTCGCTTTCCCTTTCCCTTTGCCTTTGTGTAAACCTAGCCCTAACCCTAATCGCCTTTGCTTTTGCCTAACCGAAAAAGACATTGCCTTTGCCTGGCCCTAAATGCCTTTGCCTAACCCTAAGCGCTATTGCCTTTGCCTAACGCTAACCCAAACCGTAACCCTAAGCCTAAGTGTTTTTGCCTTTGCCTAAGCCTAAGTGGTTTTGCCTTTGCCTGAGCATAAATTCCCTTGCCTTTGCATTTTCCTAACGCTTCCCCTGATCTCCTTTGTCCTAGCCTTCCCCTAAATCCCTTTGTTGCCTTTGCCTTTCCCATTGCCTTTGCCTTTCCCTTTGCTTAACCCTAACCGTAACCGTAACGCTAACCCGAAAATGGACCCTATCCCTAACCACCTTTGCCTTTGCCATTGCCTTTGCCTAACCCTAACCCAAACCCTGACAGCCATTGCCTTCTCCGTTGCCTTCGCCTTTGCCTAACCCTGACCCTGACAGCCTTCGCCTTCGCCTTTGCCTAACCCGAACCGTGACAGCCTTCACATTTGCCTTGGCCTAACCCTAACTGTCTTTGCCAACACTAACCCTAACCCTAAGCGAAAGAGTCTTTGGCTTTGCCTAACCCTAAATGCTTTTGCCTTTGCCTTTGCCTAACCCTAATCTCCGTCGCCTTTGCATAACACTGACCCAAAGCCTAATCCTCACCCTAAATGTTTTTGCCTTTGCCTAATCCTAAATGCCTTTGCCTAACGCAACATGGCTTTGCCTTTGCCTAAGCCTGAACTCCTTTGCCTTTGCATTTTCCTAACCCTACCCCTAACGGCCTTTGTCTTGGCCTACCCCTAAATCCCTTCTTTGCCTTCGCCTTTCCCACTGCCTTTGCCTTTGCCTTTGCGTTTGCTTAACCATAGCCCTAACCGTAACCGTAACCACCTTTGCCTTTGCCTAACCCTAATGCCTTTGTCTTTGCCTTTGTGTTTTCGTTTCACCTAACCCTAAATGCCTTTCGCTTTCCCTTTGCCTTTGCGTAAACCTAGCCGTAACCCTAACCGCCTTTGCCTTTGCCTAACCGAAAAAGACTTTGCTTTTGCCTGGCCCTAAATGTCTTTGCCTAACCCTAACCGCTATTGCCTTTGCCTTTGCCCACCGCTAACCCAAACCGTAACCCTAAGCCTAAGTGTTTTTGCCTTTGCCTAAGCCTAAGTGGTTTTGCCTTTGCCTGAGCATAAATTCTCTTGCCTTTGCATTTTCCTAACGCTTCCCCTGATCTCCTTTGTCTTGGCCTTCCTTTAAATCCCTTTGTTGCCTTTGCCTTTCCCATTGTCTTTGCCTTTCCCTTTGCTTAAACCTAACCGTAACCGTAACCCTAACCCTTACCCTAAAACGGACCCTATCCCTAACTACCTTTGCCTTTGCCATTGCCTTTGCCTAACCCTAACCCAAACCCTGACAGCCATTGCCTTCTCCGTAGCCTTCGCCTTTGCCTAACCCTGACCCTGACAGCCTTGGCCTTTGCCTTGGCCTAACCCTAACTGTCTTTGCCAACATTAACCCTAACCCTAACCGAAAGAGTCTTTGGCTTTGCCTAACCCTAAATGCTTTTGCCTTTGCCTTTGCCTAACCCTAATCTCCGTCGCCTTTGCATAACACTGACCCAAAGCCTATTCCTCACCCTAAATGTTTTTGCCTTTGCCTAATCCTAAATGCCTTTGCCTAACGCAACATGGCTTTGCCTTTGCCTAAGCCTGAACTCCTTTGCCTTTGCATTTTCCTAACCCTACCCCTAACGGCCTTTGTCTTGGCCTACCCCTAAATCCCTTCTTTGCCTTCGCCTTTCCCACTGCCTTTGCCTTTGCGTTTGCTTAACCATAGCCCTAACCGTAACCGTAACCACCTTTGCCTTTGCCTAACCCTAATGCCTTTGTCTTTGCCTTTGCGTTTTTGTTTCACCTAACCCTAAATGCCTTTCGCTTTCCCTTTCCCTTTGCCTTTGTGTAAACCTAGCCCTAACCCTAATCGCCTTTGCTTTTGCCTAACCGAAAAAGACGTTGCCTTTGCCTGGCCCTAAATGCCTTTGCCTAACCCTAAGCGCTATTGCCTTTGCCTAACGCTAACCCAAACCGTAACCCTAAGCCTAAGTGTTTTTGCCTTTGCCTAAGCCTAAGTGGTTTTGCCTTTGCCTGAGCATAAATTCCCTTGCCTTTGCATTTTCCTAACACTTCCCCTGATCTCCTTTGTCTTGGCCTTCCCCTAAATCCCTTTGTTGCCTTTGCCTTTCCCATTGCCTCTCCCTTTGCTTAACCCTAACCGTAACCGTAACGCTAACCCTAAAACGGACCCTATCCCTAACCACCTTTGCCTTTGCCATTGCCTTTGCCTAACCCTAACCTAAACCCTGACAGCCATTGCCTTCTCCGTTGCCTTTGCCTAACCCTGACCCTGACAGCCTTGGCCTTCGCCTTTGCCCAACCCGAACCGTGACAGCCTTCACCTTTTCCTTGGCCTAACCCTAACTGTCTTTGCCAACACTAACCCTAACCCTAAGCGAAAGAGTCTTTGGCTTTGCCTAACCCTAAATGCTTTTGCCTTTGCCTTTGCCTAACCCTAATCTCCGTCGCCTTTGCATAACACTGACCCAAAGCCTAATCCTCACCCTAAATGTTTTTGCCTTTGCCTAATCCTAAATGCCTTTGCCTAACGCAACATGGCTTTGCCTTTGCCTAAGCCTGAACTCCTTTGCCTTTGCATTTTCCTAACCCTACCCCTAACGGCCTTTGTCTTGGCCTACCCCTAAATCCCTTCTTTGCCTTTGCCTTTGCCTTTGCTTAACCATTGCCCTAACCCTAACCGTAACCACCTTTGCCTTTGCCCAACCCTAATGCCTTTGTCTTTGCCTTTGCGTTTTCGTTTCACCTAACCCTAAATGCCTTTCGCTTTCCCTTTCCCTTTGCCTTTGCGTAAACCTAGCCCTAACCCTAACCGCCTTTGCCTTTGCCTAACCGAAAAAGACTTTGCTTTTGCCTGGCCCTAAATGTCTTTGCCTAACCCTAACCGCTATTGCCTTTGCCTTTGCCCACCGCTAACCCAAACCGTAACCCTAAGCCTAAGTGTTTTTGCCTTTGCCTAAGCCTAAGTGGTTTTGCCTTTGCCTGAGCATAAATTCTCTTGCCTTTGCATTTTCCTAACGCTTCCCCTGATCTCCTTTGTCTTGGCCTTCCCCTAAATCCCTTTGTTGCCTTTGCCTTTCCCTTTGCTTAAACCTAACCGTAACCGTAACCCTAACCCTTACCCTAAAACGGACCCTATCCCTAACTACTTTTGCCTTTGCCATTGCCTTTGCCTAACCCTAACCCAAACCCTGACAGCCATTGCCTTCTCCGTAGCCTTCGCCTTTGCCTAACCCTGACCCTGACAGCCTTGGCCTTTGCCTTGGCCTAACCCTAACTGTCTTTGCCAACATTAACCCTAACCCTAACCGAAAGAGTCTTTGGCTTTGCCTAACCCTAAATGCTTTTGCCTTTGCCTTTGCCTAACCCTAATCTCCGTCGCCTTTGCATAACACTGACCCAAAGCCTATTCCTCACCCTAAATGTTTTTGCCTTTGCCTAATCCTAAATGCCTTTGCCTAACGCAACATGGCTTTGCCTTTGCCTAAGCCTGAACTCCTTTGCCTTTGCATTTTCCTAACCCTACCCCTAACGGCCTTTGTCTTGGCCTACCCCTAAATCCCTTCTTTGCCTTTGCCTTTCCCACTGCCTTTGCCTTTGCCTTTGCTTAACCATAGCCCTAACCGTAACCGTAACCACCTTTGCCTTTGCCTAACCCTAATGCCTTTGTCTTTGCCTTTGCGTTTTTGTTTCACCTAACCCTAAATGCCTTTCGCTTTCCCTTTCCCTTTGCCTTTGTGTAAACCTAGCCCTAACCCTAATCGCCTTTGCTTTTGCCTAACCGAAAAAGACGTTGCCTTTGCCTGGCCCTAAATGCCTTTGCCTAACCCTAAGCGCTATTGCCTTTGCCTAACGCTAACCCAAACCGTAACCCTAAGCCTAAGTGTTTTTGCCTTTGCCTAAGCCTAAGTGGTTTTGCCTTTGCCTGAGCATAAATTCCCTTGCCTTTGCATTTTCCTAACACTTCCCCTGATCTCCTTTGTCTTGGCCTTCCCCTAAATCCCTTTGTTGCCTTTGCCTTTCCCATTGCCTCTCCCTTTGCTTAACCCTAACCGTAACCGTAACGCTAACCCTAAAACGGACCCTATCCCTAACCACCTTTGCCTTTGCCATTGCCTTTGCCTAACCCTAACCTAAACCCTGACAGCCATTGCCTTCTCCGTTGCCTTTGCCTAACCCTGACCCTGACAGCCTTGGCCTTCGCCTTTGCCCAACCCGAACCGTGACAGCCTTCACCTTTGCCTTGGCCTAACCCTAACTGTCTTTGCCAACACTAACCCTAACCCTAAGCGAAAGAGTCTTTGGCTTTGCCTAACCCTAAATGCTTTTGCCTTTGCCTTTGCCTAACCCTAATCTCCGTCGCCTTTGCATAACACTGACCCAAAGCCTAATCCTCACCCTAAATGTTTTTGCCTTTGCCTAATCCTAAATGCCTTTGCCTAACGCAACATGGCTTTGCCTTTGCCTAAGCCTGAACTCCTTTGCCTTTGCATTTTCCTAACCCTAACCCTAACGGCCTTTGTCTTGGCCTACCCCTAAATCCCTTCTTTGCCTTTGCCTTTGCCTTTGCTTAACCATTGCCCTAACCCTAACCGTAACCACCTTTGCCTTTGCCCAACCCTAATGCCTTTGTCTTTGCCTTTGCGTTTTCGTTTCACCTAACCCTAAATGCCTTTCGCTTTCCCTTTCCCTTTGCCTTTGCGTAAACCTAGCCCTAACCCTAACCGCCTTTGCCTTTGCCTAACCGAAAAAGACTTTGCTTTTGCCTGGCCCTAAATGTCTTTGCCTAACCCTAACCGCTATTGCCTTTGCCTTTGCCCACCGCTAACCCAAACCGTAACCCTAAGCCTAAGTGTTTTTGCCTTTGCCTAAGCCTAAGTGGTTTTGCCTTTGCCTGAGCATAAATTCTCTTGCCTTTGCATTTTCCTAACGCTTCCCCTGATCTCCTTTGTCTTGGCCTTCCCCTAAATCCCTTTGTTGCCTTTGCCTTTCCCTTTGCTTAAACCTAACCGTAACCGTAACCCTAACCCTTACCCTAAAACGGACCCTATCCCTAACTACCTTTGCCTTTGCCATTGCCTTTGCCTAACCCTAACCCAAACCCTGACAGCCATTGCCTTCTCCGTAGCCTTCGCCTTTGCCTAACCCTGACCCTGAGAGCCTTGGCCTTTGCCTTGGCCTAACCCTAACTGTCTTTGCCAACATTAACCCTAACCCTAACCGAAAGAGTCTTTGGCTTTGCCTAACCCTAAATGCTTTTGCCTTTGCCTTTGCCTAACCCTAATCTCCGTCGCCTTTGCATAACACTGACCCAAAGCCTATTCCTCACCCTAAATGTTTTTGCCTTTGCCTAATCCTAAATGCCTTTGCCTAACGCAACATGGCTTTGCCTTTGCCTAAGCCTGAACTCCTTTGCCTTTGCATTTTCCTAACCCTACCCCTAACGGCCTTTGTCTTGGCCTACCCCTAAATCCCTTCTTTGCCTTTGCCTTTCCCACTGCCTTTGCCTTTGCCTTTGCTTAACCATAGCCCTAACCGTAACCGTAACCACCTTTGCCTTTGCCTAACCCTAATGCCTTTGTCTTTGCCTTTGCGTTTTCGTTTCACCTAACCCTAAATGCCTTTCACTTTCCCTTTCCCTTTGCCTTTGTGTAAACCTAGCCCTAACCCTAATCGCCTTTGCTTTTGCCTAACCGAAAAAGACGTTGCCTTTGCCTGGCCCTAAATGCCTTTGCCTAACCCTAAGCGCTATTGCCTTTGCCTAACGCTAACCCAAACCGTAACCCTAAGCCTAAGTGTTTTTGCCTTTGCCTAAGCCTAAGTGGTTTTGCCTTTGCCTGAGCATAAATTCCCTTGCCTTTGCATTTTCCTAACGCTTCCCCTGATCTCCTTTGTCTTGGCCTTCCCCTAAATCCCTTTGTTGCCTTTGCCTTTCCCATTGCCTCTCCCTTTGCTTAACCCTAACCGTAACCGTAACGCTAACCCTAAAACGGACCCTATCCCTAACCACCTTTGCCTTTGCCATTGCCTTTGCCTAACCCTAACCCAAACCCTGACAGCCATTGCCTTCTCCGTTGCCTTTGCCTAACCCTGACCCTGACAGCCTTGGCCTTTGCCTTTGCCCAACCCGAACCGTGACAGCCTTCACCTTTGCCTTGGCCTAACCCTAACTGTCTTTGCCAACACTAACCCTAACCCTAAGCGAAAGAGTCTTTGGCTTTGCCTAACCCTAAATGCTTTTGCCTTTGCCTTTGCCTAACCCTAATCTCCGTCGCCTTTGCATAACACTGACCCAAAGCCTAATCCTCACCCTAAATGTTTTTGCCTTTGCCTAATCCTAAATGCCTTTCCTAACGCAACATGGCTTTGCCTTTGCCTAAGCCTGAACTCCTTTGCCTTTGCATTTTCCTAACCCTACCCCTAACGGCCTTTGTCTTGGCCTACCCCTAAATCCGTTCATTGCCTTTGCCTTTGCCTTTGCTTAACCATTGCCCTAACCCTAACCGTAACCACCTTTGCCTTTGCCCAACCCTAATGCCTTTGTCTTTGCCTTTGTGTTTTCGTTTCGCCTAACCCTAAATGCCTTTCGCTTTCCCTTTCCCTTTGCCTTTGCGTAAACCTAGCCCTAACCCTAACCGCCTTTGCCTTTGCCTAACCGAAAAAGACTTTGCTTTTGCCTGGCCCTAAATGCCTTTGCCTAACCCTAATCGCTGTTGCCGTTGCCTTTGCCTAACGCTAACCCAAACCGTAACCCTAAGCCTAAGTGTTTTTGCCTTTGCCTAAGCCTAAGTGGTTTTGCCTTTGCCTAAGCCTAAACTCCCTTGCCTTTGCATTTTCCTAACGCTTCCCCTGATCTCCTTTGTCTTGGCCTTCCCCTAAATCCCTTTGTTGCCTTTGCCTTTCCCATTGCCTTTGCCTTTCCCTTTGCTTAACCCTAACCGTAACCGTAACCGTTCCCCAACCCTAAACCGGACCATATCCCTAACCACCTTTGCCTTTGCCATTGCCTTTGCCTAACCCTAACCCTAACCCAAACCCTGACAGCCATTGCCTTCTCCATTGCCTTCGCCTTTGCCTAACCCTGACCCTGACAGCCTTCGCCTTCGCCTTTGCCTAACCCGAACCGTAAACAGCCTTCACCTTTGCCTTGGCCTAACCCTAACTGCCTTTGTCTTTGCCTTTGCGTTTTCGTTTCACCTAACCCTAAATGCCTTTCGCTTTCCCTTTCCCTTTGCCTTTGTGTAAACCTAGCCCTAACCGTAATCGCCTTTGCTTTTGCCTAACCGAAAAAGACGTTGCCTTTGCCTGGCCCTAAATGCCTTTGCCTAACCCTAAGCGCTATTGCCTTTGCCTAACGCTAACCCAAACCGTAACCCTAAGCCTAAGTGTTTTTGCCTTTGCCTAAGCCTAAGTGGTTTTGCCTTTGCCTGAGCATAAATTCCCTTGCCTTTGCATTTTCCTAACGCTTCCCCTGATCTCCTTTGTCTTGGCCTTCCCCTAAATCCCTTTGTTGCCTTTGCCTTTCCCATTGCCTTTGCCTTTCCCTTTGCTTAACCCTAACCAGAACCGTAACCGTTCCCCAACCCTAAAACGGACCCTATCCCTAACCACCTTTGCCTTTGCCATTGCCTTTGCCTAACCCTAACCCAAACCCTGACAGCCATTGCCTTCTCCGTTGCCTTTGCCTAACCCTGACCCTGACAGCCTTGGCCTTTGCCTTTGCCCAACCCGAACCGTGACAGCCTTCACCTTTGCCTTGGCCTAACCCTAACTGTCTTTGCCAACACTAACCCTAACCCTAAGCGAAAGAGTCTTTGGCTTTGCCTAACCCTAAATGCTTTTGCCTTTGCCTTTGCCTAACCCTAATCTCCGTCGCCTTTGCATAACACTGACCCAAAGCCTATTCCTCACCCTAAATGTTTTTGCCTTTGCCTAATCCTAAATGCCTTTGCCTAACGCAACATGGCTTTGCCTTTGCCTAAGCCTGAACTCCTTTGCCTTTGCATTTTCTTAACCCTACCCCTAACGGCCTTTGTCTTGGCCTACCCCTAAATCCCTTCTTTGCCTTTGCCTTTCCCACTGCCTTTGCCTTTGCCTTTGCGTTTGCTTAACCATAGCCCTAACCGTAACTGTAACCAACTTTGCCTTTGCCTAACCCTAATGCCTTTGTCTTTGCCTTTGCGTTTTCGTTTCACCTAACCCTAAATGCCTTTCGCTTTCCCTTTCCCTTTGCCTTTGTGTAAACCTAGCCCTAACCCTAATCGCCTTTGCTTTTGCCTAACCGAAAAAGACGTTGCCTTTGCCTGGCCCTAAATGCCTTTGCCTAACCCTAAGCGCTATTGCCTTTGCCTAACGCTAACCCAAACCGTAACCCTAAGCCTAAGTGTTTTTGCCTTTGCCTAAGCCTAAGTGGTTTTGCCTTTGCCTGAGCATAAATTCCCTTGCCTTTGCATTTTCCTAACGCTTCCCCTGATCTCCTTTGTCTTGGCCTTCCCCTAAATCCCTTTGTTGCCTTTGCCTTTCCCATTGCCTCTCCCTTTGCTTAACCCTAACCGTAACCGTAACGCTAACCCTAAAACGGACCCTATCCCTAACCACCTTTGCCTTTGCCATTGCCTTTGCCTAACCCTAACCCAAACCCTGACAGCCATTGCCTTCTCCGTTGCCTTTGCCTAACCCTGACCCTGACAGCCTTGGCCTTTGCCTTTGCCCAACCCGAACCGTGACAGCCTTCACCTTTGCCTTGGCCTAACCCTAACTGTCTTTGCCAACACTAACCCTAACCCTAAGCGAAAGAGTCTTTGGCTTTGCCTAACCCTAAATGCTTTTGCCTTTGCCTTTGCCTAACCCTAATCTCCGTCGCCTTTGCATAACACTGACCCAAAGCCTAATCCTCACCCTAAATGTTTTTGCCTTTGCCTAATCCTAAATGCCTTTCCTAACGCAACATGGCTTTGCCTTTGCCTAAGCCTGAACTCCTTTGCCTTTGCATTTTCCTAACCCTACCCCTAACGGCCTTTGTCTTGGCCTACCCCTAAATCCGTTCATTGCCTTTGCCTTTGCCTTTGCTTAACCATTGCCCTAACCCTAACCGTAACCACCTTTGCCTTTGCCCAACCCTAATGCCTTTGTCTTTGCCTTTGTGTTTTCGTTTCGCCTAACCCTAAATGCCTTTCGCTTTCCCTTTCCCTTTGCCTTTGCGTAAACCTAGCCCTAACCCTAACCGCCTTTGCCTTTGCCTAACCGAAAAAGACTTTGCTTTTGCCTGGCCCTAAATGCCTTTGCCTAACCCTAATCGCTGTTGCCGTTGCCTTTGCCTAACGCTAACCCAAACCGTAACCCTAAGCCTAAGTGTTTTTGCCTTTGCCTAAGCCTAATTGGTTTTGCCTTTGCCTAAGCCTAAACTCCCTTGCCTTTGCATTTTCCTAACGCTTCCCCTGATCTCCTTTGTCTTGGCCTTCCCCTAAATCCCTTTGTTGCCTTTGCCTTTCCCATTGCCTTTGCCTTTCCCTTTGCTTAACCCTAACCGTAACCGTAACCGTTCCCCAACCCTAAACCGGACCATATCCCTAACCACCTTTGCCTTTGCCATTGCCTTTGCCTAACCCTAACCCTAACCCAAACCCTGACAGCCATTGCCTTCTCCATTGCCTTCGCCTTAGCCTAACCCTGACCCTGACAGCCTTCGCCTTCGCCTTTGCCTAACCCGAACCGTAAACAGCCTTCACCTTTGCCTTGGCCTAACCCTAACTGCCTTTGTCTTTGCCTTTGCGTTTTCGTTTCACCTAACCCTAAATGCCTTTCGCTTTCCCTTTCCCTTTGCCTTTGTGTAAACCTAGCCCTAACCGTAATCGCCTTTGCTTTTGCCTAACCGAAAAAGACGTTGCCTTTGCCTGGCCCTAAATGCCTTTGCCTAACCCTAAGCGCTATTGCCTTTGCCTAACGCTAACCCAAACCGTAACCCTAAGCCTAAGTGTTTTTGCCTTTGCCTAAGCCTAAGTGGTTTTGCCTTTGCCTGAGCATAAATTCCCTTGCCTTTGCATTTTCCTAACGCTTCCCCTGATCTCCTTTGTCTTGGCCTTCCCCTAAATCCCTTTGTTGCCTTTGCCTTTCCCATTGCCTTTGCCTTTCCCTTTGCTTAACCCTAACCAGAACCGTAACCGTTCCCCAACCCTAAAACGGACCCTATCCCTAACCACCTTTGCCTTTGCCATTGCCTTTGCCTAACCCTAACCCAAACCCTGACAGCCATTGCCTTCTCCGTTGCCTTTGCCTAACCCTGACCCTGACAGCCTTGGCCTTTGCCTTTGCCCAACCCGAACCGTGACAGCCTTCACCTTTGCCTTGGCCTAACCCTAACTGTCTTTGCCAACACTAACCCTAACCCTAAGCGAAAGAGTCTTTGGCTTTGCCTAACCCTAAATGCTTTTGCCTTTGCCTTTGCCTAACCCTAATTCCGTCGCCTTTGCATAACACTGACCCAAAGCCTAATCCTCACCCTAAATGTTTTTGCCTTTGCCTAATCCTAAATGCCTTTGCCTAACGCAACATGGCTTTGCCTTTGCCTAAGCCTGAACTCCTTTGCCTTTGCATTTTCCTAACCCTACCCCTAATGGCCTTTGTCTTGGCCTACCCCTAAATCCCTTCTTTGCCTTCGCCTTTCCCACTGCCTTTGCCTTTGCCTTTGCATTTGCTTAACCATAGCCCTAACCGTAACCGTAACCACCCTTGCCTTTGCCTAACCCTAATGCCTTTGTCTTTGCCTTTGTGTTTTCGTTTCACCTAACCCTAAATGCCTTTCGCTTTCCCTTTCCCTTTGCCTTTGCGTAAACCTAGCCCTAACCCTAACCGCCTTTGCCTTTGCCTAACCGAAAAAGACTTTCCTTTTGCCTGGCCCTAAATGTCTTTGCCTAACCCTAACCGCTATTGCCTTTGCCTTTGCCCACCGCTAACCCAAACCGTAACCCTAAGCCTAAGTGTTTTTGCCTTTGCCTAAGCCTAAGTGGTTTTGCCTTTGCCTGAGCATAAATTCCCTAGCCTTTGCATTTTCCTAACGCTTCCCCTGATCTCCTTTGTCTTGGCCTTCCCCTAAATCCCTTTGTTGCCTTTGCCTTTCCCATTGCCTCTCCCTTTGCTTAAACCTAACCGTAACCGTAACGCTAACCCTTACCCTAAAACGGACACTAACCCTAACTACCTTTGCCTTTGCCATTGCCTTTGCCTAACCCTAACCCAAACCCTGACAGCCATTGCCTTCTCCGTTGCCTTCGCCTTTGCCTAACCCTGACCCTGACAGCCTTGGCCTTTGCCTTGGCCTAACCCTAACTGCCTTTGCCAACATTAACCCTAACCCTAACCGAAAGAGTCTTTGGCTTTGCCTAACCCTAAATGCTTTTGCCTTTGCCTTTGCCTAACCCTAATCTCCGTCGCCTTTGCATAACACTGACCCAAAGCCTATTCCTCACCCTAAATGTTTTTGCCTTTGCCTAATCCTAAATGCCTTTGCCTAACGCAACATGGCTTTGCCTTTGCCTAAGCCTGAACTCCTTTGCCTTTGCATTTTCCTAACCCTACCCCTAACGGCCTTTGTCTTGGCCTACCCCTAAATCCCTTCTTTGCCTTTGCCTTTCCCACTGCCTTTGCCTTTGCCTTTGCGTTTGCTTAACCATAGCCCTAACCGTAACCGTAACCACCTTTGCCTTTGCCTAACCCTAATGCCTTTGTCTTTGCCTTTGCGTTTTCGTTTCACCTAACCCTAAATGCCTTTCGCTTTCCCTTTCCCTTTGCCTTTGTGTAAACCTAGCCCTAACCCTAATCGCCTTTGCTTTTGCCTAACCGAAAAAGACGTTGCCTTTGCCTGGCCCTAAATGCCTTTGCCTAACCCTAAGCGCTATTGCCTTTGCCTAACGCTAACCCAAACCGTAACCCTAAGCCTAAGTGTTTTTGCCTTTGCCTAAGCCTAAGTGGTTTTGCCTTTGCCTGAGCATAAATTCCCTTGCCTTTGCATTTTCCTAACGCTTCCCCTGATCTCCTTTGTCTTGGCCTTCCCCTAAATCCCTTTGTTGCCTTTCCCATTGCCTTTGCCTTTCCCTTTGCTTAACCCTAACCGTAACCGTAACGCTAACCCGAAAACGGACCCTATCCCTAACCACCTTTGCCTTTGCCATTGCCTTTGCCTAACCCTAACCCTAACCCAAACCCTGACAGCCATTGCCTTCTCCGTTGCCTTCGCCTTTGCCTAACCCTAACCCTGACAGCCTTCGCCTTTGCCTTTGCCTAACCCGAACCGTGACAGCCTTCACCTTTGCCTTGGCCTAACCCTAACTGTCTTTGCCAACACTAACCCTAACCCTAACCGAAAGAGTCTTTGGCTTTGCCTAACCCTAAATGCTTTTGCCTTTGCCTTTGCCTAACCCTAATCTCCGTCGCCTTTGCATAACACTGACCCAAAGCCTAATCCTCACCCTAAATGTTTTTGCCTTTGCCTAATCCTAAATGCCTTTCCTAACGCAACATGGCTTTGCCTTTGCCTAAGCCTGAACTCCTTTGCCTTTGCATTTTCCTAACCCTACCCCTAACGGCCTTTGTCTTGGCCTACCCCTAAATCCGTTCATTGCCTTTGCCTTTGCCTTTGCTTAACCATTGCCCTAACCCTAACCGTAACCACCTTTGCCTTTGCCCAACCCTAATGCCTTTGTCTTTGCCTTTGTGTTTTCGTTTCACCTAACCCTAAATGCCTTTCGCTTTCCCTTTCCCTTTGCCTTTGCGTAAACCTAGCCCTAACCCTAACCGCCTTTGCCTTTGCCTAACCGAAAAAGACTTTGCTTTTGCCTGGCCCTAAATGTCTTTGCCTAACCCTAACTGCTATTGCCTTTGCCTTTGCCTAACGCTAACCCAAACCGTAACCCTAAGCCTAAGTGTTTTTGCCTTTGCCTAAGCCTAAGTGGTTTTGCCTTTGCCTGAGCATAAATTCCCTTGCCTTTGCATTTTCCTAACGCTTCCCCTGATCTCCTTTGTCTTGGCCTTCCCCTAAATCCCTTTGTTGCCTTTGCCTTTCCCATTGCCTCTCCCTTTGCTTAACCCTAACCGTAACCGTTCCCCAACCCTAAAACGGACCCTATCCCTAACCACCTTTGCCTTTGCCATTGCCTTTGCCTAACCCTAACCCAAACCATGACAGCCATTGCCTTCTCCGTTGCCTTCGCCTTTGCCTAACCCTGACCCTGACAGCCTTCGCCTTCGCTTTTGCCTAACCCGAACCGTGACAGCCTTCACCTTTGCCTTGGCCTAACCCTAACTGCCTTTGCCAACACTAACCCTAACCCTAACCGAAAGAGTCTTTGGCTTTGCCTAACCCTAAATGCTTTTGCCTTTGCCTTTGCCTAACCCTAATCTCCGTCGCCTTTGCATAACACTGACCCAAAGCCTATTCCTCACCCTAAATGTTTTTGCCTTTGCCTAATCCTAAATGCCTTTGCCTAACGCAACATGGCTTTGCCTTTGCCTAAGCCTGAACTCCTTTGCCTTTGCATTTTCCTAACCCTACCCCTAACGGCCTTTGTCTTGGCCTACCCCTAAATCCCTTCTTTGCCTTTGCCTTTGCTTAACCATTGCCCTAACCCTAACCGTAACCACCTTTGCCTTTGCCCAACCCTAATGCCTTTGTCTTTGCCTTTGTGTTTTCGTTTCACCTAACCCTAAATGCCTTTCGCTTTCCCTTTCCCTTTGCCTTTGCGTAAACCTAGCCCTAACCCTAACCGCCTTTGCCTTTGCCTAACCGAAAAAGACTTTGCTTTTGCCTGGCCCTAAATGCCTTTGCCTAACCCTAATCGCTGTTGCCTTTGCCTTTGCCCACCGCTAACCCAAACCGTAACCCTAAGCCTAAGTGTTTTTGCCTTTGCCTAAGCCTAAGTGGTTTTGCCTTTGCCTGAGCATAAATTCTCTTGCCTTTGCATTTTCCTAACGCTTCCCCTGATCTCCTTTGTCTTGGCCTTCCCCTAAATCCCTTTGTTGCCTTTGCCTTTCCCATTGTCTTTGCCTTTCCCTTTGCTTAAACCTAACCGTAACCGTAACCCTAACCCTTACCCTAAAACGGACCCTATCCCTAACTACCTTTGCCTTTGCCATTGCCTTTGCCTAACCCTAACCCAAACCCTGACAGCCATTGCCTTCTCCGTTGCCTTCGCCTTTGCCTAACCCTGACCCTGACAGCCTTGGCCTTTGCCTTGGCCTAACCCTAACTGCCTTTGCCAACATTAACCCTAACCCTAACCGAAAGAGTCTTTGGCTTTGCCTAACCTTAAATGCTTTTGCCTTTGCCTTTGCCTAACCCTAATCTCCGTCGCCTTTGCATAACACTGACCCAAAGCCTATTCCTCACCCTAAATGTTTTTGCCTTTGCCTAATCCTAAAAGCCTTTGCCTAACGCAACATGGCTTTGCCTTTGCCTAAGCCTGAACTCCTTTGCCTTTGCATTTTCCTAACCCTACCCCTAACGGCCTTTGTC
The DNA here is from genome assembly GCF_028389875.1 of Rhea pennata. NCBI lineage: Eukaryota > Metazoa > Chordata > Aves > Rheiformes > Rheidae > Rhea > Rhea pennata. The sequence goes on from NC_084664.1 coordinate 73,354,496, forward strand.
TTGGCCTACCCCTAAATCCCTTCTTTCCCTTTGCCTTTGCCTTTGCTTAACCATAGCCCTTACCGTAACCGTAACCAGCTTTGCCTTTGCCTAACCCTAATGCCTTTGTCTTTGCCTTTGCGTTTTCGTTTCACCTAACCCTAAATGCCTTTCGCTTTCCCTTTCCCTTTGCCTTTGCGTAAACCTAGCCCTAACCCTAACCGCCTTTGCCTTTGCCTAACCGAAAAAGACTTTGCTTTTGCCTGGCCCTAAATGCCTTTGCCTAAACCCTAATCGCTGTTGCCTTTCCCTTTGCCTAACGCTAACCCAAACCGTAACCCTAAGCCTAAGTGTTTTTGCCTTTGCCTAAGCCTAAGTGGTTTTGCCTTTGCCTGAGCGTAAACTCCCTTGCCTTTGCATTTTCCTAACACTTCCCCTGATCTCCTTTGTCTTGGCCTTCCCCTAAATCCCTTTGTTGCCTTTGCCTTTCCCATTGCCTTTGCCTTTCCCTTTGCTTAACCCTAACCGTAACCGTAACCGTTCCCCAACCCTAAAACGGACCCTATCCCTAACCACCTTTGCCTTTGCCATTGCCTTTGCCTAACCCTAACCCTAACCCAAACCCTGACAGCCATTGCCTTCTCCGTTGCCTTCGCCTTTGCCTAACCCTGACCCTGACAGCCTTCGCCTTCGCCTTTGCCTAACCCGAACCGTGACAGCCTTCACCTTTGCCTTGGCCTAACCCTAACTGCCTTTGCCAACACTAACCCTAACCCTAACCGAAAGAGTCTTTGGCTTTGCCTAACCCTAAATGCTTTTGCCTTTGCCTTTGCCTAACCCTAATCTCCGTCGCCTTTGCATAACACTAACCCAAAGCCTAATCCTCACCCTAAATGTTTTTGCCTTTGCCTAACGCAACATGGCTTTGCCTTTGCCTAAGCCTGAACTCCTTTGCCTTTGCATTTTCCTAACCCTACCCCTAACGGCCTTTGTCTTGGCCTACCCCTAAATCCGTTCATTGCATTTGCCTTTGCATTTGCTTAACCATAGCCCTAACCGTAACTGTAACCACCTTTGCCTTTGCCTAACCCTAATGCCTTTGTCTTTGCCTTTGCGTTGTTTCACCTAACCCTAAATGCCTTTCGCTTTCCCTTTCCCTTTGCCTTTGCGTAAACCTAGCCCTAACCCTAACCGCCTATGCCTAACCGAAAAAGACTTTGCTTTTGCCTGGCCCTAAATGCCTTTGCCTAACCCTAATCGCTGTTGCCTTTGCCTTTGCCTAACGCTAACCCAAACCGTAACCATAAGCCTAAGTGTTTTTGCCTTTGCCTAAGCCTAAGTGGTTTTGCCTTTGCCTAAGCCTAAACTCCCTTGCCTTTGCATTTTCCTAACGCTTCCCCTGATCTCCTTTGTCTTGGCCTTCCCCTAAATCCCTTTGTTGCCTTTGCCTTTCCCATTGTCTTTGCCTTTCCCTTTGCTTAAACCTAACCGTAACCGTAACCCTAACCCTTACCCTAAAACGGACCCTATCCCTAACTACCTTTGCCTTTGCCATTGCCTTTGCCTAACCCTAACCCAAACCCTGACAGCCATTGCCTTCTCCGTTGCCTTCGCCTTTGCCTAACCCTGACCCTGACAGCCTTGGCCTTTGCCTTGGCCTAACCCTAACTGCCTTTGCCAACATTAACCCTAACCCTAACCGAAAGAGTCTTTGGCTTTGCCTAACCCTAAATGCTTTTGCCTTTGCCTTTGCCTAACCCTAATCTCCGTCGCCTTTGCATAACACTGACCCAAAGCCTAATCCTCACCCTAAATGTTTTTGCCTTTGCCTAATCCTAAATGCCTTTGCCTAACGCAACATGGCTTTGCCTTTGCCTAAGCCTGAACTCCTTTGCCTTTGCATTTTCCTAACCCTAACCCTAACGGCCTTTGTCTTGGCCTACCCCTAAATCCCTTCTTTGCCTTTGCCTTTGCCTTTGCTTAACCATTGCCCTAACCCTAACCGTAACCACCTTTGCCTTTGCCCAACCCTAATGCCTTTGTCTTTGCCTTTGCGTTTTCGTTTCACCTAACCCTAAATGCCTTTCGCTTTCCCTTTCCCTTTGCCTTTGCGTAAACCTAGCCCTAACCCTAACCGCCTTTGCCTTTGCCTAACCGAAAAAGACTTTGCTTTTGCCTGGCCCTAAATGCCTTTGCCTAACCCTAATCGCTGTTGCCTTTGCCTTTGCCCACCGCTAACCCAAACCGTAACCCTAAGCCTAAGTGTTTTTGCCTTTGCCTAAGCCTAAGTGGTTTTGCCTTTGCCTGAGCGTAAACTCCCTTGCCTTTGCATTTTCCTAACGCTTCCCCTGATCTCCTTTGTCTTGGCCTTCCCCTAAATCCCTTTGTTGCCTTTGCCTTTCCCATTGTCTTTGCCTTTCCCTTTGCTTAAACCTAACCGTAACCGTAACCCTAACCCTTACCCTAAAACGGACCCTATCCCTAACTACCTTTGCCTTTGCCATTGCCTTTGCCTAACCCTAACCCAAACCCTGACAGCCATTGCCTTCTCCGTAGCCTTCGCCTTTGCCTAACCCTGACCCTGACAGCCTTGGCCTTTGCCTTGGCCTAACCCTAACTGCCTTTGCCAACATTAACCCTAACCCTAACCGAAAGAGTCTTTGGCTTTGCCTAACCCTAAATGCTTTTGCCTTTGCCTTTGCCTAACCCTAATCTCCGTCGCCTTTGCATAACACTGACCCAAAGCCTATTCCTCACCCTAAATGTTTTTGCCTTTGCCTAATCCTAAATGCCTTTGCCTAACGCAACATGGCTTTGCCTTTGCCTAAGCCTGAACTCCTTTGCCTTTGCATTTTCTTAACCCTACCCCTAACGGCCTTTGTCTTGGCCTTCCCCTAAATCCCTTTGTTGCCTTTGCCTTTCCCATTGCCTCTCCCTTTGCTTAACCCTAACCGTAACCGTAACGCTAACCCGAAAACGGACCCTATCCCTAACCACCTTTGCCTTTGCCATTGCCTTTGCCTAACCCTAACCCAAAGCATGACAGCCATTGCCTTCTCCGTTGCCTTCGCCTTTGCCTAACCCTGACCCTGACAGCCTTCGCCTTCGCTTTTGCCTAACCCGAACCGTGACAGCCTTCACCTTTGCCTTGGCCTAACCCTAACTGCCTTTGCCAACACTAACCCTAACCCTAAGCGAAAGAGTCTTTGGCTTTGCCTAACCCTAAATGCTTTTGCCTTTGCCTTTGCCTAACCCTAATCTCCGTTGCCTTTGCATAACACTGACCCAAAGCCTATTCCTCACCCTAAATGTTTTTGCCTTTGCCTAATCCTAAATGCCTTTCCTAACGCAACATGGCTTTGCCTTTGCCTAAGCCTGAACTCCTTTGCCTTTGCATTTTCCTAACCCTACCCCTAACGGCCTTTGTCTTGGCCTACCCCTAAATCCCTTCTTTGCCTTTGCCTTTGCCTTTGCTTAACCATTGCCCTAACCCTAACCGTAACCACCTTTGCCTTTGCCCAACCCTAATGCCTTTGTCTTTGCCTTTGCGTTTTCGTTTCACCTAACCCTAAATGCCTTTCGCTTTCCCTTTCCCTTTGCCTTTGCGTAAACCTAGCCCTAACCCTAACCGCCTTTGCCTTTGCCTAACCGAAAAAGACTTTGCTTTTGCCTGGCCCTAAATGCCTTTGCCTAACCCTAATCGCTGTTGCCTTTGCCTTTGCCCACCGCTAACCCAAACCGTAACCCTAAGCCTAAGTGTTTTTGCCTTTGCCTAAGCCTAAGTGGTTTTGCCTTTGCCTGAGCCTAAACTCCCTTGCCTTTGCATTTTCCTAACGCTTCCCCTGATCTCCTTTGTCTTGGCCTTCCCCTAAATCCCTTTGTTGCCTTTGCCTTTCCCATTGTCTTTGCCTTTCCCTTTGCTTAAACCTAACCGTAACCGTAACCCTAACCCTTACCCTAAAACGGACCCTATCCCTAACTACCTTTGCCTTTGCCATTGCCTTTGCCTAACCCTAACCCAAACCCTGACAGCCATTGCCTTCTCCGTAGCCTTCGCCTTTGCCTAACCCTGACCCTGACAGCCTTGGCCTTTGCCTTGGCCTAACCCTAACTGCCTTTGCCAACATTAACCCTAACCCTAACCGAAAGAGTCTTTGGCTTTGCCTAACCCTAAATGCTTTTGCCTTTGCCTTTGCCTAACCCTAATCTCCGTCGCCTTTGCATAACACTGACCCAAAGCCTATTCCTCACCCTAAATGTTTTTGCCTTTGCCTAATCCTAAAAGCCTTTGCCTAACGCAACATGGCTTTGCCTTTGCCTGAGCCTGAACTCCTTTGCCTTTGCATTTTCCTAACCCTACCCCTAACGGCCTTTGTCTTGGCCTACCCCTAAATCCCTTCTTTCCCTTTGCCTTTGCCTTTGCTTAACCATAGCCCTTACCGTAACCGTAACCAGCTTTGCCTTTGCCTAACCCTAATGCCTTTGTCTTTGCCTTTGCGTTTTCGTTTCACCTAACCCTAAATGCCTTTCGCTTTCCCTTTCCCTTTGCCTTTGCGTAAACCTAGCCCTAACCCTAACCGCCTTTGCCTTTGCCTAACAGAAAAAGACTTTGCTTTTGCCTGGCCCTAAATGCCTTTGCCTAAACCCTAATCGCTGTTGCCTTTCCCTTTGCCTAACGCTAACCCAAACCGTAACCCTAAGCCTAAGTGTTTTTGCCTTTGCCTAAGCCTAAGTGGTTTTGCCTTTGCCTGAGCGTAAACTCCCTTGCCTTTGCATTTTCCTAACGCTTCCCCTGATCTCCTTTGTCTTGGCCTTCCCCTAAATCCCTTTGTTGCCTTTGCCTTTCCCATTGCCTTTGCCTTTCCCTTTGCTTAACCCTAACCGTAACCGTAACCGTTCCCCAACCCTAAAACGGACCCTATACCTAACCGCCTTTGCCATTGCCTTTGCCTAACCCTAACCCTAACCCAAACCCTGACAGCCATTGCCTTCTCCGTTGCCTTCGCCTTTGCCTAACCCTGACCCTGACAGCCTTCGCCTTCGCCTTTGCCTAACCCGAACCGTGACAGCCTTCACCTTTGCCTTGGCCTAACCCTAACTGCCTTTGCCAACACTAACCCTAACCCTAACCGAAAGAGTCTTTGGCTTTGCCTAACCCTAAATGCTTTTGCCTTTGCCTTTGCCTAACCCTAATCTCCGTCGCCTTTGCATAACACTAACCCAAAGCCTAATCCTCACCCTAAATGTTTTTGCCTTTGCCTAACGCAACATGGCTTTGCCTTTGCCTAAGCCTGAACTCCTTTGCCTTTGCATTTTCCTAACCCTACCCCTAACGGCCTTTGTCTTGGCCTACCCCTAAATCCCTTCTTTGCCTTTGCCTTTGCCTTTGCTTAACCATTGCCCTAACCCTAACCGTAACCACCTTTGCCTTTGCCCAACCCTAATGCCTTTGTCTTTGCCTTTGCGTTTTCGTTTCACCTAACCCTAAATGCCTTTCGCTTTCCCTTTCCCTTTGCCTTTGCGTAAACCTAGCCCTAACCCTAACCGCCTTTGCCTTTGCCTAACCGAAAAAGACTTTGCTTTTGCCTGGCCCTAAATGCCTTTGCCTAACCCTAATCGCTGTTGCCTTTGCCTTTGCCCACCGCTAACCCAAACCGTAACCCTAAGCCTAAGTGTTTTTGCCTTTGCCTAAGCCTAAGTGGTTTTGCCTTTGCCTGAGCCTAAACTCCCTTGCCTTTGCATTTTCCTAACGCTTCCCCTGATCTCCTTTGTCTTGGCCTTCCCCTAAATCCCTTTGTTGCCTTTGCCTTTCCCATTGTCTTTGCCTTTCCCTTTGCTTAAACCTAACCGTAACCGTAACCCTAACCCTTACCCTAAAACGGACCCTATCCCTAACTACCTTTGCCTTTGCCATTGCCTTTGCCTAACCCTAACCCAAACCCTGACAGCCATTGCCTTCTCCGTAGCCTTCGCCTTTGCCTAACCCTGACCCTGACAGCCTTGGCCTTTGCCTTGGCCTAACCCTAACTGCCTTTGCCAACATTAACCCTAACCCTAACCGAAAGAGTCTTTGGCTTTGCCTAACCCTAAATGCTTTTGCCTTTGCCTTTGCCTAACCCTAATCTCCGTCGCCTTTGCATAACACTGACCCAAAGCCTATTCCTCACCCTAAATGTTTTTGCCTTTGCCTAATCCTAAAAGCCTTTGCCTAACGCAACATGGCTTTGCCTTTGCCTAAGCCTGAACTCCTTTGCCTTTGCATTTTCCTAACCCTACCCCTAACGGCCTTTGTCTTGGCCTACCCCTAAATCCCTTCTTTCCCTTTGCCTTTGCCTTTGCTTAACCATAGCCCTTACCGTAACCGTAACCAGCTTTGCCTTTGCCTAACCCTAATGCCTTTGTCTTTGCCTTTGCGTTTTCGTTTCACCTAACCCTAAATGCCTTTCGCTTTCCCTTTCCCTTTGCCTTTGCGTAAACCTAGCCCTAACCCTAACCGCCTTTGCCTTTGCCTAACAGAAAAAGACTTTGCTTTTGCCTGGCCCTAAATGCCTTTGCCTAAACCCTAATCGCTGTTGCCTTTCCCTTTGCCTAACGCTAACCCAAACCGTAACCCTAAGCCTAAGTGTTTTTGCCTTTGCCTAAGCCTAAGTGGTTTTGCCTTTGCCTGAGCCTAAACTCCCTTGCCTTTGCATTTTCCTAACGCTTCCCCTGATCTCCTTTGTCTTGGCCTTCCCCTAAATCCCTTTGTTGCCTTTGCCTTTCCCATTGCCTTTGCCTTTCCCTTTGCTTAACCCTAACCGTAACCGTAACCGTTCCCCAACCCTAAAACGGACCCTATCCCTAACCACCTTTGCCTTTGCCATTGCCTTTGCCTAACCCTAACCCTAACCCAAACCCTGACAGCCATTGCCTTCTCCGTTGCCTTCGCCTTTGCCTAACCCTGACCCTGACAGCCTTCGCCTTCGCCTTTGCCTAACCCGAACCGTGACAGCCTTCACCTTTGCCTTGGCCTAACCCTAACTGCCTTTGCCAACACTAACCCTAACCCTAACCGAAAGAGTCTTTGGCTTTGCCTAACCCTAAATGCTTTTGCCTTTGCCTTTGCCTAACCCTAATCTCCGTCGCCTTTGCATAACACTAACCCAAAGCCTAATCCTCACCCTAAATGTTTTTGCCTTTGCCTAACGCAACATGGCTTTGCCTTTGCCTAAGCCTGAACTCCTTTGCCTTTGCATTTTCCTAACCCTACCCCTAACGGCCTTTGTCTTGGCCTACCCCTAAATCCGTTCATTGCCTTTGCCTTTGCATTTGCTTAACCATAGCCCTAACCCTAACTGTAACCACCTTTGCCTTTGCCTAACCCTAATGCCTTTGTCTTTGCCTTTGCGTTTTCGTTTCACCTAACCCTAAATGCCTTTCGCTTTCCCTTTCCCTTTGCCTTTGCGTAAACCTAGCCCTAACCCTAACCGCCTATGCCTAACCGAAAAAGACTTTGCTTTTGCCTGGCCCTAAATGCCTTTGCCTAACCCTAATCGCTGTTGCCTTTGCCTTTGCCTAACGCTAACCCAAACCGTAACCATAAGCCTAAGTGTTTTTGCCTTTGCCTAAGCCTAAGTGGTTTTGCCTTTGCCTAAGCCTAAACTCCCTTGCCTTTGCATTTTCCTAACGCTTCCCCTGATCTCCTTTGTCTTGGCCTTCCCCTAAATCCCTTTGTTGCCTTTGCCTTTCCCATTGTCTTTGCCTTTCCCTTTGCTTAAACCTAACCGTAACCGTAACCCTAACCCTTACCCTAAAACGGACCCTATCCCTAACTACCTTTGCCTTTGCCATTGCCTTTGCCTAACCCTAACCCAAACCCTGACAGCCATTGCCTTCTCCGTTGCCTTCGCCTTTGCCTAACCCTGACCCTGACAGCCTTGGCCTTTGCCTTGGCCTAACCCTAACTGCCTTTGCCAACATTAACCCTAACCCTAACTGAAAGAGTCTTTGGCTTTGCCTAACCCTAAATCCTTTTGCCTTTGCCTTTGCCTAACCCTAATCTCCGTCGCCTTTGCATAACACTGACCCAAAGCCTATTCCTCACCCTAAATGTTTTTGCCTTTGCCTAATCCTAAATGCCTTTGCCTAACGCAACATGGCTTTGCCTTTGCCTAAGCCTGAACTCCTTTGCCTTTGCATTTTCCTAACCCTACCCCTAACGGCCTTTGTCTTGGCCTACCCCTAAATCCCTTCTTTGCCTTTGCCTTTGCCTTTGCTTAACCATTGCCCTAACCCTAACCGTAACCACCTTTGCCTTTGCCCAACCCTAATGCCTTTGTCTTTGCCTTTGCGTTTTCGTTTCACCTAACCCTAAATGCCTTTCGCTTTCCCTTTCCCTTTGCCTTTGCGTAAACCTAGCCCTAACCCTAACCGCCTTTGCCTTTGCCTAACCGAAAAAGACTTTGCTTTTGCCTGGCCCTAAATGTCTTTGCCTAACCCTAATCGCTGTTGCCTTTGCCTTTGCCCACCGCTAACCCAAACCGTAACCCTAAGCCTAAGTGTTTTTGCCTTTGCCTAAGCCTAAGTGGTTTTGCCTTTGCCTGAGCCTAAACTCCCTTTCGTTTGCATTTTCCTAACGCTTCCCCTGATCTCCTTTGTCTTGGCCTTCCCCTAAATCCCTTTGTTGCCTTTGCCTTTCCCATTGTCTTTGCCTTTCCCTTTGCTTAAACCTAACCGTAACCGTAACCCTAACCCTTACCCTAAAACGGACCCTATCCCTAACTACCTTTGCCTTTGCCATTGCCTTTGCCTAACCCTAACCCAAACCCTGACAGCCATTGCCTTCTCCGTTGCCTTCGCCTTTGCCTAACCCTGACCCTGACAGCCTTGGCCTTTGCCTTGGCCTAACCCTAACTGCCTTTGCCAACATTAACCCTAACCCTAACCGAAAGAGTCTTTGGCTTTGCCTAACCCTAAATGCTTTTGCCTTTGCCTTTGCCTAACCCTAATCTCCGTCGCCTTTGCATAACACTGACCCAAAGCCTATTCCTCACCCTAAATGTTTTTGCCTTTGCCTAATCCTAAAAGCCTTTGCCTAACGCAACATGGCTTTGCCTTTGCCTAAGCCTGAACTCCTTTGCCTTTGCATTTTCCTAACCCTACCCCTAACGGCCTTTGTCTTGGCCTACCCCTAAATCCCTTCTTTCCCTTTGCCTTTGCTTAACCATAGCCCTAACCGTAACCGTAACCAGCTTTGCCTTTGCCTAACCCTAATGCCTTTGTCTTTGCCTTTGCGTTTTCGTTTCACCTAACCCTAAATGCCTTTCGCTTTCCCTTTCCCTTTGCCTTTGCGTAAACCTAGCCCTAACCCTAACCGCCTTTGCCTTTGCCTAACAGAAAAAGACTTTGCTTTTGCCTGGCCCTAAATGCCTTTGCCTAAACCCTAATCGCTGTTGCCTTTCCCTTTGCCTAACGCTAACCCAAACCGTAACCCTAAGCCTAAGTGTTTTTGCCTTTGCCTAAGCCTAAGTGGTTTTGCCTTTGCCTGAGCCTAAACTCCCTTGCCTTTGCATTTTCCTAACGCTTCCCCTGATCTCCTTTGTCTTGGCCTTCCCCTAAATCCCTTTGTTGCCTTTGCCTTTCCCATTGCCTTTGCCTTTCCCTTTGCTTAACCCTAACCGTAACCGTAACCGTTCCCCAACCCTAAAACGGACCCTATCCCTAACCACCTTTGCCTTTGCCATTGCCTTTGCCTAACCCTAACCCTAACCCAAACCCTGACAGCCATTGCCTTCTCCGTTGCCTTCGCCTTTGCCTAACCCTGACCCTGACAGCCTTCGCCTTCGCCTTTGCCTAACCCGAACCGTGACAGCCTTCACCTTTGCCTTGGCCTAACCCTAACTGCCTTTGCCAACACTAACCCTAACCCTAACCGAAAGAGTCTTTGGCTTTGCCTAACCCTAAATGCTTTTGCCTTTGCCTTTGCCTAACCCTAATCTCCGTCGCCTTTGCATAACACTAACCCAAAGCCTAATCCTCACCCTAAATGTTTTTGCCTTTGCCTAACGCAACATGGCTTTGCCTTTGCCTAAGCCTGAACTCCTTTGCCTTTGCATTTTCCTAACCCTACCCCTAACGGCCTTTGTCTTGGCCTACCCCTAAATCCGTTCATTGCCTTTGCCTTTGCATTTGCTTAACCATAGCCCTAACCCTAACTGTAACCACCTTTGCCTTTGCCTAACCCTAATGCCTTTGTCTTTGCCTTTGCGTTTTCGTTTCACCTAACCCTAAATGCCTTTCGCTTTCCCTTTCCCTTTGCCTTTGCGTAAACCTAGCCCTAACCCTAACCGCCTATGCCTAACCGAAAAAGACTTTGCTTTTGCCTGGCCCTAAATGCCTTTGCCTAACCCTAATCGCTGTTGCCTTTGCCTTTGCCTAACGCTAACCCAAACCGTAACCATAAGCCTAAGTGTTTTTGCCTTTGCCTAAGCCTAAGTGGTTTTGCCTTTGCCTAAGCCTAAACTCCCTTGCCTTTGCATTTTCCTAACGCTTCCCCTGATCTCCTTTGTCTTGGCCTTCCCCTAAATCCCTTTGTTGCCTTTGCCTTTCCCATTGTCTTTGCCTTTCCCTTTGCTTAAACCTAACCGTAACCGTAACCCTAACCCTTACCCTAAAACGGACCCTATCCCTAACTACCTTTGCCTTTGCCATTGCCTTTGCCTAACCCTAACCCAAACCCTGACAGCCATTGCCTTCTCCGTTGCCTTCGCCTTTGCCTAACCCTGACCCTGACAGCCTTGGCCTTTGCCTTGGCCTAACCCTAACTGCCTTTGCCAACATTAACCCTAACCCTAACCGAAAGAGTCTTTGGCTTTGCCTAACCCTAAATGCTTTTGCCTTTGCCTTTGCCTAACCCTAATCTCCGTCGCCTTTGCATAACACTGACCCAAAGCCTATTCCTCACCCTAAATGTTTTTGCCTTTGCCTAATCCTAAATGCCTTTGCCTAACGCAACATGGCTTTGCCTTTGCCTAAGCCTGAACTCCTTTGCCTTTGCATTTTCCTAACCCTACCCCTAACGGCCTTTGTCTTGGCCTACCCCTAAATCCCTTCTTTGCCTTTGCCTTTGCCTTTGCTTAACCATTGCCCTAACCCTAACCGTAACCACCTTTGCCTTTGCCCAACCCTAATGCCTTTGTCTTTGCCTTTGCGTTTTCGTTTCACCTAACCCTAAATGCCTTTCGCTTTCCCTTTCCCTTTGCCTTTGCGTAAACCTAGCCCTAACCCTAACCGCCTTTGCCTTTGCCTAACCGAAAAAGACTTTGCTTTTGCCTGGCCCTAAATGCCTTTGCCTAACCCTAATCGCTGTTGCCTTTGCCTTTGCCCACCGCTAACCCAAACCGTAACCCTAAGCCTAAGTGTTTTTGCCTTTGCCTAAGCCTAAGTGGTTTTGCCTTTGCCTGAGCCTAAACTCCCTTTCGTTTGCATTTTCCTAACGCTTCCCCTGATCTCCTTTGTCTTGGCCTTCCCCTAAATCCCTTTGTTGCCTTTGCCTTTCCCATTGTCTTTGCCTTTCCCTTTGCTTAAACCTAACCGTAACCGTAACCCTAACCCTTACCCTAAAACGGACCCTATCCCTAACTACCTTTGCCTTTGCCATTGCCTTTGCCTAACCCTAACCCAAACCCTGACAGCCATTGCCTTCTCCGTTGCCTTCGCCTTTGCCTAACCCTGACCCTGACAGCCTTGGCCTTTGCCTTGGCCTAACCCTAACTGCCTTTGCCAACATTAACCCTAACCCTAACCGAAAGAGTCTTTGGCTTTGCCTAACCCTAAATGCTTTTGCCTTTGCCTTTGCCTAACCCTAATCTCCGTCGCCTTTGCATAACACTGACCCAAAGCCTATTCCTCACCCTAAATGTTTTTGCCTTTGCCTAATCCTAAAAGCCTTTGCCTAACGCAACATGGCTTTGCCTTTGCCTAAGCCTGAACTCCTTTGCCTTTGCATTTTCCTAACCCTACCCCTAATGGCCTTTGTCTTGGCCTACCCCTAAAATCCCTTCTTTCCCTTTGCCTTTGCTTAACCATAGCCCTAACCGTAACCGTAACCAGCTTTGCCTTTGCCTAACCCTAATGCCTTTGTCTTTGCCTTTGCGTTTTCGTTTCACCTAACCCTAAATGCCTTTCGCTTTCCCTTTCCCTTTGCCTTTGCGTAAACCTAGCCCTAACCCTAACCGCCTTTGCCTTTGCCTAACAGAAAAAGACTTTGCTTTTGCCTGGCCCTAAATGCCTTTGCCTAAACCCTAATCGCTGTTGCCTTTCCCTTTGCCTAACGCTAACCCAAACCGTAACCCTAAGCCTAAGTGTTTTTGCCTTTGCCTAAGCCTAAGTGGTTTTGCCTTTGCCTGAGCCTAAACTCCCTTGCCTTTGCATTTTCCTAACGCTTCCCCTGATCTCCTTTGTCTTGGCCTTCCCCTAAATCCCTTTGTTGCCTTTGCCTTTCCCATTGCCTTTGCCTTTCCCTTTGCTTAACCCTAACCGTAACCGTAACCGTTCCCCAACCCTAAAACGGACCCTATCCCTAACCACCTTTGCCTTTGCCATTGCCTTTGCCTAACCCTAACCCTAACCCTAACCCAAACCCTGACAGCCATTGCCTTCTCCGTTGCCTTCGCCTTTGCCTAACCCTGACCCTGACAGCCTTCGCCTTCGCCTTTGCCTAACCCGAACCGTGACAGCCTTCACCTTTGCCTTGGCCTAACCCTAACTGCCTTTGCCAACACTAACCCTAACCCTAACCGAAAGAGTCTTTGGCTTTGCCTAACCCTAAATGCTTTTGCCTTTGCCTTTGCCTAACCCTAATCTCCGTCGCCTTTGCATAACACTAACCCAAAGCCTAATCCTCACCCTAAATGTTTTTGCCTTTGCCTAACGCAACATGGCTTTGCCTTTGCCTAAGCCTGAACTCCTTTGCCTTTGCATTTTCCTAACCCTACCCCTAACGGCCTTTGTCTTGGCCTACCCCTAAATCCCTTCTTTGCCTTTGCCTTTGCATTTGCTTAACCATAGCCCTAACCCTAACTGTAACCACCTTTGCCTTTGCCTAACCCTAATGCCTTTGTCTTTGCCTTTGCGTTTTCGTTTCACCTAACCCTAAATGCCTTTCGCTTTCCCTTTCCCTTTGCCTTTGCGTAAACCTAGCCCTAACCCTAAACGCCTATGCCTAACCGAAAAAGACTTTGCTTTTGCCTGGCCCTAAATGCCTTTGCCTAACCCTAATCGCTGTTGCCTTTGCCTTTGCCTAACGCTAACCCAAACTGTAACCATAAGCCTAAGTGTTTTTGCCTTTGCCTAAGCCTAAGTGGTTTTGCCTTTGCCTAAGCCTAAACTCCCTTGCCTTTGCATTTTCCTAACGCTTCCCCTGATCTCCTTTGTCTTGGCCTTCCCCTAAATCCCTTTGTTGCCTTTGCCTTTCCCATTGTCTTTGCCTTTCCCTTTGCTTAAACCTAACCGTAACCGTAACCCTAACCCTTACCCTAAAACGGACCCTATCCCTAACTACCTTTGCCTTTGCCATTGCCTTTGCCTAACCCTAACCCAAACCCTGACAGCCATTGCCTTCTCCGTTGCCTTCGCCTTTGCCTAACCCTGACCCTGAGAGCCTTGGCCTTTGCCTTGGCCTAACCCTAACTGCCTTTGCCAACATTAACCCTAACCCTAACCGAAAGAGTCTTTGGCTTTGCCTAACCCTAAATCCTTTTGCCTTTGCCTTTGCCTAACCCTAATCTCCGTCGCCTTTGCATAACACTGACCCAAAGCCTATTCCTCACCCTAAATGTTTTTGCCTTTGCCTAATCCTAAATGCCTTTGCCTAACGCAACATGGCTTTGCCTTTGCCTAAGCCTGAACTCCTTTGCCTTTGCATTTTCCTAACCCTACCCCTAACGGCCTTTGTCTTGGCCTACCCCTAAATCCCTTCTTTGCCTTTGCCTTTGCCTTTGCTTAACCATTGCCCTAACCCTAACCGTAACCACCTTTGCCTTTGCCCAACCCTAATGCCTTTGTCTTTGCCTTTGCGTTTTCGTTTCACCTAACCCTAAATGCCTTTCGCTTTCCCTTTCCCTTTGCCTTTGCGTAAACCTAGCCCTAACCCTAACCGCCTTTGCCTTTGCCTAACCGAAAAAGACTTTGCTTTTGCCTGGCCCTAAATGCCTTTGCCTAACCCTAATCGCTGTTGCCTTTGCCTTTGCCCACCGCTAACCCAAACCGTAACCCTAAGCCTAAGTGTTTTTGCCTTTGCCTAAGCCTAAGTGGTTTTGCCTTTGCCTGAGCCTAAACTCCCTTTCGTTTGCATTTTCCTAACGCTTCCCCTGATCTCCTTTGTCTTGGCCTTCCCCTAAATCCCTTTGTTGCCTTTGCCTTTCCCATTGTCTTTGCCTTTCCCTTTGCTTAAACCTAACCGTAACCGTAACCCTAACCCTTACCCTAAAACGGACCCTATCCCTAACTACCTTTGCCTTTGCCATTGCCTTTGCCTAACCCTAACCCAAACCCTGACAGCCATTGCCTTCTCCGTTGCCTTCGCCTTTGCCTAACCCTGACCCTGACAGCCTTGGCCTTTGCCTTGGCCTAACCCTAACTGCCTTTGCCAACATTAACCCTAACCCTAACCGAAAGAGTCTTTGGCTTTGCCTAACCCTAAATGCTTTTGCCTTTGCCTTTGCCTAACCCTAATCTCCGTCGCCTTTGCATAACACTGACCCAAAGCCTATTCCTCACCCTAAATGTTTTTGCCTTTGCCTAATCCTAAATGCCTTTGCCTAACGCAACATGGCTTTGCCTTTGCCTAAGCCTGAACTCCTTTGCCTTTGCATTTTCCTAACCCTACCCCTAACGGCCTTTGTCTTGGCCTACCCCTAAATCCCTTCTTTGCCTTTGCCTTTGCCTTTGCTTAACCATTGCCCTAACCCTAACCGTAACCACCTTTGCCTTTGCCCAACCCTAATGCCTTTGTCTTTGCCTTTGCGTTTTCGTTTCACCTAACCCTAAATGCCTTTCGCTTTCCCTTTCCCTTTGCCTTTGCGTAAACCTAGCCCTAACCCTAACCGCCTTTGCCTTTGCCTAACCGAAAAAGACTTTGCTTTTGCCTGGCCCTAAATGCCTTTGCCTAACCCTAATCGCTGTTGCCTTTGCCTTTGCCCACCGCTAACCCAAACCGTAACCCTAAGCCTAAGTGTTTTTGCCTTTGCCTAAGCCTAAGTGGTTTTGCCTTTGCCTGAGCCTAAACTCCCTTTTGTTTGCATTTTCCTAACGCTTCCCCTGATCTCCTTTGTCTTGGCCTTCCCCTAAATCCCTTTGTTGCCTTTGCCTTTCCCATTGTCTTTGCCTTTCCCTTTGCTTAAACCTAACCGTAACCGTAACCCTAACCCTTACCCTAAAACGGACCCTATCCCTAACTACCTTTGCCTTTGCCATTGCCTTTGCCTAACCCTAACCCAAACCCTGACAGCCATTGCCTTCTCCGTTGCCTTCGCCTTTGCCTAACCCTGACCCTGACAGCCTTGGCCTTTGCCTTGGCCTAACCCTAACTGCCTTTGCCAACATTAACCCTAACCCTAACCGAAAGAGTCTTTGGCTTTGCCTAACCCTAAATGCTTTTGCCTTTGCCTTTGCCTAACCCTAATCTCCGTCGCCTTTGCATAACACTGACCCAAAGCCTATTCCTCACCCTAAATGTTTTTGCCTTTGCCTAATCCTAAAAGCCTTTGCCTAACGCAACATGGCTTTGCCTTTGCCTAAGCCTGAACTCCTTTGCCTTTGCATTTTCCTAACCCTACCCCTAACGGCCTTTGTCTTGGCCTACCCCTAAAATCCCTTCTTTCCCTTTGCCTTTGCTTAACCATAGCCCTAACCGTAACCGTAACCAGCTTTGCCTTTGCCTAACCCTAATGCCTTTGTCTTTGCCTTTGCGTTTTCGTTTCACCTAACCCTAAATGCCTTTCGCTTTCCCTTTCCCTTTGCCTTTGCGTAAACCTAGCCCTAACCCTAACCGCCTTTGCCTTTGCCTAACAGAAAAAGACTTTGCTTTTGCCTGGCCCTAAATGCCTTTGCCTAAACCCTAATCGCTGTTGCCTTTCCCTTTGCCTAACGCTAACCCAAACCGTAACCCTAAGCCTAAGTGTTTTTGCCTTTGCCTAAGCCTAAGTGGTTTTGCCTTTGCCTGAGCCTAAACTCCCTTGCCTTTGCATTTTCCTAACGCTTCCCCTGATCTCCTTTGTCTTGGCCTTCCCCTAAATCCCTTTGTTGCCTTTGCCTTTCCCATTGCCTTTGCCTTTCCCTTTGCTTAACCCTAACCGTAACCGTAACCGTTCCCCAACCCTAAAACGGACCCTATCCCTAACCACCTTTGCCTTTGCCATTGCCTTTGCCTAACCCTAACCCTAACCCTAACCCAAACCCTGACAGCCATTGCCTTCTCCGTTGCCTTCGCCTTTGCCTAACCCTGACCCTGACAGCCTTCGCCTTCGCCTTTGCCTAACCCGAACCGTGACAGCCTTCACCTTTGCCTTGGCCTAACCCTAACTGCCTTTGCCAACACTAACCCTAACCCTAACCGAAAGAGTCTTTGGCTTTGCCTAACCCTAAATGCTTTTGCCTTTGCCTTTGCCTAACCCTAATCTCCGTCGCCTTTGCATAACACTAACCCAAAGCCTAATCCTCACCCTAAATGTTTTTGCCTTTGCCTAACGCAACATGGCTTTGCCTTTGCCTAAGCCTGAACTCCTTTGCCTTTGCATTTTCCTAACCCTACCCCTAACGGCCTTTGTCTTGGCCTACCCCTAAATCCCTTCTTTGCCTTTGCCTTTGCATTTGCTTAACCATAGCCCTAACCCTAACTGTAACCACCTTTGCCTTTGCCTAACCCTAATGCCTTTGTCTTTGCCTTTGCGTTTTCGTTTCACCTAACCCTAAATGCCTTTCGCTTTCCCTTTCCCTTTGCCTTTGCGTAAACCTAGCCCTAACCCTAACCGCCTATGCCTAACCGAAAAAGACTTTGCTTTTGCCTGGCCCTAAATGCCTTTGCCTAACCCTAATCGCTGTTGCCTTTGCCTTTGCCTAACGCTAACCCAAACTGTAACCATAAGCCTAAGTGTTTTTGCCTTTGCCTAAGCCTAAGTGGTTTTGCCTTTGCCTAAGCCTAAACTCCCTTGCCTTTGCATTTTCCTAACGCTTCCCCTGATCTCCTTTGTCTTGGCCTTCCCCTAAATCCCTTTGTTGCCTTTGCCTTTCCCATTGTCTTTGCCTTTCCCTTTGCTTAAACCTAACCGTAACCGTAACCCTAACCCTTACCCTAAAACGGACCCTATCCCTAACTACCTTTGCCTTTGCCATTGCCTTTGCCTAACCCTAACCCAAACCCTGACAGCCATTGCCTTCTCCGTTGCCTTCGCCTTTGCCTAACCCTGACCCTGAGAGCCTTGGCCTTTGCCTTGGCCTAACCCTAACTGCCTTTGCCAACATTAACCCTAACCCTAACCGAAAGAGTCTTTGGCTTTGCCTAACCCTAAATGCTTTTGCCTTTGCCTTTGCCTAACCCTAATCTCCGTCGCCTTTGCATAACACTGACCCAAAGCCTATTCCTCACCCTAAATGTTTTTGCCTTTGCCTAATCCTAAAAGCCTTTGCCTAACGCAACATGGCTTTGCCTTTGCCTAAGCCTGAACTCCTTTGCCTTTGCATTTTCCTAACCCTACCCCTAACGGCCTTTGTCTTGGCCTACCCCTAAATCCCTTCTTTGCCTTTGCCTTTGCCTTTGCTTAACCATTGCCCTAACCCTAACCGTAACCACCTTTGCCTTTGCCCAACCCTAATGCCTTTGTCTTTGCCTTTGCGTTTTCGTTTCACCTAACCCTAAATGCCTTTCGCTTTCCCTTTCCCTTTGCCTTTGCGTAAACCTAGCCCTAACCCTAACCGCCTTTGCCTTTGCCTAACCGAAAAAGACTTTGCTTTTGCCTGGCCCTAAATGTCTTTGCCTAACCCTAATCGCTGTTGCCTTTGCCTTTGCCCACCGCTAACCCAAACCGTAACCCTAAGCCTAAGTGTTTTTGCCTTTGCCTAAGCCTAAGTGGTTTTGCCTTTGCCTGAGCCTAAACTCCCTTTCGTTTGCATTTTCCTAACGCTTCCCCTGATCTCCTTTGTCTTGGCCTTCCCCTAAATCCCTTTGTTGCCTTTGCCTTTCCCATTGTCTTTGCCTTTCCCTTTGCTTAAACCTAACCGTAACCGTAACCCTAACCCTTACCCTAAAACGGACCCTATCCCTAACTACCTTTGCCTTTGCCATTGCCTTTGCCTAACCCTAACCCAAACCCTGACAGCCATTGCCTTCTCCGTTGCCTTCGCCTTTGCCTAACCCTGACCCTGACAGCCTTGGCCTTTGCCTTGGCCTAACCCTAACTGCCTTTGCCAACATTAACCCTAACCCTAACCGAAAGAGTCTTTGGCTTTGCCTAACCCTAAATGCTTTTGCCTTTGCCTTTGCCTAACCCTAATCTCCGTCGCCTTTGCATAACACTGACCCAAAGCCTATTCCTCACCCTAAATGTTTTTGCCTTTGCCTAATCCTAAAAGCCTTTGCCTAACGCAACATGGCTTTGCCTTTGCCTAAGCCTGAACTCCTTTGCCTTTGCATTTTCCTAACCCTACCCCTAACGGCCTTTGTCTTGGCCTACCCCTAAATCCCTTCTTTCCCTTTGCCTTTGCTTAACCAAAGCCCTTACCGTAACCGTAACCAGCTTTGCCTTTGCCTAACCCTAATGCCTTTGTCTTTGCCTTTGCGTTTTCGTTTCACCTAACCCTAAATGCCTTTCGCTTTCCCTTTCCCTTTGCCTTTGCGTAAACCTAGCCCTAACCCTAACCGCCTTTGCCTTTGCCTAACAGAAAAAGACTTTGCTTTTGCCTGGCCCTAAATGCCTTTGCCTAAACCCTAATCGCTGTTGCCTTTCCCTTTGCCTAACGCTAACCCAAACCGTAACCCTAAGCCTAAGTGTTTTTGCCTTTGCCTAAGCCTAAGTGGTTTTGCCTTTGCCTGAGCGTAAACTCCCTTGCCTTTGCATTTTCCTAACGCTTCCCCTGATCTCCTTTGTCTTGGCCTTCCCCTAAATCCCTTTGTTGCCTTTGCCTTTCCCATTGCCTTTGCCTTTCCCTTTGCTTAACCCTAACCGTAACCGTAACCGTTCCCCAACCCTAAAACGGACCCTATCCCTAACCACCTTTGCCTTTGCCATTGCCTTTGCCTAACCCTAACCCTAACCCAAACCCTGACAGCCATTGCCTTCTCCGTTGCCTTCGCCTTTGCCTAACCCGAACCGTGACAGCCTTCACCTTTGCCTTGGCCTAACCCTAACTGCCTTTGCCAACACTAACCCTAACCCTAACCGAAAGAGTCTTTGGCTTTGCCTAACCCTAAATGCTTTTGCCTTTGCCTTTGCCTAACCCTAATCTCCGTCGCCTTTGCATAACACTAACCCAAAGCCTAATCCTCACCCTAAATGTTTTTGCCTTTGCCTAACGCAACATGGCTTTGCCTTTGCCTAAGCCTGAACTCCTTTGCCTTTGCATTTTCCTAACCCTACCCCTAACGGCCTTTGTCTTGGCCTACCCCTAAATCCGTTCATTGCCTTTGCCTTTGCATTTGCTTAACCATAGCCCTAACCCTAACTGTAACCACCTTTGCCTTTGCCTAACCCTAATGCCTTTGTCTTTGCCTTTGCGTTTTCGTTTCACCTAACCCTAAATGCCTTTCGCTTTCCCTTTCCCTTTGCCTTTGCGTAAACCTAGCCCTAACCCTAACCGCCTATGCCTAACCGAAAAAGACTTTGCTTTTGCCTGGCCCTAAATGCCTTTGCCTAACCCTAATCGCTGTTGCCTTTGCCTTTGCCTAACGCCTACCCAAACCGTAACCATAAGCCTAAGTGTTTTTGCCTTTGCCTAAGCCTAAGTGGTTTTGCCTTTGCCTAAGCCTAAACTCCCTTGCCTTTGCATTTTCCTAACGCTTCCCCTGATCTCCTTTGTCTTGGCCTTCCCCTAAATCCCTTTGTTGCCTTTGCCTTTCCCATTGTCTTTGCCTTTCCCTTTGCTTAAACCTAACCGTAACCGTAACCCTAACCCTTACCCTAAAACGGACCCTATCCCTAACTACCTTTGCCTTTGCCATTGCCTTTGCCTAACCCTAACCCAAACCCTGACAGCCATTGCCTTCTCCGTTGCCTTCGCCTTTGCCTAACCCTGACCCTGAGAGCCTTGGCCTTTGCCTTGGCCTAACCCTAACTGCCTTTGCCAACATTAACCCTAACCCTAACCGAAAGAGTCTTTGGCTTTGCCTAACCCTAAATCCTTTTGCCTTTGCCTTTGCCTAACCCTAATCTCCGTCGCCTTTGCATAACACTGACCCAAAGCCTATTCCTCACCCTAAATGTTTTTGCCTTTGCCTAATCCTAAATGCCTTTGCCTAACGCAACATGGCTTTGCCTTTGCCTAAGCCTGAACTCCTTTGCCTTTGCATTTTCCTAACCCTACCCCTAACGGCCTTTGTCTTGGCCTACCCCTAAATCCCTTCTTTGCCTTTGCCTTTGCTTAACCATTGCCCTAACCCTAACCGTAACCACCTTTGCCTTTGCCCAACCCTAATGCCTTTGTCTTTGCCTTTGCGTTTTCGTTTCACCTAACCCTAAATGCCTTTCGCTTTCCCTTTCCCTTTGCCTTTGCGTAAACCTAGCCCTAACCCTAACCGCCTTTGCCTTTGCCTAACCGAAAAAGACTTTGCTTTTGCCTGGCCCTAAATGTCTTTGCCTAACCCTAATCGCTGTTGCCTTTGCCTTTGCCCACCGCTAACCCAAACCGTAACCCTAAGCCTAAGTGTTTTTGCCTTTGCCTAAGCCTAAGTGGTTTTGCCTTTGCCTGAGCCTAAACTCCCTTTCGTTTGCATTTTCCTAACGCTTCCCCTGATCTCCTTTGTCTTGGCCTTCCCCTAAATCCCTTTGTTGCCTTTGCCTTTCCCATTGTCTTTGCCTTTCCCTTTGCTTAAACCTAACCGTAACCGTAACCCTAACCCTTACCCTAAAACGGACCCTATCCCTAACTACCTTTGCCTTTGCCATTGCCTTTGCCTAACCCTAACCCAAACCCTGACAGCCATTGCCTTCTCCGTTGCCTTCGCCTTTGCCTAACCCTGACCCTGACAGCCTTGGCCTTTGCCTTGGCCTAACCCTAACTGCCTTTGCCAACATTAACCCTAACCCTAACCGAAAGAGTCTTTGGCTTTGCCTAACCCTAAATGCTTTTGCCTTTGCCTTTGCCTAACCCTAATCTCCGTCGCCTTTGCATAACACTGACCCAAAGCCTATTCCTCACCCTAAATGTTTTTGCCTTTGCCTAATCCTAAAAGCCTTTGCCTAACGCAACATGGCTTTGCCTTTGCCTAAGCCTGAACTCCTTTGCCTTTGCATTTTCCTAACCCTACCCCTAACGGCCTTTGTCTTGGCCTACCCCTAAATCCCTTCTTTCCCTTTGCCTTTGCTTAACCAAAGCCCTTACCGTAACCGTAACCAGCTTTGCCTTTGCCTAACCCTAATGCCTTTGTCTTTGCCTTTGCGTTTTCGTTTCACCTAACCCTAAATGCCTTTCGCTTTCCCTTTCCCTTTGCCTTTGCGTAAACCTAGCCCTAACCCTAACCGCCTTTGCCTTTGCCTAACAGAAAAAGACTTTGCTTTTGCCTGGCCCTAAATGCCTTTGCCTAAACCCTAATCGCTGTTGCCTTTCCCTTTGCCTAACGCTAACCCAAACCGTAACCCTAAGCCTAAGTGTTTTTGCCTTTGCCTAAGCCTAAGTGGTTTTGCCTTTGCCTGAGCGTAAACTCCCTTGCCTTTGCATTTTCCTAACGCTTCCCCTGATCTCCTTTGTCTTGGCCTTCCCCTAAATCCCTTTGTTGCCTTTGCCTTTCCCATTGCCTTTGCCTTTCCCTTTGCTTAACCCTAACCGTAACCGTAACCGTTCCCCAACCCTAAAACGGACCCTATCCCTAACCACCTTTGCCTTTGCCATTGCCTTTGCCTAACCCTAACCCTAACCCAAACCCTGACAGCCATTGCCTTCTCCGTTGCCTTCGCCTTTGCCTAACCCGAACCGTGACAGCCTTCACCTTTGCCTTGGCCTAACCCTAACTGCCTTTGCCAACACTAACCCTAACCCTAACCGAAAGAGTCTTTGGCTTTGCCTAACCCTAAATGCTTTTGCCTTTGCCTTTGCCTAACCCTAATCTCCGTCGCCTTTGCATAACACTAACCCAAAGCCTAATCCTCACCCTAAATGTTTTTGCCTTTGCCTAACGCAACATGGCTTTGCCTTTGCCTAAGCCTGAACTCCTTTGCCTTTGCATTTTCCTAACCCTACCCCTAACGGCCTTTGTCTTGGCCTACCCCTAAATCCGTTCATTGCCTTTGCCTTTGCATTTGCTTAACCATAGCCCTAACCCTAACTGTAACCACCTTTGCCTTTGCCTAACCCTAATGCCTTTGTCTTTGCCTTTGCGTTTTCGTTTCACCTAACCCTAAATGCCTTTCGCTTTCCCTTTCCCTTTGCCTTTGCGTAAACCTAGCCCTAACCCTAACCGCCTATGCCTAACCGAAAAAGACTTTGCTTTTGCCTGGCCCTAAATGCCTTTGCCTAACCCTAATCGCTGTTGCCTTTGCCTTTGCCTAACGCCTACCCAAACCGTAACCATAAGCCTAAGTGTTTTTGCCTTTGCCTAAGCCTAAGTGGTTTTGCCTTTGCCTAAGCCTAAACTCCCTTGCCTTTGCATTTTCCTAACGCTTCCCCTGATCTCCTTTGTCTTGGCCTTCCCCTAAATCCCTTTGTTGCCTTTGCCTTTCCCATTGTCTTTGCCTTTCCCTTTGCTTAAACCTAACCGTAACCGTAACCGTAACCCTTACCCTAAAACGGACCCTATCCCTAACTACCTTTGCCTTTGCCATTGCCTTTGCCTAACCCTAACCCAAACCCTGACAGCCATTGCCTTCTCCGTTGCCTTCGCCTTTGCCTAACCCTGACCCTGAGAGCCTTGGCCTTTGCCTTGGCCTAACCCTAACTGCCTTTGCCAACATTAACCCTAACCCTAACCGAAAGAGTCTTTGGCTTTGCCTAACCCTAAATCCTTTTGCCTTTGCCTTTGCCTAACCCTAATCTCCGTCGCCTTTGCATAACACTGACCCAAAGCCTATTCCTCACCCTAAATGTTTTTGCCTTTGCCTAATCCTAAATGCCTTTGCCTAACGCAACATGGCTTTGCCTTTGCCTAAGCCTGAACTCCTTTGCCTTTGCATTTTCCTAACCCTACCCCTAACGGCCTTTGTCTTGGCCTACCCCTAAATCCCTTCTTTGCCTTTGCCTTTGCTTAACCATTGCCCTAACCCTAACCGTAACCACCTTTGCCTTTGCCCAACCCTAATGCCTTTGTCTTTGCCTTTGCGTTTTCGTTTCACCTAACCCTAAATGCCTTTCGCTTTCCCTTTCCCTTTGCCTTTGCGTAAACCTAGCCCTAACCCTAACCGCCTTTGCCTTTGCCTAACCGAAAAAGACTTTGCTTTTGCCTGGCCCTAAATGTCTTTGCCTAACCCTAATCGCTGTTGCCTTTGCCTTTGCCCACCGCTAACCCAAACCGTAACCCTAAGCCTAAGTGTTTTTGCCTTTGCCTAAGCCTAAGTGGTTTTGCCTTTGCCTGAGCCTAAACTCCCTTTCGTTTGCATTTTCCTAACGCTTCCCCTGATCTCCTTTGTCTTGGCCTTCCCCTAAATCCCTTTGTTGCCTTTGCCTTTCCCATTGTCTTTGCCTTTCCCTTTGCTTAAACCTAACCGTAACCGTAACCCTAACCCTTACCCTAAAACGGACCCTATCCCTAACTACCTTTGCCTTTGCCATTGCCTTTGCCTAACCCTAACCCAAACCCTGACAGCCATTGCCTTCTCCGTTGCCTTCGCCTTTGCCTAACCCTGACCCTGACAGCCTTGGCCTTTGCCTTGGCCTAACCCTAACTGCCTTTGCCAACATTAACCCTAACCCTAACCGAAAGAGTCTTTGGCTTTGCCTAACCCTAAATGCTTTTGCCTTTGCCTTTGCCTAACCCTAATCTCCGTCGCCTTTGCATAACACTGACCCAAAGCCTATTCCTCACCCTAAATGTTTTTGCCTTTGCCTAATCCTAAAAGCCTTTGCCTAACGCAACATGGCTTTGCCTTTGCCTAAGCCTGAACTCCTTTGCCTTTGCATTTTCCTAACCCTACCCCTAACGGCCTTTGTCTTGGCCTACCCCTAAATCCCTTCTTTCCCTTTGCCTTTGCTTAACCAAAGCCCTTACCGTAACCGTAACCAGCTTTGCCTTTGCCTAACCCTAATGCCTTTGTCTTTGCCTTTGCGTTTTCGTTTCACCTAACCCTAAATGCCTTTCGCTTTCCCTTTCCCTTTGCCTTTGCGTAAACCTAGCCCTAACCCTAACCGCCTTTGCCTTTGCCTAACAGAAAAAGACTTTGCTTTTGCCTGGCCCTAAATGCCTTTGCCTAAACCCTAATCGCTGTTGCCTTTCCCTTTGCCTAACGCTAACCCAAACCGTAACCCTAAGCCTAAGTGTTTTTGCCTTTGCCTAAGCCTAAGTGGTTTTGCCTTTGCCTGAGCGTAAACTCCCTTGCCTTTGCATTTTCCTAACGCTTCCCCTGATCTCCTTTGTCTTGGCCTTCCCCTAAATCCCTTTGTTGCCTTTGCCTTTCCCATTGCCTTTGCCTTTCCCTTTGCTTAACCCTAACCGTAACCGTAACCGTTCCCCAACCCTAAAACGGACCCTATCCCTAACCACCTTTGCCTTTGCCATTGCCTTTGCCTAACCCTAACCCTAACCCAAACCCTGACAGCCATTGCCTTCTCCGTTGCCTTCGCCTTTGCCTAACCCGAACCGTGACAGCCTTCACCTTTGCCTTGGCCTAACCCTAACTGCCTTTGCCAACACTAACCCTAACCCTAACCGAAAGAGTCTTTGGCTTTGCCTAACCCTAAATGCTTTTGCCTTTGCCTTTGCCTAACCCTAATCTCCGTCGCCTTTGCATAACACTAACCCAAAGCCTAATCCTCACCCTAAATGTTTTTGCCTTTGCCTAACGCAACATGGCTTTGCCTTTGCCTAAGCCTGAACTCCTTTGCCTTTGCATTTTCCTAACCCTACCCCTAACGGCCTTTGTCTTGGCCTACCCCTAAATCCGTTCATTGCCTTTGCCTTTGCATTTGCTTAACCATAGCCCTAACCCTAACTGTAACCACCTTTGCCTTTGCCTAACCCTAATGCCTTTGTCTTTGCCTTTGCGTTTTCGTTTCACCTAACCCTAAATGCCTTTCGCTTTCCCTTTCCCTTTGCCTTTGCGTAAACCTAGCCCTAACCCTAACCGCCTATGCCTAACCGAAAAAGACTTTGCTTTTGCCTGGCCCTAAATGTCTTTGCCTAACCCTAATCGCTGTTGCCTTTGCCCACCGCTAACCCAAACCGTAACCCTAAGCCTAAGTGTTTTTGCCTTTGCCTAAGCCTAAGTGGTTTTGCCTTTGCCTGAGCCTAAACTCCCTTTCGTTTGCATTTTCCTAACGCTTCCCCTGATCTCCTTTGTCTTGGCCTTCCCCTAAATCCCTTTGTTGCCTTTGCCTTTCCCATTGTCTTTGCCTTTCCCTTTGCTTAAACCTAACCGTAACCGTAACCCTAACCCTTACCCTAAAACGGACCCTATCCCTAACTACCTTTGCCTTTGCCATTGCCTTTGCCTAACCCTAACCCAAACCCTGACAGCCATTGCCTTCTCCGTTGCCTTCGCCTTTGCCTAACCCTGACCCTGACAGCCTTGGCCTTTGCCTTGGCCTAACCCTAACTGCCTTTGCCAACATTAACCCTAACCCTAACCGAAAGAGTCTTTGGCTTTGCCTAACCCTAAATGCTTTTGCCTTTGCCTTTGCCTAACCCTAATCTCCGTCGCCTTTGCATAACACTGACCCAAAGCCTATTCCTCACCCTAAATGTTTTTGCCTGTGCCTAATCCTAAATGCCTTTGCCTAACGCAACATGGCTTTGCCTTTGCCTAAGCCTGAACTCCTTTGCCTTTGCATTTTCCTAACCCTACCCCTAACGGCCTTTGTCTTGGCCTACCCCTAAATCCGTTCATTGCCTTTGCCTTTGCCTTTGCTTAACCATAGCCCTAACCGTAACTGTAACCACCTTTGCCTTTGCCTAACCCTAATGCCTTTGTCTTTGCCTTTCCGTTTTCGTTTCACCTAACCCTAAATGCCTTTCGCTTTCCCTTTCCCTTTGCCTTTGTGTAAACCTAGCCCTAACCCTAACCGCCTTTGCCTTTGCCTAACTGTAAAAGACGTTGCTTTTGCCTGGCCCTAAATGCCTTTGCCTAACCCTAATCGCTGTTGCCTTTGCCTAACGCTAACCCAAACCGTAACCCTAAGCCTAAGTGTTTTTGCCTTTGCCTAAGCCTAAGTGGTTTTGCCTTTGCCTGAGCCTAAACTCCCTTGCCTTTGCATTTTCCTAACGCTTCTCCTGATCTCCTTTGTCTTGGCCTTCCCCTAAATCCCTTTGTTGCCTTTGCCTTTCCCATTGCCTTTGCCTTACCCTTTGCTTAAACCTAACCGTAACCGTAACGCTAACCCTAAAACGGACCCTATCCCTAACCACCTTTGCCTTTGCCATTGCGTTTGCCTAACCCTAACCCTGACAGCCATTGCCTTCTCCGTTGCCTTTGCCTTTGCCTAACCCTGACCCTGACAGCCTTCGCCTTTGCCTAACCCGAACCGTGACAGCCTTCACCTTTGCCTTGGCCTAACCCTAACTGCCTTTGACAACCCTAACCCTAACCGTAAAAGTCTTTGGCTTTGCCTAACCCTAAATGCTTTTGCCTTTGCCTTTGCCTAACCCTAATCTCCGTCGCCTTTGCATAACACTAACCCAAAGCCTAATCCTCACCCTAAATGTTTTTGCCTTTGCCTAACGCAACATGGCTTTGCCTTTGCCTAAGCCTGAACTCCTTTGCCTTTGCATTTTCCTAACCCTACCCCTAACGGCCTTTGTCTTGGCCTACCCCTAAATCCGTTCATTGCCTTTGCCTTTGCATTTGCTTAACCATAGCCCTAACCCTAACTGTAACCACCTTTGCCTTTGCCTAACCCTAATGCCTTTGTCTTTGCCTTTGCGTTTTCGTTTCACCTAACCCTAAATGCCTTTCGCTTTCCCTTTCCCTTTGCCTTTGCGTAAACCTACCCCTAACCCTAAACGCCTATGCCTAACCGAAAAAGACTTTGCTTTTGCCTGGCCCTAAATGCCTTTGCCTAACCCTAATCGCTGTTGCCTTTGCCTTTGCCTAACGCCTACCCAAACCGTAACCATAAGCCTAAGTGTTTTTGCCTTTGCCTAAGCCTAAGTGGCTTTGCCTTTGCCTAAGCCTAAGTGGCTTTGCCTTTGCCTAAGCCTAAGTGGTTTTGCCTTTGCATTTTCCTAACGCTTCCCCTGATCTCCTTTGTCTTGGCCTTCCCCTAAATCCCTTTGTTGCCTTTGCCTTTCCCATTGCCTCTCCCTTTGCTTAACCCTAACCGTAACCGTTCCCCAACCCTAAAATGGACCCTATCCCTAACCACCTTTGCCTTTGCCATTGCCTTTGCCTAACCCTAACCCTAACCCAAACCCTGACAGCCATTGCCTTCTCCGTTGCCTTCGCCTTTGCCTAACCCTGACCCTGACAGCCTTCGCCTTCGCCTTTGCCTAACCCGAACCGTGACAGCCTTCACCTTTGCCTTGGCCTAACCCTAACGGCCTTTGCCAACCCTAACCCTAACCGAAAGAGTCTTTGGCTTTGCCTAACCCTAAATGCTTTTGCCTTTGCCTTTGCCTAACCCTAATTTCTGTCGCCTTTGCATAACACTGACCCAAAGCCTAATCCTCACCCTAAATGTTTTTGCCTTTGCCTAATCCTAAATGCCTTTGCCTTTGCCTAAGCCTGAACTCCTTTGCCTTTGCATTTTCCTAACCCTACCCCTAACGGCCTTTGTCTTGGCCTACCCCTAAATCCCTTCTTTGCCTTTGCCTTTCCCATTGCGTTTGTTTTTGTCTTTGCGTTTTCGTGTCACCTAACCCTAAATGCCTTTCGCTTTCCCTTTCCCTTTGCCTTTGCGTAAACCTAGCCGTAACCCTAACCGCCTATGCCTTTGCCTAACCGAAAAAGACATTGCTTTTGCCTGGCCCTAAATGCCTTTGCCTAACCCTAAGCGCTATTGCCTTTGCCTTTGCCTAACTCTAACCCAAACCGTAACCCTAAGCCTAAGTGTTTTTGCCTTTGCCTAAGCCTATGTGGTTTTGCCTTTGCCTAAGCCTAAACTCCCTTGACTTTGCATTTTCCTAACGCTTCCCCTAATCTCCTTTGTCTTGGCCTTCCCCTAAATCCCTTTGTTGCCTTTGCCTTTCCCATTGCCTTTGCCTTTCCCTTTGCTTAAACCTAACCTTAACCGTAACCGTAACGCTAACCCTAAAACGGACCCTATCCCTAACCACCTTTGCCTTTGCCATTGCCTTTGCCTAACCTTAACCCTGACAGCCATTGCCTTCTCCGTTGCCTTCGCCTTTGCCTAACCCTGACCCTGACAGCCTTCGCCTTCGCCTAACCCGAACCGTGACAGCCTTCACCTTTGCCTTGGCCTAACCCTAACTGCCTTTGCCAACCCTAACCCTAACCGAAAGAGTCTTTGGCTTTGCCTAACCCTAAATGCTTTTGCCTTTGCCTTTGCCTAACCCTAATCTCCGTCGCCTTTGCATAACACTGACCCAAAGCCTAATCCTCACCCTAAATGTTTTTGCATTTTGCCTAACCCAAAATGCCTTTGCCTTTGCCTAAGCCTGAACTCCTTTGCCTTTGCATTTTCCTAACCCTACCCCTAATGGCCTTTGTCTTGGCCTACCCCTAAATCCCTTCTTTGCCTTTGCCTTTCCCATTGCGTTTGTTTTTGTCTTTGCGTTTTCGTTTCACCTAACCCTAAATGCCTTTCGCTTTCCCTTTCCCTTTGCCTTTGTGTAAACCTAGCCGTAACCCTAACGGCCTTTGCCTTTGCCTAACTGTAAAAGACGTTGTTTTGCCTGGCCCTAAATGCCTTTGCCTAACCCTAACCGCTATTGCCTTTCCCTAACGCTAACCCAAACCGTAACCCTAAGCCTAAGTGTTTTTGCCTTTGCCTAAGCCTAAGTGGTTTTGCCTTTGCCTGAGCATAAACTCCCTTGCCTTTGCATTTTCCTAACGCTTCTCCTGATCTCCTTTGTCTTGGCCTTCCCCTAAATCCCTTTGTTGCCTTTGCCTTTCCCATTGCCTTTGCCTTTCCCTTTGCTTAAACCTAACCGTAACCGTAACGCTAACCCGAAAACGGACCCTATCCCTAACCACCTTTGCCTTTGCCATTGCCTTTGCCTAACCCAAACCCTGACAGCCATTGCCTTCTCCGTTGCCTTCGCCTTTGCCTAACCCTGACCCTGACAGCCTTCGCCTTTGCCTAACCCGAACCGTGACAGCCTTCACCTTTGCCTTGGCCTAACCCTAACTGCCTTTGACAACCCTAACCCTAACCGAAAGAGTCTTTGGCTTTGCCTAACCCTAAATGCTTTTGCCTTTGCCTTTGCCTAACCCTAATCTCCGTCGCCTTTGCATAACACTGACCCAAAGCCTAATCCTCACCCTAAATGTTTTTGCCTTTGCCTAATCCTAAATGCCTTTGCCTAACGCAACATGGCTTTGCCTTTGCCTAAGCCTAAACTCCCTTGCCTTTGCATTTTCCTAACGCTTCCCCTAATCTCCTTTGTCTTGGCCTTCCCCTAAATCCCTTTGTTGCCTTTGCCTTTCCCATTGCCTTTGCCTTTCCCTTTGCTTAACCCTAACCTTAACCTTAACCGTAACGCTAACCCGAAAACCAACCCTATCCCTAACCACCTTTGCCTTTGCCATTGCCTTTGCCTAACCCTAACCCAAACCCTGACAGCCATTGCCTTCTCCGTTGCCTTCGCCTTTGCCTAACCCTGACCCTGACAGCCTTCGCCTTCGCCTTTGCCTAACCTGAACCGTGACAGCCTTCACCTTTGCCTTGGCCTAACCCTAACTGCCTTTGCCAACACTAACCCTAACCCTAAGCGAAAGAGTCTTTGGCTTTGCCTAACCCTAAATGCTTTTGCCTTTGCCTTTGCCTAACCCTAATCTCCGTCGCCTTTGCATAATACTGACCCAAAGCCTAATCCTCACCCTAAATGTTTTTGCATTTTGTCTAACCCAAAATGCCTTTGCCTTTCCCTAAGCCTGAACTCCTTTGCCTTTGCATTTTCCTAACCCTACCCCTAACGGCCTTTGTCTTGGCCTACCCCTAAATCCCTTCTTTGCCTTTGCCTTTCCCATTGCATTTGCCTTTGCCTTTGCTTAACCATAGCCCTTACCGTTACCATAACCACCTTTGCCTTTGCCTAACCCTAACTGCCTTTGTCTTTGCCTTTGCGTTTTCGTTTCACCTAACCCTAAATGCCTTTATCTTTCCCTTTCCCTTTGCCTTTGTGTAAACCTAGCCCTAACCCTAACCGCCTTTGCCTTTGCCTAACTGTAAAAGACGTTGCCTTTGCCTGGCCCGAAATGCCTTTGCCTAACCCTAAGCGCTATTGCCTTTGCCTTTGCCTAACTCTAACCCAAACCGTAACCCTAAGCCTAAGTGTTTTTGCCTTTGCCTAAGCCTAAGTGGTTTTGCCTTTGCCTGAGCCTAAACTCCCTTGCCTTTGCATTTTCCTAACGCTTCCCCTGATCTCCTTTGTCTTGGCCTTCCCCTAAATCCCTTTGTTGCCTTTGCCTTTCCCATTGTCTTTGCCTTTCCCTTTGCTTAAACCTAACCGTAACCGTAACCCTAACCCTAACCTTAAAACGGACCCTATCCCTAACCACCTTTGCCTTTGCCATTGCCTTTGCCTAACGCTAACCCAAACCCTGACAGCCATTGCCTTCTCTGTTGCCTTTGCCGTTGCCTAACCCTGACCCTGACAGCCTTCGCCTTCGCCTTTGCCTAACCCGAACCGTGACAGCCTTCACCTTTGCCTTGGCCTAACCCTAACTGCCTTTGCCAACACTAACCCTAACCCTAACCGAAAAAGTCTTTGGCTTTGCCTAACCCTAAATGCTTTTGCCTTTGCCTTTGCCTAACCCTAATCTCCGTCGCCTTTGCATAATACTGACCCAAAGCCTAATCCTCACCCTAAATGTTTTTGCATTTTGTCTAACCCAAAATGCCTTTGCCTTTCCCTAAGCCTGAACTCCTTTGCCTTTGCATTTTCCTAACCCTACCCCTAATGGCCTTTGTCTTGGCCTACCCCTAAATCCCTTCATTGCCTTTGCCTTTGCCTTTGCTTAACCATAGCCCTAACCGTAACCGTAACCACCTTTGCCTTTGCCTAACCCTAATGCCTTTGTCTTTGCCTTTCCGTTTTCGTTTCACGTAACCCTAAATCCCTTTCGCTTTCCCTTTCCCTTTGCCTTTGTGTAAACCTAGCCCTAACCCTAACCGCCTTTGCCTTTGCCTAACTGTAAAAGACGTTGCTTTTGCCTGGCCCTAAATGCCTTTGCCTAACCCTAATCGCTGTTGCCTTTCCCTAACGCTAACCCAAACCGTAACCCTAAGCCTAAGTGTTTTTGCCTTTGCCTAAGCCTAAGTGGTTTTGCCTTTGCCTGAGCATAAACTCCCTTGCCTTTGCATTTTCCTAACGCTTCTCCTGATCTCCTTTGTCTTGGCCTTCCCCTAAATCCCTTTGTTGCCTTTGCCTTTCCCATTGCCTTTGCCTTTCCCTTTGCTTAAACCTAACCGTAACCCTAAACCCTAACCGTAACGCTAACCCTAAAACGGACCCTATCCCTAACCACCTTTGCCTTTGCCATTGCGTTTGCCTAACCCTAACCCTGACAGCCATTGCCTTCTCCGTTGCCTTCGCCTTTGCCTAACCCTGACCCTGACAGCCTTCGCCTTTGCCTAACCCGAACCGTGACAGCCTTCACCTTTGCCTTGGCCTAACCCTAACTGCCTTTGACAACCCTAACCCTAAGCGAAAGAGTCTTTGGCTTTGCCTAACCCTAAATGCTTTTGCCTTTGCCTATGCCTAACCCTAATCTCCGTCGCCTTTGCATAACACTGACCCAAAGCCTAATCCTCACCCTAAATGTTTTTGCCTTTGCCTAATCCTAAATGCCTTTCCTAACGCAACATGGCTTTGCCTTTGCCTAAGCCTGAACTCCTTTGCCTTTGCATTTTCCTAACCCTACCCCTAACGGCCTTTGTCTTGGCCTACCCCTAAATCCCTTCTTTGCCTTTGCCTTTGCCTTTGCTTAACCATTGCCCTAACCCTAACCGTAACCACCTTTGCCTTTGCCCAACCCTAATGCCTTTGTCTTTGCCTTTGCGTTTTCGTTTCACCTAACCCTAAATGCCTTTCGCTTTCCCTTTCCCTTTGCCTTTGCGTAAACCTAGCCCTAACCCTAACCGCCTTTGCCTTTGCCTAACTGAAAAGACTTTGCTTTTGCCTGGCCCTAAATGCCTTTGCCTAACCCTAATCGCTGTTGCCTTTGCCTTTGCCTAACGCTAACCCAAACCGTAACCCTAAGCCTAAGTGTTTTTGCCTTTGCCTAAGCCTAAGTGGTTTTGCCTTTGCCTGAGCCTAAACTCCCTTGCCTTTGCATTTTCCTAACGCTTCCCCTGATCTCCTTTGTCTTGGCCTTCCCCTAAATCCCTTTGTTGCCTTTGCCTTTCCCATTGTCTTTGCCTTTCCCTTTGCTTAAACCTAACCGTAACCGTAACCCTAACCCTAACCGTAAAACGGACCCTATCCCTAACCACCTTTGCCTTTGCCATTGCCTTTGCCTAACCCTAACCCAAACCCTGACAGCCATTGCCTTCTCCGTTGCCTTCGCCTTTGCCTAACCCTGACCCTGACAGCCTTCGCCTTCGCCTTTGCCTAACCCGAACCATGACAGCCTTCACCTTTGCCTTGGCCTAACCCTAACTGCCTTTGCCAACACTAACCCTAACCCTAACCAAAAGAGTCTTTGGCTTTGCCTAACCCTAAATGCTTTTGCCTTTGCCTTTGCCTAACTCTAATCTCCGTCGCCTTTGCATAACACTGACCCAAAGCCTAATCCTCACCCTAAATGTTTTTGCCTTTGCCTAATCCTAAATGCCTTTCCTAACGCAACATGGCTTTGCCTTTGCCTAAGCCTGAACTCCTTTGCCTTTGCATTTTCCTAACCCTACCCCTAACGGCCTTTGTCTTGGCCTACCCCTAAATCCCTTCTTTGCCTTTGCCTTTCCCATTGCATTTGCCTTTGCCTTTGCTTAACCATAGCCCTTACCGTTACCATAACCACCTTTGCCTTTGCCTAACCCTAACTGCCTTTGTCTTTGCCTTTGCGTTTTCGTTTCACCTAACCCTAAATGCCTTTATCTTTCCCTTTCCCTTTGCCTTTGTGTAAACCTAGCCCTAACCCTAACCGCCTTTGCCTTTGCCTAACTGTAAAAGACGTTGCCTTTGCCTGGCCCGAAATGCCTTTGCCTAACCCTAAGCGCTATTGCCTTTGCCTTTGCCTAACTCTAACCCAAACCGTAACCCTAAGCCTAAGTGTTTTTGCCTTTGCCTAAGCCTAAGTGGTTTTGCCTTTGCCTGAGCCTAAACTCCCTTGCCTTTGCATTTTCCTAACGCTTCCCCTGATCTCCTTTGTCTTGGCCTTCCCCTAAATCCCTTTGTTGCCTTTGCCTTTCCCATTGTCTTTGCCTTTCCCTTTGCTTAAACCTAACCGTAACCGTAACCCTAACCCTAACCTTAAAACGGACCCTATCCCTAACCACCTTTGCCTTTGCCATTGCCTTTGCCTAACGCTAACCCAAACCCTGACAGCCATTGCCTTCTCTGTTGCCTTTGCCGTTGCCTAACCCTGACCCTGACAGCCTTCGCCTTCGCCTTTGCCTAACCCGAACCGTGACAGCCTTCACCTTTGCCTTGGCCTAACCCTAACTGCCTTTGCCAACACTAACCCTAACCCTAACCGAAAAAGTCTTTGGCTTTGCCTAACCCTAAATGCTTTTGCCTTTGCCTTTGCCTAACCCTAATCTCCGTCGCCTTTGCATAATACTGACCCAAAGCCTAATCCTCACCCTAAATGTTTTTGCATTTTGTCTAACCCAAAATGCCTTTGCCTTTCCCTAAGCCTGAACTCCTTTGCCTTTGCATTTTCCTAACCCTACCCCTAATGGCCTTTGTCTTGGCCTACCCCTAAATCCCTTCATTGCCTTTGCCTTTGCCTTTGCTTAACCATAGCCCTAACCGTAACCGTAACCACCTTTGCCTTTGCCTAACCCTAATGCCTTTGTCTTTGCCTTTCCGTTTTCGTTTCACGTAACCCTAAATCCCTTTCGCTTTCCCTTTCCCTTTGCCTTTGTGTAAACCTAGCCCTAACCCTAACCGCCTTTGCCTTTGCCTAACTGTAAAAGACGTTGCTTTTGCCTGGCCCTAAATGCCTTTGCCTAACCCTAATCGCTGTTGCCTTTCCCTAACGCTAACCCAAACCGTAACCCTAAGCCTAAGTGTTTTTGCCTTTGCCTAAGCCTAAGTGGTTTTGCCTTTGCCTGAGCATAAACTCCCTTGCCTTTGCATTTTCCTAACGCTTCTCCTGATCTCCTTTGTCTTGGCCTTCCCCTAAATCCCTTTGTTGCCTTTGCCTTTCCCATTGCCTTTGCCTTTCCCTTTGCTTAAACCTAACCGTAACCCTAAACCCTAACCGTAACGCTAACCCTAAAACGGACCCTATCCCTAACCACCTTTGCCTTTGCCATTGCGTTTGCCTAACCCTAACCCTGACAGCCATTGCCTTCTCCGTTGCCTTCGCCTTTGCCTAACCCTGACCCTGACAGCCTTCGCCTTTGCCTAACCCGAACCGTGACAGCCTTCACCTTTGCCTTGGCCTAACCCTAACTGCCTTTGACAACCCTAACCCTAAGCGAAAGAGTCTTTGGCTTTGCCTAACCCTAAATGCTTTTGCCTTTGCCTATGCCTAACCCTAATCTCCGTCGCCTTTGCATAACACTGACCCAAAGCCTAATCCTCACCCTAAATGTTTTTGCCTTTGCCTAATCCTAAATGCCTTTCCTAACGCAACATGGCTTTGCCTTTGCCTAAGCCTGAACTCCTTTGCCTTTGCATTTTCCTAACCCTACCCCTAACGGCCTTTGTCTTGGCCTACCCCTAAATCCCTTCTTTGCCTTTGCCTTTGCCTTTGCTTAACCATTGCCCTAACCCTAACCGTAACCACCTTTGCCTTTGCCCAACCCTAATGCCTTTGTCTTTGCCTTTGCGTTTTCGTTTCACCTAACCCTAAATGCCTTTCGCTTTCCCTTTCCCTTTGCCTTTGCGTAAACCTAGCCCTAACCCTAACCGCCTTTGCCTTTGCCTAACTGAAAAGACTTTGCTTTTGCCTGGCCCTAAATGCCTTTGCCTAACCCTAATCGCTGTTGCCTTTGCCTTTGCCTAACGCTAACCCAAACCGTAACCCTAAGCCTAAGTGTTTTTGCCTTTGCCTAAGCCTAAGTGGTTTTGCCTTTGCCTGAGCCTAAACTCCCTTGCCTTTGCATTTTCCTAACGCTTCCCCTGATCTCCTTTGTCTTGGCCTTCCCCTAAATCCCTTTGTTGCCTTTGCCTTTCCCATTGTCTTTGCCTTTCCCTTTGCTTAAACCTAACCGTAACCGTAACCCTAACCCTAACCGTAAAACGGACCCTATCCCTAACCACCTTTGCCTTTGCCATTGCCTTTGCCTAACCCTAACCCAAACCCTGACAGCCATTGCCTTCTCCGTTGCCTTCGCCTTTGCCTAACCCTGACCCTGACAGCCTTCGCCTTCGCCTTTGCCTAACCCGAACCATGACAGCCTTCACCTTTGCCTTGGCCTAACCCTAACTGCCTTTGCCAACACTAACCCTAACCCTAACCAAAAGAGTCTTTGGCTTTGCCTAACCCTAAATGCTTTTGCCTTTGCCTTTGCCTAACTCTAATCTCCGTCGCCTTTGCATAACACTGACCCAAAGCCTAATCCTCACCCTAAATGTTTTTGCCTTTGCCTAATCCTAAATGCCTTTCCTAACGCAACATGGCTTTGCCTTTGCCTAAGCCTGAACTCCTTTGCCTTTGCATTTTCCTAACCCTACCCCTAACGGCCTTTGTCTTGGCCTACCCCTAAATCCCTTCTTTGCCTTTGCCTTTCCCATTGCCTTTGTTTTTGTCTTTGCGTTTTCGTTTCACCTAACCCTAAATGCCTTTCGCTTTCCCTTTCCCTTTGCCTTTGCGTAAACCTAGCCGTAACCCTAACCGCCTATGCCTTTGCCTAACCGAAAAAGACATTGCTTTTGCCTGGCCCTAAATGCCTTTGCCTAACCCTAAGCGCTATTGCCTTTGCCTTTGCCCACCGCTAACCCAAACCGTAACCCTAAGCCTAAGTGTTTTTGCCTTTGCCTAAGCCTAAGTGGTTTTGCCTTTGCCTAAGCCTAAACTCCCTTGCCTTTGCATTTTCCTAACGCTTCCCCTAATCTCCTTTGTCTTGGCCTTCCCCTAAATCTCTTTGTTGCCTTTGCCTTTCCCATTGCCTTTGCCTTTCCCTTTGCTTAACCCTAACCTTAACCTTAACCGTAACGCTAACCAGAAAACGGACCCTATCCCTAACCACCTTTGCCTTTGCCATTGCCTTTGCCTAACCCTAACCCAAACCCTGACAGCCATTGCCTTCTCCGTTGCCTTTGCCTAACCCTGACCCTGACAGCCTTCGCCTTCGCCTTTGCCTAACCCGAACCGTGACAGCCTTCACTTTTCCCTTGGCCTAACCCTAACTGCCTTTGCCAACACTAACCCTAACTCTAACCGAAAAAGTCTTTGGCTTTGCCTAACCCTAAATGCTTTTGCCTTTGCCTTTGCCTAACCCTAATCTCCGTCGCCTTTGCATAACACTGACCCAAAGCCTAATCCTCACCCTAAATGTTTTTGCCTTTGCCTAATCCTAAATGCCTTTCCTAACGCAACATGGCTTTGCCTTTGCCTAAGCCTGAACTCCTTTGCCTTTGCATTTTCCTAACCCTACCCCTAACGGCCTTTGTCTTGGCCTATCCCTAAATCCCTTCTTTGCCTTTGCCTTTGCATTTGCTTAACCATAGCCCTAACCCTAACCGTTACCACCTTTGCCTTTGCCCAACCCTAATGCCTTTGTCTTTGCCTTTGCGTTTTCGTTTCACCTAACCCTAAATGCCTTTCGCTTTCCCTTTCCCTTTGCCTTTGCGTAAACCTAGCCCTAACCCTAACCGCCTTTGCCTTTGCCTAACCGAAAAAGACTTTGCTTTTGCCTGGCCCTAAATGCCTTTGCCTAACCCTAATCGCTGTTGCCTTTGCCTTTGCCTAACGCTAACCCAAACCGTAACCCTAAGCCTAAGTGTTTTTGCCTTTGCCTAAGCCTAAGTGGTTTTGCCTTTGCCTGAGCCTAAACTCCCTTGCCTTTGCATTTTCCTAACGCTTCCCCTGATCTCCTTTGTCTTGGCCTTCCCCTAAATCCCTTTGTTGCCTTTGCCTTTCCCATTGCCTTTGCCTTTCCCTTTGCTTAACCCTAACCGGAACCGTAACCGTTCCCCAACCCTAAAACGGACCCTATCCCTAACCACCTTTGCCTTTGCCATTGCCTTTGCCTAACCCTAACCCAAACCCTGACAGCCATTGCCTTCTCCGTTGCCTTCGCCTTTGCCTAACCCTGACCCTGACAGCCTTCGCCTTCGCCTTTGCCTAACCCAAACCGTGACAGCCTTCACCTTTGCCTTGGCCTAACCCTAACTGTCTTTGCCAACACTAACCCTAACCCTAACCGAAAGAGTCTTTGGCTTTGCCTAACCCTAAATGCTTTTGCCTTTGCCTTTGCCTAACCCTAATCTCCGTCGCCTTTGCATAACACTGACCCAAAGCCTAATCCTCACCCTAAATGTTTTTGCCTTTGCCTAATCCTAAATGCCTTTCCTAACGCAACATGGCTTTGCCTTTGCCTAAGCCTGAACTCCTTTGCCTTTGCATTTTCCTAACCCTACCCCTAACAGCCTTTGTCTTGGCCTACCCCTAAATCCCTTCTTTGCCTTTGCCTTTCCCATTGCATTTGCCTTTGCCTTTGCTTAACCATAGCCCTTACCATAACCATAACCACCTTTGCCTTTGCCTAACCCTAACTGCCTTTGTCTTTGCCTTTGCGTTTTCGTTTCACCTAACCCTAAATGCCTTTATCTTTCCCTTTCCCTTTGCATTTGTGTAAACCTAGCCCTAACCCTAACCGCCTTTGCCTAACCGAAAAAGACGTTGCCTTTGCCTGGCCCTAAATGCCTTTGCCTAACCCTAAGCGCTATTGCCTTTGCCTAACGCTAACCCAAACCGTAACCCTAAGCCTAAGTGTTTTTGCCTTTGCCTAAGCCTAAGTGGTTTTGCCTTTGCCTGAGCCTAAACTCCCTTGCCTTTGCATTTTCCTAACGCTTCCCCTGATCTCCTTTGTCTTGGCCTTCCCCTAAATCCCTTTGTTGCCTTTGCCTTTCCCATTGTCTTTGCCTTTCCCTTTGCTTAAACCTAACCGTAACCGTAACCCTAACCCTAACCTTAAAACGGACCCTATCCCTAACCACCTTTGCCTTTGCCATTGCCTTTGCCTAACCCTAACCCAAACCCTGACAGCCATTGCCTTCTCCGTTGCCTTCGCCTTTGCCTAACCCTGACCCTGACAGCCTTCGCCTTCGCCTTTGCCTAACCCGAACCATGACAGCCTTCACCTTTGCCTTGGCCTAACCCTAACTGTCTTTGCCAACACTAACCCTAACCCTAACCGAAAGAGTCTTTGGCTTTGCCTGACCCTAAATGCTTTTGCTTTTGCCTTTGCCTAACCCTAATCTCCGTCGCCTTTGCATAACACTGACCCAAAGCCTAATCCTCACCCTAAATGTTTTTGCCTTTGCCTAATCCTAAATGCCTTTCCTAACGCAACATGGCTTTGCCTTTGCCTAAGCCTGAACTCCTTTGCCTTTGCATTTTCCTAACCCTACCCCTAACGGCCTTTGTCTTGGCCTATCCCTAAATCCCTTCTTTGCCTTTGCCTTTGCATTTGCTTAACCATAGCCCTAACCCTAACCGTTACCACCTTTGCCTTTGCCCAACCCTAATGCCTTTGTCTTTGCCTTTGCGTTTTCGTTTCACCTAACCCTAAATGCCTTTCGCTTTCCCTTTCCCTTTGCCTTTGCGTAAACCTAGCCCTAACCCTAACCGCCTTTGCCTTTGCCTAACCGAAAAAGACTTTGCTTTTGCCTGGCCCTAAATGCCTTTGCCTAACCCTAATCGCTGTTGCCTTTGCCTTTGCCTAACGCTAACCCAAACCGTAACCCTAAGCCTAAGTGTTTTTGCCTTTGCCTAAGCCTAAGTGGTTTTGCCTTTGCCTGAGCCTAAACTCCCTTGCCTTTGCATTTTCCTAACGCTTCCCCTGATCTCCTTTGTCTTGGCCTTCCCCTAAATCCCTTTGTTGCCTTTGCCTTTCCCATTGCCTTTGCCTTTCCCTTTGCTTAACCCTAACCGGAACCGTAACCGTTCCCCAACCCTAAAACGGACCCTATCCCTAACCACCTTTGCCTTTGCCATTGCCTTTGCCTAACCCTAACCCAAACCCTGACAGCCATTGCCTTCTCCGTTGCCTTCGCCTTTGCCTAACCCTGACCCTGACAGCCTTCGCCTTCGCCTTTGCCTAACCCAAACCGTGACAGCCTTCACCTTTGCCTTGGCCTAACCCTAACTGTCTTTGCCAACACTAACCCTAACCCTAACCGAAAGAGTCTTTGGCTTTGCCTAACCCTAAATGCTTTTGCCTTTGCCTTTGCCTAACCCTAATCTCCGTCGCCTTTGCATAACACTGACCCAAAGCCTAATCCTCACCCTAAATGTTTTTGCCTTTGCCTAATCCTAAATGCCTTTCCTAACGCAACATGGCTTTGCCTTTGCCTAAGCCTGAACTCCTTTGCCTTTGCATTTTCCTAACCCTACCCCTAACGGCCTTTGTCTTGGCCTACCCCTAAATCCCTTCTTTGCCTTTGCCTTTCCCATTGCATTTGCCTTTGCCTTTGCTTAACCATAGCCCTTACCATAACCATAACCACCTTTGCCTTTGCCTAACCCTAACTGCCTTTGTCTTTGCCTTTGCGTTTTCGTTTCACCTAACCCTAAATGCCTTTATCTTTCCCTTTCCCTTTGCATTTGTGTAAACCTAGCCCTAACCCTAACCGCCTTTGCCTAACCGAAAAAGACGTTGCCTTTGCCTGGCCCTAAATGCCTTTGCCTAACCCTAAGCGCTATTGCCTTTGCCTAACGCTAACCCAAACCGTAACCCTAAGCCTAAGTGTTTTTGCCTTTGCCTAAGCCTAAGTGGTTTTGCCTTTGCCTGAGCCTAAACTCCCTTGCCTTTGCATTTTCCTAACGCTTCCCCTGATCTCCTTTGTCTTGGCCTTCCCCTAAATCCCTTTGTTGCCTTTGCCTTTCCCATTGTCTTTGCCTTTCCCTTTGCTTAAACCTAACCGTAACCGTAACCCTAACCCTAACCTTAAAACGGACCCTATCCCTAACCACCTTTGCCTTTGCCATTGCCTTTGCCTAACCCTAACCCAAACCCTGACAGCCATTGCCTTCTCCGTTGCCTTCGCCTTTGCCTAACCCTGACCCTGACAGCCTTCGCCTTCGCCTTTGCCTAACCCGAACCATGACAGCCTTCACCTTTGCCTTGGCCTAACCCTAACTGTCTTTGCCAACACTAACCCTAACCCTAACCGAAAGAGTCTTTGGCTTTGCCTGACCCTAAATGCTTTTGCTTTTGCCTTTGCCTAACCCTAATCTCCGTCGCCTTTGCATAACACTGACCCAAAGCCTAATCCTCACCCTAAATGTTTTTGCCTTTGCCTAATCCTAAATGCCTTTCCTAACGCAACATGGCTTTGCCTTTGCCTAAGCCTGAACTCCTTTGCCTTTGCATTTTCCTAACCCTACCCCTAACGGCCTTTGTTTTGGCCTACCCCTAAATCCCTTCTTTGCCTTTGCCTTTCCCATTGCATTTGCCTTTGCCTTTGCTTAACCATAGCCCTTACCGTAACCATAACCACCTTTGCCTTTGCCTAACCCTAACTGCCTTTGTCTTTGCCTTTGCGTTTTCGTTTCACCTAACCCTAAATGGCTTTCGCTTTCCCTTTCCCTTTGCCTTTGCATAAACCTAGCCCTAACGATAACCGCCTTTGCCTTTGCCTAACCGAAAAAGACGTTGCTTTTGCCTGGCCCTAAATGCCTTTGCCTAACCCTAAGCGCTATTGCCTTTGCCTTTGCCTAACTCTAACCCAAACCGTAACCCTAAGCCTAAGTGTTTTTGCCTTTGCCTAAGCCTAAGTGGTTTTGCCTTTGCCTGAGCCTAAACTCCCTTGCCTTTGCATTTTCCTAACGCTTCCCCTGATCTCCTTTGTCTTGGCCTTCCCCTAAATCCCTTTGTTGCCTTTGCCTTTCCCATTGTCTTTGCCTTTCCCTTTGCTTAAACCTAACCGTAACCGTAACCCTAACCCTAACCGTAAAACGGACCCTATCCCTAACCACCTTTGCCTTTGCCATTGCCTTTGCCTAACCCTAACCCAAACCCTGACAGCCATTGCCTTCTCCGTTGCCTTCGCCTTTGCCTAACCCTGACCCTGACAGCCTTCGCCTTCGCCTTTGCCTAACCCGAACCATGACAGCCTTCACCTTTGCCTTGGCCTAACCCTAACTGCCTTTGCCAAC
Source organism: Rhea pennata (assembly GCF_028389875.1). Taxonomy (NCBI): domain Eukaryota; kingdom Metazoa; phylum Chordata; class Aves; order Rheiformes; family Rheidae; genus Rhea; species Rhea pennata. The sequence goes on from NC_084664.1 coordinate 73,396,426, forward strand.
ACTAACCCTAACCCTAACCAAAAGAGTCTTTGGCTTTGCCTAACCCTAAATGCTTTTGCCTTTGCCTTTGCCTAACTCTAATCTCCGTCGCCTTTGCATAACACTGACCCAAAGCCTAATCCTCACCCTAAATGTTTTTGCCTTTGCCTAATCCTAAATGCCTTTCCTAACGCAACATGGCTTTGCCTTTGCCTAAGCCTGAACTCCTTTGCCTTTGCATTTTCCTAACCCTACCCCTAACGGCCTTTGTCTTGGCCTACCCCTAAATCCCTTCTTTGCCTTTGCCTTTCCCATTGCCTTTGTTTTTGTCTTTGCGTTTTCGTTTCACCTAACCCTAAATGCCTTTCGCTTTCCCTTTCCCTTTGCCTTTGCGTAAACCTAGCCGTAACCCTAACCGCCTATGCCTTTGCCTAACCGAAAAAGACATTGCTTTTGCCTGGCCCTAAATGCCTTTGCCTAACCCTAAGCGCTATTGCCTTTGCCTTTGCCCACCGCTAACCCAAACCGTAACCCTAAGCCTAAGTGTTTTTGCCTTTGCCTAAGCCTAAGTGGTTTTGCCTTTGCCTAAGCCTAAACTCCCTTGCCTTTGCATTTTCCTAACGCTTCCCCTAATCTCCTTTGTCTTGGCCTTCCCCTAAATCTCTTTGTTGCCTTTGCCTTTCCCATTGCCTTTGCCTTTCCCTTTGCTTAACCCTAACCTTAACCTTAACCGTAACGCTAACCAGAAAACGGACCCTATCCCTAACCACCTTTGCCTTTGCCATTGCCTTTGCCTAACCCTAACCCAAACCCTGACAGCCATTGCCTTCTCCGTTGCCTTTGCCTAACCCTGACCCTGACAGCCTTCGCCTTCGCCTTTGCCTAACCCGAACCGTGACAGCCTTCACTTTTCCCTTGGCCTAACCCTAACTGCCTTTGCCAACACTAACCCTAACTCTAACCGAAAAAGTCTTTGGCTTTGCCTAACCCTAAATGCTTTTGCCTTTGCCTTTGCCTAACCCTAATCTCCGTCGCCTTTGCATAACACTGACCCAAAGCCTAATCCTCACCCTAAATGTTTTTGCCTTTGCCTAATCCTAAATGCCTTTCCTAACGCAACATGGCTTTGCCTTTGCCTAAGCCTGAACTCCTTTGCCTTTGCATTTTCCTAACCCTACCCCTAACGGCCTTTGTCTTGGCCTATCCCTAAATCCCTTCTTTGCCTTTGCCTTTGCATTTGCTTAACCATAGCCCTAACCCTAACCGTTACCACCTTTGCCTTTGCCCAACCCTAATGCCTTTGTCTTTGCCTTTGCGTTTTCGTTTCACCTAACCCTAAATGCCTTTCGCTTTCCCTTTCCCTTTGCCTTTGCGTAAACCTAGCCCTAACCCTAACCGCCTTTGCCTTTGCCTAACCGAAAAAGACTTTGCTTTTGCCTGGCCCTAAATGCCTTTGCCTAACCCTAATCGCTGTTGCCTTTGCCTTTGCCTAACGCTAACCCAAACCGTAACCCTAAGCCTAAGTGTTTTTGCCTTTGCCTAAGCCTAAGTGGTTTTGCCTTTGCCTGAGCCTAAACTCCCTTGCCTTTGCATTTTCCTAACGCTTCCCCTGATCTCCTTTGTCTTGGCCTTCCCCTAAATCCCTTTGTTGCCTTTGCCTTTCCCATTGCCTTTGCCTTTCCCTTTGCTTAACCCTAACCGGAACCGTAACCGTTCCCCAACCCTAAAACGGACCCTATCCCTAACCACCTTTGCCTTTGCCATTGCCTTTGCCTAACCCTAACCCAAACCCTGACAGCCATTGCCTTCTCCGTTGCCTTCGCCTTTGCCTAACCCTGACCCTGACAGCCTTCGCCTTCGCCTTTGCCTAACCCAAACCGTGACAGCCTTCACCTTTGCCTTGGCCTAACCCTAACTGTCTTTGCCAACACTAACCCTAACCCTAACCGAAAGAGTCTTTGGCTTTGCCTAACCCTAAATGCTTTTGCCTTTGCCTTTGCCTAACCCTAATCTCCGTCGCCTTTGCATAACACTGACCCAAAGCCTAATCCTCACCCTAAATGTTTTTGCCTTTGCCTAATCCTAAATGCCTTTCCTAACGCAACATGGCTTTGCCTTTGCCTAAGCCTGAACTCCTTTGCCTTTGCATTTTCCTAACCCTACCCCTAACAGCCTTTGTCTTGGCCTACCCCTAAATCCCTTCTTTGCCTTTGCCTTTCCCATTGCATTTGCCTTTGCCTTTGCTTAACCATAGCCCTTACCATAACCATAACCACCTTTGCCTTTGCCTAACCCTAACTGCCTTTGTCTTTGCCTTTGCGTTTTCGTTTCACCTAACCCTAAATGCCTTTATCTTTCCCTTTCCCTTTGCATTTGTGTAAACCTAGCCCTAACCCTAACCGCCTTTGCCTAACCGAAAAAGACGTTGCCTTTGCCTGGCCCTAAATGCCTTTGCCTAACCCTAAGCGCTATTGCCTTTGCCTAACGCTAACCCAAACCGTAACCCTAAGCCTAAGTGTTTTTGCCTTTGCCTAAGCCTAAGTGGTTTTGCCTTTGCCTGAGCCTAAACTCCCTTGCCTTTGCATTTTCCTAACGCTTCCCCTGATCTCCTTTGTCTTGGCCTTCCCCTAAATCCCTTTGTTGCCTTTGCCTTTCCCATTGTCTTTGCCTTTCCCTTTGCTTAAACCTAACCGTAACCGTAACCCTAACCCTAACCTTAAAACGGACCCTATCCCTAACCACCTTTGCCTTTGCCATTGCCTTTGCCTAACCCTAACCCAAACCCTGACAGCCATTGCCTTCTCCGTTGCCTTCGCCTTTGCCTAACCCTGACCCTGACAGCCTTCGCCTTCGCCTTTGCCTAACCCGAACCATGACAGCCTTCACCTTTGCCTTGGCCTAACCCTAACTGTCTTTGCCAACACTAACCCTAACCCTAACCGAAAGAGTCTTTGGCTTTGCCTGACCCTAAATGCTTTTGCTTTTGCCTTTGCCTAACCCTAATCTCCGTCGCCTTTGCATAACACTGACCCAAAGCCTAATCCTCACCCTAAATGTTTTTGCCTTTGCCTAATCCTAAATGCCTTTCCTAACGCAACATGGCTTTGCCTTTGCCTAAGCCTGAACTCCTTTGCCTTTGCATTTTCCTAACCCTACCCCTAACGGCCTTTGTCTTGGCCTATCCCTAAATCCCTTCTTTGCCTTTGCCTTTGCATTTGCTTAACCATAGCCCTAACCCTAACCGTTACCACCTTTGCCTTTGCCCAACCCTAATGCCTTTGTCTTTGCCTTTGCGTTTTCGTTTCACCTAACCCTAAATGCCTTTCGCTTTCCCTTTCCCTTTGCCTTTGCGTAAACCTAGCCCTAACCCTAACCGCCTTTGCCTTTGCCTAACCGAAAAAGACTTTGCTTTTGCCTGGCCCTAAATGCCTTTGCCTAACCCTAATCGCTGTTGCCTTTGCCTTTGCCTAACGCTAACCCAAACCGTAACCCTAAGCCTAAGTGTTTTTGCCTTTGCCTAAGCCTAAGTGGTTTTGCCTTTGCCTGAGCCTAAACTCCCTTGCCTTTGCATTTTCCTAACGCTTCCCCTGATCTCCTTTGTCTTGGCCTTCCCCTAAATCCCTTTGTTGCCTTTGCCTTTCCCATTGCCTTTGCCTTTCCCTTTGCTTAACCCTAACCGGAACCGTAACCGTTCCCCAACCCTAAAACGGACCCTATCCCTAACCACCTTTGCCTTTGCCATTGCCTTTGCCTAACCCTAACCCAAACCCTGACAGCCATTGCCTTCTCCGTTGCCTTCGCCTTTGCCTAACCCTGACCCTGACAGCCTTCGCCTTCGCCTTTGCCTAACCCAAACCGTGACAGCCTTCACCTTTGCCTTGGCCTAACCCTAACTGTCTTTGCCAACACTAACCCTAACCCTAACCGAAAGAGTCTTTGGCTTTGCCTAACCCTAAATGCTTTTGCCTTTGCCTTTGCCTAACCCTAATCTCCGTCGCCTTTGCATAACACTGACCCAAAGCCTAATCCTCACCCTAAATGTTTTTGCCTTTGCCTAATCCTAAATGCCTTTCCTAACGCAACATGGCTTTGCCTTTGCCTAAGCCTGAACTCCTTTGCCTTTGCATTTTCCTAACCCTACCCCTAACGGCCTTTGTCTTGGCCTACCCCTAAATCCCTTCTTTGCCTTTGCCTTTCCCATTGCATTTGCCTTTGCCTTTGCTTAACCATAGCCCTTACCATAACCATAACCACCTTTGCCTTTGCCTAACCCTAACTGCCTTTGTCTTTGCCTTTGCGTTTTCGTTTCACCTAACCCTAAATGCCTTTATCTTTCCCTTTCCCTTTGCATTTGTGTAAACCTAGCCCTAACCCTAACCGCCTTTGCCTAACCGAAAAAGACGTTGCCTTTGCCTGGCCCTAAATGCCTTTGCCTAACCCTAAGCGCTATTGCCTTTGCCTAACGCTAACCCAAACCGTAACCCTAAGCCTAAGTGTTTTTGCCTTTGCCTAAGCCTAAGTGGTTTTGCCTTTGCCTGAGCCTAAACTCCCTTGCCTTTGCATTTTCCTAACGCTTCCCCTGATCTCCTTTGTCTTGGCCTTCCCCTAAATCCCTTTGTTGCCTTTGCCTTTCCCATTGTCTTTGCCTTTCCCTTTGCTTAAACCTAACCGTAACCGTAACCCTAACCCTAACCTTAAAACGGACCCTATCCCTAACCACCTTTGCCTTTGCCATTGCCTTTGCCTAACCCTAACCCAAACCCTGACAGCCATTGCCTTCTCCGTTGCCTTCGCCTTTGCCTAACCCTGACCCTGACAGCCTTCGCCTTCGCCTTTGCCTAACCCGAACCATGACAGCCTTCACCTTTGCCTTGGCCTAACCCTAACTGTCTTTGCCAACACTAACCCTAACCCTAACCGAAAGAGTCTTTGGCTTTGCCTGACCCTAAATGCTTTTGCTTTTGCCTTTGCCTAACCCTAATCTCCGTCGCCTTTGCATAACACTGACCCAAAGCCTAATCCTCACCCTAAATGTTTTTGCCTTTGCCTAATCCTAAATGCCTTTCCTAACGCAACATGGCTTTGCCTTTGCCTAAGCCTGAACTCCTTTGCCTTTGCATTTTCCTAACCCTACCCCTAACGGCCTTTGTCTTGGCCTATCCCTAAATCCCTTCTTTGCCTTTGCCTTTGCATTTGCTTAACCATAGCCCTAACCCTAACCGTTACCACCTTTGCCTTTGCCCAACCCTAATGCCTTTGTCTTTGCCTTTGCGTTTTCGTTTCACCTAACCCTAAATGCCTTTCGCTTTCCCTTTCCCTTTGCCTTTGCGTAAACCTAGCCCTAACCCTAACCGCCTTTGCCTTTGCCTAACCGAAAAAGACTTTGCTTTTGCCTGGCCCTAAATGCCTTTGCCTAACCCTAATCGCTGTTGCCTTTGCCTTTGCCTAACGCTAACCCAAACCGTAACCCTAAGCCTAAGTGTTTTTGCCTTTGCCTAAGCCTAAGTGGTTTTGCCTTTGCCTGAGCCTAAACTCCCTTGCCTTTGCATTTTCCTAACGCTTCCCCTGATCTCCTTTGTCTTGGCCTTCCCCTAAATCCCTTTGTTGCCTTTGCCTTTCCCATTGCCTTTGCCTTTCCCTTTGCTTAACCCTAACCGGAACCGTAACCGTTCCCCAACCCTAAAACGGACCCTATCCCTAACCACCTTTGCCTTTGCCATTGCCTTTGCCTAACCCTAACCCAAACCCTGACAGCCATTGCCTTCTCCGTTGCCTTCGCCTTTGCCTAACCCTGACCCTGACAGCCTTCGCCTTCGCCTTTGCCTAACCCAAACCGTGACAGCCTTCACCTTTGCCTTGGCCTAACCCTAACTGTCTTTGCCAACACTAACCCTAACCCTAACCGAAAGAGTCTTTGGCTTTGCCTAACCCTAAATGCTTTTGCCTTTGCCTTTGCCTAACCCTAATCTCCGTCGCCTTTGCATAACACTGACCCAAAGCCTAATCCTCACCCTAAATGTTTTTGCCTTTGCCTAATCCTAAATGCCTTTCCTAACGCAACATGGCTTTGCCTTTGCCTAAGCCTGAACTCCTTTGCCTTTGCATTTTCCTAACCCTACCCCTAACGGCCTTTGTCTTGGCCTACCCCTAAATCCCTTCTTTGCCTTTGCCTTTCCCATTGCATTTGCCTTTGCCTTTGCTTAACCATAGCCCTTACCATAACCATAACCACCTTTGCCTTTGCCTAACCCTAACTGCCTTTGTCTTTGCCTTTGCGTTTTCGTTTCACCTAACCCTAAATGCCTTTATCTTTCCCTTTCCCTTTGCATTTGTGTAAACCTAGCCCTAACCCTAACCGCCTTTGCCTAACCGAAAAAGACGTTGCCTTTGCCTGGCCCTAAATGCCTTTGCCTAACCCTAAGCGCTATTGCCTTTGCCTAACGCTAACCCAAACCGTAACCCTAAGCCTAAGTGTTTTTGCCTTTGCCTAAGCCTAAGTGGTTTTGCCTTTGCCTGAGCCTAAACTCCCTTGCCTTTGCATTTTCCTAACGCTTCCCCTGATCTCCTTTGTCTTGGCCTTCCCCTAAATCCCTTTGTTGCCTTTGCCTTTCCCATTGTCTTTGCCTTTCCCTTTGCTTAAACCTAACCGTAACCGTAACCCTAACCCTAACCTTAAAACGGACCCTATCCCTAACCACCTTTGCCTTTGCCATTGCCTTTGCCTAACCCTAACCCAAACCCTGACAGCCATTGCCTTCTCCGTTGCCTTCGCCTTTGCCTAACCCTGACCCTGACAGCCTTCGCCTTCGCCTTTGCCTAACCCGAACCATGACAGCCTTCACCTTTGCCTTGGCCTAACCCTAACTGTCTTTGCCAACACTAACCCTAACCCTAACCGAAAGAGTCTTTGGCTTTGCCTGACCCTAAATGCTTTTGCTTTTGCCTTTGCCTAACCCTAATCTCCGTCGCCTTTGCATAACACTGACCCAAAGCCTAATCCTCACCCTAAATGTTTTTGCCTTTGCCTAATCCTAAATGCCTTTCCTAACGCAACATGGCTTTGCCTTTGCCTAAGCCTGAACTCCTTTGCCTTTGCATTTTCCTAACCCTACCCCTAACGGCCTTTGTTTTGGCCTACCCCTAAATCCCTTCTTTGCCTTTGCCTTTCCCATTGCATTTGCCTTTGCCTTTGCTTAACCATAGCCCTTACCGTAACCATAACCACCTTTGCCTTTGCCTAACCCTAACTGCCTTTGTCTTTGCCTTTGCGTTTTCGTTTCACCTAACCCTAAATGGCTTTCGCTTTCCCTTTCCCTTTGCCTTTGCATAAACCTAGCCCTAACGATAACCGCCTTTGCCTTTGCCTAACCGAAAAAGACGTTGCTTTTGCCTGGCCCTAAATGCCTTTGCCTAACCCTAAGCGCTATTGCCTTTGCCTTTGCCTAACTCTAACCCAAACCGTAACCCTAAGCCTAAGTGTTTTTGCCTTTGCCTAAGCCTAAGTGGTTTTGCCTTTGCCTGAGCCTAAACTCCCTTGCCTTTGCATTTTCCTAACGCTTCCCCTGATCTCCTTTGTCTTGGCCTTCCCCTAAATCCCTTTGTTGCCTTTGCCTTTCCCATTGTCTTTGCCTTTCCCTTTGCTTAAACCTAACCGTAACCGTAACCCTAACCCTAACCTTAAAACGGACCCTATCCCTAACCACCTTTGCCTTTGCCATTGCCTTTGCCTAACGCTAACCCAAACCCTGACAGCCATTGCCTTCTCTGTTGCCTTTGCCGTTGCCTAACCCTGACCCTGACAGCCTTCGCCTTCGCCTTTGCCTAACCCGAACCGTGACAGCCTTCACCTTTGCCTTGGCCTAACCCTAACTGCCTTTGCCAACACTAACCCTAACCCTAACCGAAAAAGTCTTTGGCTTTGCCTAACCCTAAATGCTTTTGCCTTTGCCTTTGCCTAACCCTAATCTCCGTCGCCTTTGCATAATACTGACCCAAAGCCTAATCCTCACCCTAAATGTTTTTGAATTTTGTCTAACCCAAAATGCCTTTGCCTTTGCCTAAGCCTGAACTCCTTTGCCTTTGCATTTTCCTAACCCTACCCCTAATGGCCTTTGTCTTGGCCTACCCCTAAATCCCTTCATTGCCTTTGCCTTTGCCTTTGCTTAACCATAGCCCTAACCCTAACTGTAACCACCTTTGCCTTTGCCTAACCCTAATGCCTTTGTCTTTGCCTTTCCGTTTTCGTTTCACGTAACCCTAAATCCCTTTCGCTTTCCCTTTCCCTTTGCCTTTGTGTAAACCTAGCCCTAACCCTAACCGCCTTTGCCTTTGCCTAACTGTAAAAGACGTTGCTTTTGCCTGGCCCTAAATGCCTTTGCCTAACCCTAATCGCTGTTGCCTTTCCCTAACGCTAACCCAAACCGTAACCCTAAGCCTAAGTGTTTTTGCCTTTGCCTAAGCCTAAGTGGTTTTGCCTTTGCCTGAGCATAAACTCCCTTGCCTTTGCATTTTCCTAACGCTTCTCCTGATCTCCTTTGTCTTGGCCTTCCCCTAAATCCCTTTGTTGCCTTTGCCTTTCCCATTGCCTTTGCCTTTCCCTTTGCTTAAACCTAACCGTAACCCTAAACCCTAACCGTAACGCTAACCCTAAAACGGACCCTATCCCTAACCACCTTTGCCTTTGCCATTGCGTTTGCCTAACCCTAACCCTGACAGCCATTGCCTTCTCCGTTGCCTTCGCCTTTGCCTAACCCTGACCCTGACAGCCTTCGCCTTTGCCTAACCCGAACCGTGACAGCCTTCACCTTTGCCTTGGCCTAACCCTAACTGTCTTTGCCAACACTAACCCTAACCCTAACCGAAAGAGTCTTTGGCTTTGCCTAACCCTAAATGCTTTTGCCTTTGCCTTTGCCTAACCCTAATCTCCGTCGCCTTTGCATAACACTGACCCAAAGCCTAATCCTCACCCTAAATGTTTTTGCCTTTGCCTAATCCTAAATGCCTTTCCTAACGCAACATGGCTTTGCCTTTGCCTAAGCCTGAACTCCTTTGCCTTTGCATTTTCCTAACCCTACCCCTAACGGCCTTTGTCTTGGCCTACCCCTAAATCCCTTCTTTGCCTTTGCCTTTCCCATTGCATTTGCCTTTGCCTTTGCTTAACCATAGCCCTTACCATAACCATAACCACCTTTGCCTTTGCCTAACCCTAACTGCCTTTGTCTTTGCCTTTGCGTTTTCGTTTCACCTAACCCTAAATGCCTTTATCTTTCCCTTTCCCTTTGCATTTGTGTAAACCTAGCCCTAACCCTAACCGCCTTTGCCTAACCGAAAAAGACGTTGCCTTTGCCTGGCCCTAAATGCCTTTGCCTAACCCTAAGCGCTATTGCCTTTGCCTAACGCTAACCCAAACCGTAACCCTAAGCCTAAGTGTTTTTGCCTTTGCCTAAGCCTAAGTGGTTTTGCCTTTGCCTGAGCCTAAACTCCCTTGCCTTTGCATTTTCCTAACGCTTCCCCTGATCTCCTTTGTCTTGGCCTTCCCCTAAATCCCTTTGTTGCCTTTGCCTTTCCCATTGTCTTTGCCTTTCCCTTTGCTTAAACCTAACCGTAACCGTAACCCTAACCCTAACCTTAAAACGGACCCTATCCCTAACCACCTTTGCCTTTGCCATTGCCTTTGCCTAACCCTAACCCAAACCCTGACAGCCATTGCCTTCTCCGTTGCCTTCGCCTTTGCCTAACCCTGACCCTGACAGCCTTCGCCTTCGCCTTTGCCTAACCCGAACCATGACAGCCTTCACCTTTGCCTTGGCCTAACCCTAACTGTCTTTGCCAACACTAACCCTAACCCTAACCGAAAGAGTCTTTGGCTTTGCCTGACCCTAAATGCTTTTGCTTTTGCCTTTGCCTAACCCTAATCTCCGTCGCCTTTGCATAACACTGACCCAAAGCCTAATCCTCACCCTAAATGTTTTTGCCTTTGCCTAATCCTAAATGCCTTTCCTAACGCAACATGGCTTTGCCTTTGCCTAAGCCTGAACTCCTTTGCCTTTGCATTTTCCTAACCCTACCCCTAACGGCCTTTGTTTTGGCCTACCCCTAAATCCCTTCTTTGCCTTTGCCTTTCCCATTGCATTTGCCTTTGCCTTTGCTTAACCATAGCCCTTACCGTAACCATAACCACCTTTGCCTTTGCCTAACCCTAACTGCCTTTGTCTTTGCCTTTGCGTTTTCGTTTCACCTAACCCTAAATGGCTTTCGCTTTCCCTTTCCCTTTGCCTTTGCATAAACCTAGCCCTAACGATAACCGCCTTTGCCTTTGCCTAACCGAAAAAGACGTTGCTTTTGCCTGGCCCTAAATGCCTTTGCCTAACCCTAAGCGCTATTGCCTTTGCCTTTGCCTAACTCTAACCCAAACCGTAACCCTAAGCCTAAGTGTTTTTGCCTTTGCCTAAGCCTAAGTGGTTTTGCCTTTGCCTGAGCCTAAACTCCCTTGCCTTTGCATTTTCCTAACGCTTCCCCTGATCTCCTTTGTCTTGGCCTTCCCCTAAATCCCTTTGTTGCCTTTGCCTTTCCCATTGTCTTTGCCTTTCCCTTTGCTTAAACCTAACCGTAACCGTAACCCTAACCCTAACCTTAAAACGGACCCTATCCCTAACCACCTTTGCCTTTGCCATTGCCTTTGCCTAACGCTAACCCAAACCCTGACAGCCATTGCCTTCTCTGTTGCCTTTGCCGTTGCCTAACCCTGACCCTGACAGCCTTCGCCTTCGCCTTTGCCTAACCCGAACCGTGACAGCCTTCACCTTTGCCTTGGCCTAACCCTAACTGCCTTTGCCAACACTAACCCTAACCCTAACCGAAAAAGTCTTTGGCTTTGCCTAACCCTAAATGCTTTTGCCTTTGCCTTTGCCTAACCCTAATCTCCGTCGCCTTTGCATAATACTGACCCAAAGCCTAATCCTCACCCTAAATGTTTTTGAATTTTGTCTAACCCAAAATGCCTTTGCCTTTGCCTAAGCCTGAACTCCTTTGCCTTTGCATTTTCCTAACCCTACCCCTAATGGCCTTTGTCTTGGCCTACCCCTAAATCCCTTCATTGCCTTTGCCTTTGCCTTTGCTTAACCATAGCCCTAACCCTAACTGTAACCACCTTTGCCTTTGCCTAACCCTAATGCCTTTGTCTTTGCCTTTCCGTTTTCGTTTCACGTAACCCTAAATCCCTTTCGCTTTCCCTTTCCCTTTGCCTTTGTGTAAACCTAGCCCTAACCCTAACCGCCTTTGCCTTTGCCTAACTGTAAAAGACGTTGCTTTTGCCTGGCCCTAAATGCCTTTGCCTAACCCTAATCGCTGTTGCCTTTCCCTAACGCTAACCCAAACCGTAACCCTAAGCCTAAGTGTTTTTGCCTTTGCCTAAGCCTAAGTGGTTTTGCCTTTGCCTGAGCATAAACTCCCTTGCCTTTGCATTTTCCTAACGCTTCTCCTGATCTCCTTTGTCTTGGCCTTCCCCTAAATCCCTTTGTTGCCTTTGCCTTTCCCATTGCCTTTGCCTTTCCCTTTGCTTAAACCTAACCGTAACCCTAAACCCTAACCGTAACGCTAACCCTAAAACGGACCCTATCCCTAACCACCTTTGCCTTTGCCATTGCGTTTGCCTAACCCTAACCCTGACAGCCATTGCCTTCTCCGTTGCCTTCGCCTTTGCCTAACCCTGACCCTGACAGCCTTCGCCTTTGCCTAACCCGAACCGTGACAGCCTTCACCTTTGCCTTGGCCTAACCCTAACTGCCTTTGACAACCCTAACCCTAACCGAAAAAGTCTTTGGCTTTGCCTAACCCTAAATGCTTTTGCCTTTGCCTATGCCTAACCCTAATCTCCGTCGCCTTTGCATAACACTGACCCAAAGCCTAATCCTCACCCTAAATGTTTTTGCCTTTGCCTAATCCTAAATGCCTTTCCTAACGCAACATGGCTTTGCCTTTGCCTAAGCCTGAACTCCTTTGCCTTTGCATTTTCCTAACCCTACCCCTAACGGCCTTTGTCTTGGCCTACCCCTAAATCCCTTCTTTGCCTTTGCCTTTGCCTTTGCTTAACCATTGCCCTAACCCTAACCGTAACCACCTTTGCCTTTGCCCAACCCTAATGCCTTTGTCTTTGCCTTTGCGTTTTCGTTTCACCTAACCCTAAATGCCTTTCGCTTTCCCTTTCCCTTTGCCTTTGCGTAAACCTAGCCCTAACCCTAACCGCCTTTGCCTTTGCCTAACCGAAAAGACTTTGCTTTTGCCTGGCCCTAAATGCCTTTGCCTAACCCTAATCGCTGTTGCCTTTGCCTTTGCCTAACGCTAACCCAAACCGTAACCCTAAGCCTAAGTGTTTTTGCCTTTGCCTAAGCCTAAGTGGTTTTGCCTTTGCCTGAGCCTAAACTCCCTTGCCTTTGCATTTTCCTAACGCTTCCCCTGATCTCCTTTGTCTTGGCCTTCCCCTAAATCCCTTTGTTGCCTTTGCCTTTCCCATTGTCTTTGCCTTTCCCTTTGCTTAAACCTAACCGTAACCGTAACCCTAACCCTAACCTTAAAACGGACCCTATCCCTAACCACCTTTGCCTTTGCCATTGCCTTTGCCTAACCCTAACCCAAACCCTGACAGCCATTGCCTTCTCCGTTGCCTTCGCCTTTGCCTAACCCTGACCCTGACAGCCTTCGCCTTCGCCTTTGCCTAACCCAAACCGTGACAGCCTTCACCTTTGCCTTGGCCTAACCCTAACTGTCTTTGCCAACACTAACCCTAACCCTAACCAAAAGAGTCTTTGGCTTTGCCTAACCCTAAATGCTTTTGCCTTTGCCTTTGCCTAACTCTAATCTCCGTCGCCTTTGCATAACACTGACCCAAAGCCTAATCCTCACCCTAAATGTTTTTGCCTTTGCCTAATCCTAAATGCCTTTCCTAACGCAACATGGCTTTGCCTTTGCCTAAGCCTGAACTCCTTTGCCTTTGCATTTTCCTAACCCTACCCCTAACGGCCTTTGTCTTGGCCTACCCCTAAATCCCTTCTTTGCCTTTGCCTTTCCCATTGCGTTTGTTTTTGTCTTTGCGTTTTCGTTTCACCTAACCCTAAATGCCTTTCGCTTTCCCTTTCCCTTTGCCTTTGCGTAAACCTAGCCGTAACCCTAACCGCCTATGCCTTTGCCTAACCGAAAAAGACATTGCTTTTGCCTGGCCCTAAATGCCTTTGCCTAACCCTAACCGCTATTGCCTTTGCCTTTGCCCACCGCTAACCCAAACCGTAACCCTAAGCCTAAGTGTTTTTGCCTTTGCCTAAGCCTAAGTGGTTTTGCCTTTGCCTAAGCCTAAACTCCCTTGCCTTTGCATTTTCCTAACGCTTCCCCTAATCTCCTTTGTCTTGGCCTTCCCCTAAATCCCTTTGTTGCCTTTGCCTTTCCCATTGCCTTTGCCTTTCCCTTTGCTTAACCCTAACCTTAACCGTAACCGTAACGCTAACCCGAAAACGGACCCTATCCCTAACCGCCTTTGCCATTGCCTTTGCCTAACCCTAACCCAAACCCTGACAGCCATTGCCTTCTCCGTTGCCTTTGCCGTTGCCTAACCCTGACCCTGACAGCCTTCGCCTTCGCCTTTGCCTAACCCGAACCGTGACAGCCTTCACCTTTGCCTTGGCCTAACCCTAACTGCCTTTGCCAACACTAACTCTAACCCTAACCGAAAAAGTCTTTGGCTTTGCCTAACCCTAAATGCTTTTGCCTTTGCCTTTGCCTAACCCTAATCTCCGTCGCCTTTGCATAATACTGACCCAAAGCCTAATCCTCACCCTAAATGTTTTTGCATTTTGTCTAACCCAAAATGCCTTTGCCTTTGCCTAAGCCTGAACTCCTTTGCCTTTGCATTTTCCTAACCCTACCCCTAATGGCCTTTGTCTTGGCCTACCCCTAAATCCCTTCATTGCCTTTGCCTTTGCCTTTGCTTAACCATAGCCCTAACCGTAACCGTAACCACCTTTGCCTTTGCCTAACCCTAATGCCTTTGTCTTTGCCTTTCCGTTTTCGTTTCACCTAACCCTAAATGCCTTTCGCTTTCCCTTTCCCTTTGCCTTTGTGTAAACCTAGCCCTAACCCTAACCGCCTTTGCCTTTGCCTAACTGTAAAAGACGTTGCTTTTGCCTGGCCCTAAATGCCTTTGCCTAACCCTAATCGCTGTTGCCTTTCCCTAACGCTAACCCAAACCGTAACCCTAAGCCTAAGTGTTTTTGCCTTTGCCTAAGCCTAAGTGGTTTTGCCTTTGCCTGAGCATAAACTCCCTTGCCTTTGCATTTTCCTAACGCTTCTCCTGATCTCCTTTGTCTTGGCCTTCCCCTAAATCCCTTTGTTGCCTTTGCCTTTCCCATTGCCTTTGCCTTTCCCTTTGCTTAAACCTAACCGTAACCCTAAACCCTAACCGTAACGCTAACCCGAAAACGGACCCTATCCCTAACCACCTTTGCCTTTGCCATTGCCTTTGCCTAACCCTAACCCTGACAGCCATTGCCTTCTCCGTTGCCTTCGCCTTTGCCTAACCCTGACCCTGACAGCCTTCGCCTTTGCCTTGGCCTAACCCTAACAGCCTTTGCCAACACTAACCCTAACCCTAACCGAAAGAGTCTTTGGCTTTGCCTAACCCTAAATGCTTTTGCCTTTGCCTTTGCCTAACCCTAATCTCCGTCGCCTTTGCATAACACTGACCCAAAGCCTAATCCTCACCCTAAATGTTTTTGCCTTTGCCTAATCCTAAATGCCTTTCCTAACGCAACATGGCTTTGCCTTTGCCTAAGCCTGAACTCCTTTGCCTTTGCATTTTCCTAACCCTACCCCTAACGGCCTTTGTCTTGGCCTATCCCTAAATCCCTTCTTTGCCTTTGCCTTTGCATTTGCTTAACCATAGCCCTAACCCTAACCGTAACCACCTTTGCCTTTGCCCAACCCTAATGCCTTTGTCTTTGCCTTTGCGTTTTCGTTTCACCTAACCCTAAATGCCTTTCGCTTTCCCTTTCCCTTTGCCTTTGCGTAAACCTAGCCTTAACCCTAACCGCCTTTGCCTTTGCCTAACCGAAAAAGACTTTGCTTTTGCCTGGCCCTAAATGCCTTTGCCTAACCCTAATCGCTGTTGCCTTTGCCTTTGCCTAACGCTAACCCAAACCGTAACCCTAAGCCTAAGTGTTTTTGCCTTTGCCTAAGCCTAAGTGGTTTTGCCTTTGCCTGAGCCTAAACTCCCTTGCCTTTGCATTTTCCTAACGCTTCCCCTGATCTCCTTTGTCTTGGCCTTCCCCTAAATCCCTTTGTTGCCTTTGCCTTTCCCATTGCCTTTGCCTTTCCCTTTGCTTAACCCTAACCGGAACCGTAACCGTTCCCCAACCCTAAAACGGACCCTATCCCTAACCACCTTTGCCTTTGCCATTGCCTTTGCCTAACCCTAACCCAAACCCTGACAGCCATTGCCTTCTCCGTTGCCTTCGCCTTTGCCTAACCCTGACCCTGACAGCCTTCGCCTTCGCCTTTGCCTAACCCGAACCATGACAGCCTTCACCTTTGCCTTGGCCTAACCCTAACTGTCTTTGCCAACACTAACCCTAACCCTAAGCGAAAGAGTCTTTGGCTTTGCCTAACCCTAAATGCTTTTGCCTTTGCCTTTGCCTAACCCTAATCTCCGTCGCCTTTGCATAACACTGACCCAAAGCCTAATCCTCACCCTAAATGTTTTTGCCTTTGCCTAATCCTAAATGCCTTTCCTAACGCAACATGGCTTTGCCTTTGCCTAAGCCTGAACTCCTTTGCCTTTGCATTTTCCTAACCCTACCCCTAACGGCCTTTGTCTTGGCCTACCCCTAAATCCCTTCTTTGCCTTTGCCTTTCCCATTGCCTTTGTTTTTGTCTTTGCGTTTTCGTGTCACCTAACCCTAAATGCCTTTCGCTTTCCCTTTCCCTTTGCCTTTGCGTAAACCTAGCCGTAACCCTAACCGCCTATGCCTTTGCCTAACCGAAAAAGACATTGCTTTTGCCTGGCCCTAAATGCCTTTGCCTAACCCTAACCGCTATTGCCTTTGCCTTTCCCCACCGCTAACCCAAACCGTAACCCTAAGCCTAAGTGTTTTTGCCTTTGCCTAAGCCTAAGTGGTTTTGCCTTTGCCTAAGCCTAAACTCCCTTGCCTTTGCATTTTCCTAACGCTTCCCCTAATCTCCTTTGTCTTGGCCTTCCCCTAAATCCCTTTGTTGCCTTTGCCTTTCCCATTGCCTTTGCCGTTCCCTTTGCTTAACCCTAACCTTAACCGTAACCGTAACGCTAACCCGAAAACGGACCCTATCCCTAACCACCTTTGCCTTTGCCATTGCCTTTGCCTAACCCTAACCCAAACCCTGACAGCCATTGCCTTCTCCGTTGCCTTTGCCGTTGCCTAACCCTGACCCTGACAGCCTTCGCCTTCGCCTTTGCCTAACCCGAACCGTGACAGCCTTCACCTTTGCCTTGGCCTAACCCTAACTGCCTTTGCCAACACTAACCCTAACCCTAACCGAAAGAGTCTTTGGCTTTGCCTAACCCTAAATGCTTTTGCCTTTGCCTTTGCCTAACCCTAATCTCCGTCGCCTTTGCATAACACTGACCCAAAGCCTAATCCTCACCCTAAATGTTTTTGCCTTTGCCTAATCCTAAATGCCTTTCCTAACGCAACATGGCTTTGCCTTTGCCTAAGCCTGAACTCCTTTGCCTTTGCATTTTCCTAACCCTACCCCTAACAGCCTTTGTCTTGGCCTACCCCTAAATCCCTTCTTTGCCTTTGCCTTTCCCATTGCATTTGCCTTTGCCTTTGCTTAACCATAGCCCTTACCGTAACCATAACCACCTTTGCCTTTGCCTAACCCTAACTGCCTTTGTCTTTGCCTTTGCGTTTTCGTTTCACCTAACCCTAAATGCCTTTATCTTTCCCTTTCCCTTTGCCTTTGTGTAAACCTAGCCCTAACCCTAACTGCCTTTGCCTTTGCCTAACCGAAAAAGACGTTGCCTTTGCCTGGCCCGAAATGCCTTTGCCTAACCCTAAGCGCTATTGCCTTTGCCTAACGCTAACCCAAACCGTAACCCTAAGCCTAAGTGTTTTTGCCTTTGCCTAAGCCTAAGTGGTTTTGCCTTTGCCTGAGCCTAAACTCCCTTGCCTTTGCATTTTCCTAACGCTTCCCCTGATCTCCTTTGTCTTGGCCTTCCCCTAAATCCCTTTGTTGCCTTTGCCTTTCCCATTGTCTTTGCCTTTCCCTTTGCTTAAACCTAACCGTAACCGTAACCCTAACCCTAACCTTAAAACGGACCCTATCCCTAACCACCTTTGCCTTTGCCATTGCCTTTGCCTAACCCTAACCCTAACCCAAACCCTGACAGCCATTGCCTTCTCCGTTGCCTTCGCCTTTGCCTAACCCTGACCCTGACAGCCTTCGCCTTCGCCTTTGCCTAACCCGAACCATGACAGCCTTCACCTTTGCCTTGGCCTAACCCTAACTGTCTTTGCCAACACTAACCCTAACCCTAAGCGAAAGAGTCTTTGGCTTTGCCTGACCCTAAATGCTTTTGCTTTTGCCTTTGCCTAACCCTAATCTCCGTCGCCTTTGCATAACACTGACCCAAAGCCTAATCCTCACCCTAAATGTTTTTGCCTTTGCCTAATCCTAAATGCCTTTCCTAACGCAACATGGCTTTGCCTTTGCCTAAGCCTGAACTCCTTTGCCTTTGCATTTTCCTAACCCTACCCCTAACGGCCTTTGTCTTGGCCTACCCCTAAATCCCTTCTTTGCCTTTGCCTTTGCTTTTGCTTAACCATAGCCCTAACCGTAACCGTAACCACCTTTGCCTTTGCCCAACCCTAATGCCTTTGTCTTTGCCTTTGCGTTTTCGTTTCACCTAACCCTAAATGCCTTTCGCTTTCCCTTTCCCTTTGCCTTTGCGTAAACCTAGCCTTAACCCTAACCGCCTTTGCCTTTGCCTAACTGTAAAAGACGTTGCTTTTGCCTGGCCCTAAATGCCTTTGCCTAACCCTAATCGCTGTTGCCTTTCCCTAACGCTAACCCAAACCGTAACCCTAAGCCTAAGTGTTTTTGCCTTTGCCTAAGCCTAAGTGGTTTTGCCTTTGCCTGAGCATAAACTCCCTTGCCTTTGCATTTTCCTAACGCTTCTCCTGATCTCCTTTGTCTTGGCCTTCCCCTAAATCCCTTTGTTGCCTTTGCCTTTCCCATTGCCTTTGCCTTTCCCTTTGCTTAAACCTAACCGTAACCGTAACGCTAACCCTAAAACGGACCCTATCCCTAACCACCTTTGCCTTTGCCATTGCCTTTGCCTAACCCTAACCCTGACAGCCTTTGCCTTCTCCGTTGCCTTCGCCTTTGCCTAACCCTGACCCTGACAGCCTTCGCCTTTGCCTAACCCGAACCGTGACAGCCTTCACCTTTGCCTTGGCCTAACCCTAACTGCCTTTGACAACCCTAACCCTAACCGAAAAAGTCTTTGGCTTTGCCTAACCCTAAATGCTTTTGCCTTTGCCTATGCCTAACCCTAATCTCCGTCGCCTTTGCATAACACTGACCCAAAGCCTAATCCTCACCCTAAATGTTTTTGCCTTTGCCTAATCCTAAATGCCTTTGCCTAACGCAACATGGCTTTGCCTTTGCCTAAGCCTAAACTCCCTTGCCTTTGCATTTTCCTAACGCTTCCCCTAATCTCCTTTGTCTTGGCCTTCCCCTAAATCCCTTTGTTGCCTTTGCCTTTGCCATTGCCTTTGCCTTTCCCTTTGCTTAACCCTAACCTTAACCTTAACCGTAACGCTAACCCGAAAACGGACCCTATCCCTAACCACCTTTGCCTTTGCCATTGCCTTTGCCTAACCCTAACCCAAACCCTGACAGCCATTGCCTTCTCCGTTGCCTTTGCCTAACCCTGACCCTGACAGCCTTCGCCTTCGCCTTTGCCTAACCCGAACCGTGACAGCCTTCGCCTTTGCCTTGGCCTAACCCTAACTGCCTTTGCCAACACTAACCCTAACCCTAACCGAAAGAGTCTTTGGCTTTGCCTAACCCTAAATGCTTTTGCCTTTGCCTTTGCCTAACCCTAATCTCCGTCGCCTTTGCATAACACTGACCCAAAGCCTAATCCTCACCCTAAATGTTTTTGCCTTTGCCTAATCCTAAATGCCTTTCCTAACGCAACATGGCTTTGCCTTTGCCTAAGCCTGAACTCCTTTGCCTTTGCATTTTCCTAACCCTACCCCTAACGGCCTTTGTCTTGGCCTACCCCTAAATCCCTTCTTTGCCTTTGCCTTTGCATTTGCTTAACCATAGCCCTAACCGTAACCGTAACCACCTTTGCCTTTGCCCAACCCTAATGCCTTTGTCTTTGCTTTTGCGTTTTCATTTCACCTAACCCTAAATGCCTTTCGCTTTCCCTTTCCCTTTGCCTTTGCGTAAACCTAGCCTTAACCCTAACCGCCTTTGCCTTTGCCTAACCGAAAAAGACTTTGCTTTTGCCTGGCCCTAAATGCCTTTGCCTAACCCTAATCGCTGTTGCCTTTGCCTTTGCCTAACGCTAACCCAAACCGTAACCCTAAGCCTAAGTGTTTTTGCCTTTGCCTAAGCCTAAGTGGTTTTGCCTTTGCCTGAGCCTAAACTCCCTTGCCTTTGCATTTTCCTAACGCTTCCCCTGATCTCCTTTGTCTTGGCCTTCCCCTAAATCCCTTTGTTGCCTTTGCCTTTCCCATTGCCTTTGCCTTTCCCTCTGCTTAAACCTAACCGGAACCGTAACCGTTCCCCAACCCTAAAACGGACCCTATCCCTAACCACCTTTGCCTTTGCCATTGCCTTTGCCTAACCCTAACCCAAACCCTGACAGCCATTGCCTTCTCCGTTGCCTTCGCCTTTGCCTAACCCTGACCCTGACAGCCTTCGCCTTCGCCTTTGCCTAACCCAAACCGTGACAGCCTTCGCCTTCGCCTTGGCCTAACCCTAACTGTCTTTGCCAACACTAACCCTAACCCTAACCAAAAGAGTCTTTGGCTTTGCCTAACCCTAAATGCTTTTGCCTTTGCCTTTGCCTAACTCTAATCTCCGTCGCCTTTGCATAACACTGACCCAAAGCCTAATCCTCACCCTAAATGTTTTTGCCTTTGCCTAATCCTAAATGCCTTTCCTAACGCAACATGGCTTTGCCTTTGCCTAAGCCTGAACTCCTTTGCCTTTGCATTTTCCTAACCCTACCCCTAACGGCCTTTGTCTTGGCCTACCCCTAAATCCCTTCTTTGCCTTTGCCTTTGCCTTTGCTTAACCATTGCCCTAACCCTAACCGTAACCACCTTTGCCTTTGCCCAACCCTAATGCCTTTGTCTTTGCCTTTGCGTTTTCGTTTCACCTAACCCTAAATGCCTTTCGCTTTCCCTTTCCCTTTGCCTTTGCGTAAACCTAGCCCTAACCCTAACCGCCTTTGCCTTTGCCTAACCGAAAAGACTTTGCTTTTGCCTGGCCCTAAATGCCTTTGCCTAACCCTAATCGCTGTTGCCTTTGCCTTTGCCTAACGCTAACCCAAACCGTAACCCTAAGCCTAAGTGTTTTTGCCTTTGCCTAAGCCTAAGTGGTTTTGCCTTTGCCTGAGCCTAAACTCCCTTGCCTTTGCATTTTCCTAACGCTTCCCCTGATCTCCTTTGTCTTGGCCTTCCCCTAAATCCCTTTGTTGCCTTTGCCTTTCCCATTGTCTTTGCCTTTCCCTTTGCTTAAACCTAACCGTAACCGTAACCCTAACCCTAACCTTAAAACGGACCCTATCCCTAACCACCTTTGCCTTTGCCATTGCCTTTGCCTAACCCTAACCCAAACCCTGACAGCCATTGCCTTCTCCGTTGCCTTCGCCTTTGCCTAACCCTGACCCTGACAGCCTTCGCCTTCGCCTTTGCCTAACCCGAACCATGACAGCCTTCACCTTTGCCTTGGCCTAACCCTAACTGTCTTTGCCAACACTAACCCTAACCCTAACCGAAAGAGTCTTTGGCTTTGCCTGACCCTAAATGCTTTTGCTTTTGCCTTTGCCTAACCCTAATCTCCGTCGCCTTTGCATAACACTGACCCAAAGCCTAATCCTCACCCTAAATGTTTTTGCCTTTGCCTAATCCTAAATGCCTTTCCTAACGCAACATGGCTTTGCCTTTGCCTAAGCCTGAACTCCTTTGCCTTTGCATTTTCCTAACCCTACCCCTAACGGCCTTTGTCTTGGCCTACCCCTAAATCCCTTCTTTGCCTTTGCCTTTCCCATTGCGTTTGTTTTTGTCTTTGCGTTTTCGTTTCACCTAACCCTAAATGCCTTTCGCTTTCCCTTTCCCTTTGCCTTTGCGTAAACCTAGCCATAACCCTAACCGCCTATGCCTTTGCCTAACCGAAAAAGACATTGCTTTTGCCTGGCCCTAAATGCCTTTGCCTAACCCTAACCGCTATTGCCTTTGCCTTTGCCCACCGCTAACCCAAACCGTAACCCTAAGCCTAAGTGTTTTTGCCTTTGCCTAAGCCTAAGTGGTTTTGCCTTTGCCTAAGCCTAAACTCCCTTGCCTTTGCATTTTCCTAACGCTTCCCCTAATCTCCTTTGTCTTGGCCTTCCCCTAAATCCCTTTGTTGCCTTTGCCTTTCCCATTGCCTTTGCCTTTCCCTTTGCTTAACCCTAACCTTAACCGTAACCGTAACGCTAACCCGAAAACGGACCCTATCCCTAACCGCCTTTGCCATTGCCTTTGCCTAACCCTAACCCAAACCCTGACAGCCATTGCCTTCTCCGTTGCCTAACCCTGACCCTGACAGCCTTCGCCTTCGCCTTTGCCTAACCCGAACCGTGACAGCCTTCACCTTTGCCTTGGCCTAACCCTAACTGCCTTTGCCAACACTAACCCTAACCCTAACCGAAAAAGTCTTTGGCTTTGCCTAACCCTAAATGCTTTTGCCTTTGCCTTTGCCTAACCCTAATCTCCGTCGCCTTTGCATAATACTGACCCAAAGCCTAATCCTCACCCTAAATGTTTTTGCATTTTGTCTAACCCAAAATGCCTTTGCCTTTCCCTAAGCCTGAACTCCTTTGCCTTTGCATTTTCCTAACCCTACCCCTAATGGCCTTTGTCTTGGCCTACCCCTAAATCCCTTCATTGCCTTTGCCTTTGCCTTTGCTTAACCATAGCCCTAACCGTAACCGTAACCACCTTTGCCTTTGCCTAACCCTAATGCCTTTGTCTTTGCCTTTCCGTTTTCGTTTCACCTAACCCTAAATGCCTTTCGCTTTCCCTTTCCCTTTGCCTTTGTGTAAACCTAGCCCTAACCCTAACCGCCTTTGCCTTTGCCTAACTGTAAAAGACGTTGCTTTTGCCTGGCCCTAAATGCCTTTGCCTAACCCTAATCGCTGTTGCCTTTCCCTAACGATAACCCAAACCGTAACCCTAAGCCTAAGTGTTTTTGCCTTTGCCTAAGCCTAAGTGGTTTTGCCTTTGCCTGAGCATAAACTCCCTTGCCTTTGCATTTTCCTAACGCTTCTCCTGATCTCCTTTGTCTTGGCCTTCCCCTAAATCCCTTTGTTGCCTTTGCCTTTCCCATTGCCTTTGCCTTTCCCTTTGCTTAAACCTAACCGTAACCGTAACGCTAACCCTAAAACGGACCCTATCCCTAACCACCTTTGCCTTTGCCATTGCCTTTGCCTAACCCTAACCCTGACAGCCATTGCCTTCTCCGTTGCCTTCGCCTTTGCCTAACCCTGACCCTGACAGCCTTCGCCTTTGCCTAACCCGAACCGTGACAGCCTTCACCTTTGCCTTGGCCTAACCCTAACTGCCTTTGACAACCCTAACCCTAACCGAAAAAGTCTTTGGCTTTGCCTAACCCTAAATGCTTTTGCCTTTGCCTATGCCTAACCCTAATCTCCGTCGCCTTTGCATAACACTGACCCAAAGCCTAATCCTCACCCTAAATGTTTTTGCCTTTGCCTAATCCTAAATGCCTTTGCCTAACGCAACATGGCTTTGCCTTTGCCTAAGCCTAAACTCCCTTGCCTTTGCATTTTCCTAACGCTTCCCCTAATCTCCTTTGTCTTGGCCTTCCCCTAAATCCCTTTGTTGCCTTTGCCTTTCCCATTGCCTTTGCCTTTCCCTTTGCTTAACCCTAACCTTAACCTTAACCGTAACGCTAACCAGAAAACGGACCCTATCCCTAACCACCTTTGCCTTTGCCATTGCCTTTGCCTAACCCTAACCCAAACCCTGACAGCCATTGCCTTCTCCATTGCCTTTGCCTAACCCTGACCCTGACAGCCTTCGCCTTCGCCTTTGCCTAACCCGAACCGTGACAGCCTTCACCTTTGCCTTGGCCTAACCCTAACTGCCTTTGCCAACACTAACCCTAACCCTAACCGAAAGAGTCTTTGGCTTTGCCTAACCCTAAATGCTTTTGCCTTTGCCTTTGCCTAACCCTAATCTCCGTCGCCTTTGCATAACACTGACCCAAAGCCTAATCCTCACCCTAAATGTTTTTGCCTTTGCCTAATCCTAAATGCCTTTCCTAACGCAACATGGCTTTGCCTTTGCCTAAGCCTGAACTCCTTTGCCTTTGCATTTTCCTAACCCTACCCCTAACGGCCTTTGTCTTGGCCTACCCCTAAATCCCTTCTTTGCCTTTGCCTTTGCATTTGCCTAACCATAGCCCTAACCGTAACCGTAACCACCTTTGCCTTTGCCCAACCCTAATGCCTTTGTCTTTGCCTTTGCGTTTTCGTTTCACCTAACCCTAAATGCCTTTCGCTTTCCCTTTCCCTTTGCCTTTGCGTAAACCTAGCCTTAACCCTAACCGCCTTTGCCTTTGCCTAACCGAAAAAGACTTTGCTTTTGCCTGGCCCTAAATGCCTTTGCCTAACCCTAATCGCTGTTGCCTTTGCCTTTGCCTAACGCTAACCCAAACCGTAACCCTAAGCCTAAGTGTTTTTGCCTTTGCCTAAGCCTAAGTGGTTTTGCCTTTGCCTGAGCCTAAACTCCCTTGCCTTTGCATTTTCCTAACGCTTCCCCTGATCTCCTTTGTCTTGGCCTTCCCCTAAATCCCTTTGTTGCCTTTGCCTTTCCCATTGCCTTTGCCTTTCCCTCTGCTTAAACCTAACCGGAACCGGAACCGTTCCCCAACCCTAAAACGGACCCTATCCCTAACCACCTTTGCCTTTGCCATTGCCTTTGCCTAACCCTAACCCAAACCCTGACAGCCATTGCCTTCTCCGTTGCCTTCGCCTTTGCCTAACCCTGACCCTGACAGCCTTCGCCTTCGCCTTGGCCTAACCCAAACCGTGACAGCCTTCACCTTCGCCTTGGCCTAACCCTAACTGTCTTTGCCAACACTAACCCTAACCCTAACCAAAAGAGTCTTTGGCTTTGCCTAACCCTAAATGCTTTTGCCTTTGCCTTTGCCTAACTCTAATCTCCGTCGCCTTTGCATAACACTGACCCAAAGCCTAATCCTCACCCTAAATGTTTTTGCCTTTGCCTAATCCTAAATGCCTTTCCTAACGCAACATGGCTTTGCCTTTGCCTAAGCCTGAACTCCTTTGCCTTTGCATTTTCCTAACCCTACCCCTAACGGCCTTTGTCTTGGCCTACCCCTAAATCCCTTCTTTGCCTTTGCCTTTGCCTTTGCTTAACCATTGCCCTAACCCTAACCGTAACCACCTTTGCCTTTGCCCAACCCTAATGCCTTTGTCTTTGCCTTTGCGTTTTCGTTTCACCTAACCCTAAATGCCTTTCGCTTTCCCTTTCCCTTTGCCTTTGCGTAAACCTAGCCCTAACCCTAACCGCCTTTGCCTTTGCCTAACCGAAAAGACTTTGCTTTTGCCTGGCCCTAAATGCCTTTGCCTAACCCTAATCGCTGTTGCCTTTGCCTTTGCCTAACGCTAACCCAAACCGTAACCCTAAGCCTAAGTGTTTTTGCCTTTGCCTAAGCCTAAGTGGTTTTGCCTTTGCCTGAGCCTAAACTCCCTTGCCTTTGCATTTTCCTAACGCTTCCCCTGATCTCCTTTGTCTTGGCCTTCCCCTAAATCCCTTTGTTGCCTTTGCCTTTCCCATTGTCTTTGCCTTTCCCTTTGCTTAAACCTAACCGTAACCGTAACCCTAACCCTAACCTTAAAACGGACCCTATCCCTAACCACCTTTGCCTTTGCCATTGCCTTTGCCTAACCCTAACCCAAACCCTGACAGCCATTGCCTTCTCCGTTGCCTTCGCCTTTGCCTAACCCTGACCCTGACAGCCTTCGCCTTCGCCTTTGCCTAACCCGAACCATGACAGCCTTCACCTTTGCCTTGGCCTAACCCTAACTGTCTTTGCCAACACTAACCCTAACCCTAACCGAAAGAGTCTTTGGCTTTGCCTAACCCTAAATGCTTTTGCTTTTGCCTTTGCCTAACCCTAATCTCCGTCGCCTTTGCATAACACTGACCCAAAGCCTAATCCTCACCCTAAATGTTTTTGCCTTTGCCTAATCCTAAATGCCTTTCCTAACGCAACATGGCTTTGCCTTTGCCTAAGCCTGAACTCCTTTGCCTTTGCATTTTCCTAACCCTACCCCTAACGGCCTTTGTCTTGGCCTACCCCTAAATCCCTTCTTTGCCTTTGCCTTTCCCATTGCGTTTGTTTTTGTCTTTGCGTTTTCGTTTCACCTAACCCTAAATGCCTTTCGCTTTCCCTTTCCCTTTGCCTTTGCGTAAACCTAGCCGTAACCCTAACCGCCTATGCCTTTGCCTAACCGAAAAAGACATTGCTTTTGCCTGGCCCTAAATGCCTTTGCCTAACCCTAACCGCTATTGCCTTTGCCTTTCCCCACCGCTAACCCAAACCGTAACCCTAAGCCTAAGTGTTTTTGCCTTTGCCTAAGCCTAAGTGGTTTTGCCTTTGCCTAAGCCTAAACTCCCTTGCCTTTGCATTTTCCTAACGCTTCCCCTAATCTCCTTTGTCTTGGCCTTCCCCTAAATCCCTTTGTTGCCTTTGCCTTTCCCATTGCCTTTGCCTTTCCCTTTGCTTAACCCTAACCTTAACCGTAACCGTAACGCTAACCCGAAAACGGACCCTATCCCTAACCGCCTTTGCCATTGCCTTTGCCTAACCCTAACCCAAACCCTGACAGCCATTGCCTTCTCCGTTGCCTAACCCTGACCCTGACAGCCTTCGCCTTCGCCTTTGCCTAACCCGAACCGTGACAGCCTTCACCTTTGCCTTGGCCTAACCCTAACTGCCTTTGCCAACACTAACCCTAACCCTAACCGAAAAAGTCTTTGGCTTTGCCTAACCCTAAATGCTTTTGCCTTTGCCTTTGCCTAACCCTAATCTCCGTCGCCTTTGCATAACACTGACCCAAAGCCTAATCCTCACCCTAAATGTTTTTGCATTTTGTCTAACCCAAAATGCCTTTGCCTTTCCCTAAGCCTGAACTCCTTTGCCTTTGCATTTTCCTAACCCTACCCCTAATGGCCTTTGTCTTGGCCTACCCCTAAATCCCTTCATTGCCTTTGCCTTTGCCTTTGCTTAACCATAGCCCTAACCGTAACCGTAACCACCTTTGCCTTTGCCTAACCCTAATGCCTTTGTCTTTGCCTTTCCGTTTTCGTTTCACCTAACCCTAAATGCCTTTCGCTTTCCCTTTCCCTTTGCCTTTGTGTAAACCTAGCCCTAACCCTAACCGCCTTTGCCTTTGCCTAACTGTAAAAGACGTTGCTTTTGCCTGGCCCTAAATGCCTTTGCCTAACCCTAATCGCTGTTGCCTTTCCCTAACGCTAACCCAAACCGTAACCCTAAGCCTAAGTGTTTTTGCCTTTGCCTAAGCCTAAGTGGTTTTGCCTTTGCCTGAGCATAAACTCCCTTGCCTTTGCATTTTCCTAACGCTTCTCCTGATCTCCTTTGTCTTGGCCTTCCCCTAAATCCCTTTGTTGCCTTTGCCTTTCCCATTGCCTTTGCCTTTCCCTTTGCTTAAACCTAACCGTAACCGTAACGCTAACCCTAAAACGGACCCTATCCCTAACCACCTTTGCCTTTGCCATTGCCTTTGCCTAACCCTAACCCTGACAGCCATTGCCTTCTCCGTTGCCTTCGCCTTTGCCTAACCCTGACCCTGACAGCCTTCGCCTTTGCCTAACCCGAACCGTGACAGCCTTCACCTTTGCCTTGGCCTAACCCTAACTGCCTTTGACAACCCTAACCCTAACCGAAAAAGTCTTTGGCTTTGCCTAACCCTAAATGCTTTTGCCTTTGCCTATGCCTAACCCTAATCTCCGTCGCCTTTGCATAACACTGACCCAAAGCCTAATCCTCACCCTAAATGTTTTTGCCTTTGCCTAATCCTAAATGCCTTTGCCTAACGCAACATGGCTTTGCCTTTGCCTAAGCCTAAACTCCCTTGCCTTTGCATTTTCCTAACGCTTCCCCTAATCTCCTTTGTCTTGGCCTTCCCCTAAATCCCTTTGTTGCCTTTGCCTTTCCCATTGCCTTTGCCTTTCCCTTTGCTTAACCCTAACCTTAACCTTAACCGTAACGCTAACCCGAAAACGGACCCTATCCCTAACCACCTTTGCCTTTGCCATTGCCTTTGCCTAACCCTAACCCAAACCCTGACAGCCATTGCCTTCTCCGTTGCCTTTGCCTAACCCTGACCCTGACAGCCTTCGCCTTCGCCTTTGCCTAACCCGAACCGTGACAGCCTTCACCTTTGCCTTGGCCTAACCCTAACTGCCTTTGCCAACACTAACCCTAACCCTAACCAAAAGAGTCTTTGGCTTTGCCTAACCCTAAATGCTTTTGCCTTTGCCTTTGCCTAACCCTAATCTCCGTCGCCTTTGCATAACACTGACCCAAAGCCTAATCCTCACCCTAAATGTTTTTGCCTTTGCCTAATCCTAAATGCCTTTCCTAACGCAACATGGCTTTGCCTTTGCCTAAGCCTGAACTCCTTTGCCTTTGCATTTTCCTAACCCTACCCCTAACGGCCTTTGTCTTGGCCTACCCCTAAATCCCTTCTTTGCCTTTGCCTTTGCTTTTGCTTAACCATAGCCCTAACCGTAACCGTAACCACCTTTGCCTTTGCCCAACCCTAATGCCTTTGTCTTTGCCTTTGCGTTTTCGTTTCACCTAACCCTAAATGCCTTTCGCTTTCCCTTTCCCTTTGCCTTTGCGTAAACCTAGCCTTAACCCTAACCGCCTTTGCCTTTGCCTAACCGAAAAAGACTTTGCTTTTGCCTGGCCCTAAATGCCTTTGCCTAACCCTAATCGCTGTTGCCTTTGCCTTTGCCTAACGCTAACCCAAACCGTAACCCTAAGCCTAAGTGTTTTTGCCTTTGCCTAAGCCTAAGTGGTTTTGCCTTTGCCTGAGCCTAAACTCCCTTGCCTTTGCATTTTCCTAACGCTTCCCCTGATCTCCTTTGTCTTGGCCTTCCCCTAAATCCCTTTGTTGCCTTTGCCTTTCCCATTGCCTTTGCCTTTCCCTCTGCTTAAACCTAACCGGAACCGTAACCGTTCCCCAACCCTAAAACGGACCCTATCCCTAACCACCTTTGCCTTTGCCATTGCCTTTGCCTAACCCTAACCCAAACCCTGACAGCCATTGCCTTCTCCGTTGCCTTCGCCTTTGCCTAACCCTGACCCTGACAGCCTTCGCCTTCGCCTTTGCCTAACCCAAACCGTGACAGCCTTCACCTTCGCCTTGGCCTAACCCTAACTGTCTTTGCCAACACTAACCCTAACCCTAACCAAAAGAGTCTTTGGCTTTGCCTAACCCTAAATGCTTTTGCCTTTGCCTTTGCCTAACTCTAATCTCCGTCGCCTTTGCATAACACTGACCCAAAGCCTAATCCTCACCCTAAATGTTTTTGCCTTTGCCTAATCCTAAATGCCTTTCCTAACGCAACATGGCTTTGCCTTTGCCTAAGCCTGAACTCCTTTGCCTTTGCATTTTCCTAACCCTACCCCTAACGGCCTTTGTCTTGGCCTACCCCTAAATCCCTTCTTTGCCTTTGCCTTTGCCTTTGCTTAACCATTGCCCTAACCCTAACCGTAACCACCTTTGCCTTTGCCCAACCCTAATGCCTTTGTCTTTGCCTTTGCGTTTTCGTTTCACCTAACCCTAAATGCCTTTCGCTTTCCCTTTCCCTTTGCCTTTGCGTAAACCTAGCCCTAACCCTAACCGCCTTTGCCTTTGCCTAACCGAAAAGACTTTGCTTTTGCCTGGCCCTAAATGCCTTTGCCTAACCCTAATCGCTGTTGCCTTTGCCTTTGCCTAACGCTAACCCAAACCGTAACCCTAAGCCTAAGTGTTTTTGCCTTTGCCTAAGCCTAAGTGGTTTTGCCTTTGCCTGAGCCTAAACTCCCTTGCCTTTGCATTTTCCTAACGCTTCCCCTGATCTCCTTTGTCTTGGCCTTCCCCTAAATCCCTTTGTTGCCTTTGCCTTTCCCATTGTCTTTGCCTTTCCCTTTGCTTAAACCTAACTGTAACCGTAACCCTAACCCTAACCTTAAAACGGACCCTATCCCTAACCACCTTTGCCTTTGCCATTGCCTTTGCCTAACCCTAACCCAAACCCTGACAGCCATTGCCTTCTCCGTTGCCTTCGCCTTTGCCTAACCCTGACCCTGACAGCCTTCGCCTTCGCCTTTGCCTAACCCGAACCATGACAGCCTTCACCTTTGCCTTGGCCTAACCCTAACTGTCTTTGCCAACACTAACCCTAACCCTAACCGAAAGAGTCTTTGGCTTTGCCTGACCCTAAATGCTTTTGCTTTTGCCTTTGCCTAACCCTAATCTCCGTCGCCTTTGCATAACACTGACCCAAAGCCTAATCCTCACCCTAAATGTTTTTGCCTTTGCCTAATCCTAAATGCCTTTCCTAACGCAACATGGCTTTGCCTTTGCCTAAGCCTGAACTCCTTTGCCTTTGCATTTTCCTAACCCTACCCCTAACGGCCTTTGTCTTGGCCTACCCCTAAATCCCTTCTTTGCCTTTGCCTTTCCCATTGCGTTTGTTTTTGTCTTTGCGTTTTCGTTTCACCTAACCCTAAATGCCTTTCGCTTTCCCTTTCCCTTTGCCTTTGCGTAAACCTAGCCGTAACCCTAACCGCCTATGCCTTTGCCTAACCGAAAAAGACATTGCTTTTGCCTGGCCCTAAATGCCTTTGCCTAACCCTAACCGCTATTGCCTTTGCCTTTCCCCACCGCTAACCCAAACCGTAACCCTAAGCCTAAGTGTTTTTGCCTTTGCCTAAGCCTAAGTGGTTTTGCCTTTGCCTAAGCCTAAACTCCCTTGCCTTTGCATTTTCCTAACGCTTCCCCTAATCTCCTTTGTCTTGGCCTTCCCCTAAATCCCTTTGTTGCCTTTGCCTTTCCCATTGCCTTTGCCTTTCCCTTTGCTTAACCCTAACCTTAACCGTAACCGTAACGCTAACCCGAAAACGGACCCTATCCCTAACCGCCTTTGCCATTGCCTTTGCCTAACCCTAACCCAAACCCTGACAGCCATTGCCTTCTCCGTTGCCTTTGCCGTTGCCTAACCCTGACCCTGACAGCCTTCGCCTTCGCCTTTGCCTAACCCGAACCGTGACAGCCTTCACCTTTGCCTTGGCCTAACCCTAACTGCCTTTGCCAACACTAACCCTAACCCTAACCGAAAGAGTCTTTGGCTTTGCCTAACCCTAAATGCTTTTGCCTTTGCCTTTGCCTAACCCTAATCTCCGTCGCCTTTGCATAACACTGACCCAAAGCCTAATCCTCACCCTAAATGTTTTTGCCTTTGCCTAATCCTAAATGCCTTTCCTAACGCAACATGGCTTTGCCTTTGCCTAAGCCTGAACTCCTTTGCCTTTGCATTTTCCTAACCCTACCCCTAACAGCCTTTGTCTTGGCCTACCCCTAAATCCCTTCTTTGCCTTTGCCTTTCCCATTGCATTTGCCTTTGCCTTTGCTTAACCATAGCCCTTACCGTAACCATAACCACCTTTGCCTTTGCCTAACCCTAACTGCCTTTGTCTTTGCCTTT
Organism: Rhea pennata; assembly: GCF_028389875.1. Classification (NCBI taxonomy): domain Eukaryota; kingdom Metazoa; phylum Chordata; class Aves; order Rheiformes; family Rheidae; genus Rhea; species Rhea pennata. Next base: position 73,427,478 of record NC_084664.1, read on the forward strand.
GCGTTTTCGTTTCACCTAACCCTAAATGCCTTTATCTTTCCCTTTCCCTTTGCCTTTGTGTAAACCTAGCCCTAACCCTAACCGCCTTTGCCTTTGCCTAACCGAAAAAGACGTTGCCTTTGCCTGGCCCGAAATGCCTTTGCCTAACCCTAAGCGCTATTGCCTTTGCCTAACGCTAACCCAAACCGTAACCCTAAGCCTAAGTGTTTTTGCCTTTGCCTAAGCTTAAGTGGTTTTGCCTTTGCCTGAGCCTAAACTCCCTTGCCTTTGCATTTTCCTAACGCTTCCCCTGATCTCCTTTGTCTTGGCCTTCCCCTAAATCCCTTTGTTGCCTTTGCCTTTCCCATTGTCTTTGCCTTTCCCTTTGCTTAAACCTAACTGTAACCGTAACCCTAACCCTAACCTTAAAACGGACCCTATCCCTAACCACCTTTGCCTTTGCCATTGCCTTTGCCTAACCCTAACCCAAACCCTGACAGCCATTGCCTTCTCCGTTGCCTTCGCCTTTGCCTAACCCTGACCCTGACAGCCTTCGCCTTCGCCTTTGCCTAACCCGAACCATGACAGCCTTCACCTTTGCCTTGGCCTAACCCTAACTGTCTTTGCCAACACTAACCCTAACCCTAACCGAAAGAGTCTTTGGCTTTGCCTGACCCTAAATGCTTTTGCTTTTGCCTTTGCCTAACCCTAATCTCCGTCGCCTTTGCATAACACTGACCCAAAGCCTAATCCTCACCCTAAATGTTTTTGCCTTTGCCTAATCCTAAATGCCTTTCCTAACGCAACATGGCTTTGCCTTTGCCTAAGCCTGAACTCCTTTGCCTTTGCATTTTCCTAACCCTACCCCTAACGGCCTTTGTCTTGGCCTACCCCTAAATCCCTTCTTTGCCTTTGCCTTTCCCATTGCGTTTGTTTTTGTCTTTGCGTTTTCGTTTCACCTAACCCTAAATGCCTTTCGCTTTCCCTTTCCCTTTGCCTTTGCGTAAACCTAGCCGTAACCCTAACCGCCTATGCCTTTGCCTAACCGAAAAAGACATTGCTTTTGCCTGGCCCTAAATGCCTTTGCCTAACCCTAACCGCTATTGCCTTTGCCTTTCCCCACCGCTAACCCAAACCGTAACCCTAAGCCTAAGTGTTTTTGCCTTTGCCTAAGCCTAAGTGGTTTTGCCTTTGCCTAAGCCTAAACTCCCTTGCCTTTGCATTTTCCTAACGCTTCCCCTAATCTCCTTTGTCTTGGCCTTCCCCTAAATCCCTTTGTTGCCTTTGCCTTTCCCATTGCCTTTGCCTTTCCCTTTGCTTAACCCTAACCTTAACCGTAACCGTAACGCTAACCCGAAAACGGACCCTATCCCTAACCGCCTTTGCCATTGCCTTTGCCTAACCCTAACCCAAACCCTGACAGCCATTGCCTTCTCCGTTGCCTTTGCCGTTGCCTAACCCTGACCCTGACAGCCTTCGCCTTCGCCTTTGCCTAACCCGAACCGTGACAGCCTTCACCTTTGCCTTGGCCTAACCCTAACTGCCTTTGCCAACACTAACCCTAACCCTAACCGAAAGAGTCTTTGGCTTTGCCTAACCCTAAATGCTTTTGCCTTTGCCTTTGCCTAACCCTAATCTCCGTCGCCTTTGCATAACACTGACCCAAAGCCTAATCCTCACCCTAAATGTTTTTGCCTTTGCCTAATCCTAAATGCCTTTCCTAACGCAACATGGCTTTGCCTTTGCCTAAGCCTGAACTCCTTTGCCTTTGCATTTTCCTAACCCTACCCCTAACAGCCTTTGTCTTGGCCTACCCCTAAATCCCTTCTTTGCCTTTGCCTTTCCCATTGCATTTGCCTTTGCCTTTGCTTAACCATAGCCCTTACCGTAACCATAACCACCTTTGCCTTTGCCTAACCCTAACTGCCTTTGTCTTTGCCTTTGCGTTTTCGTTTCACCTAACCCTAAATGCCTTTATCTTTCCCTTTCCCTTTGCCTTTGTGTAAACCTAGCCCTAACCCTAACCGCCTTTGCCTTTGCCTAACCGAAAAAGACGTTGCCTTTGCCTGGCCCGAAATGCCTTTGCCTAACCCTAAGCGCTATTGCCTTTGCCTAACGCTAACCCAAACCGTAACCCTAAGCCTAAGTGTTTTTGCCTTTGCCTAAGCTTAAGTGGTTTTGCCTTTGCCTGAGCCTAAACTCCCTTGCCTTTGCATTTTCCTAACGCTTCCCCTGATCTCCTTTGTCTTGGCCTTCCCCTAAATCCCTTTGTTGCCTTTGCCTTTCCCATTGTCTTTGCCTTTCCCTTTGCTTAAACCTAACCGTAACCGTAACCCTAACCCTAACCTTAAAACGGACCCTATCCCTAACCACCTTTGCCTTTGCCATTGCCTTTGCCTAACCCTAACCCAAACCCTGACAGCCATTGCCTTCTCCGTTGCCTTCGCCTTTGCCTAACCCTGACCCTGACAGCCTTCGCCTTCGCCTTTGCCTAACCCGAACCATGACAGCCTTCACCTTTGCCTTGGCCTAACCCTAACTGTCTTTGCCAACACTAACCCTAACCCTAACCGAAAGAGTCTTTGGCTTTGCCTAACCCTAAATGCTTTTGCTTTTGCCTTTGCCTAACCCTAATCTCCGTCGCCTTTGCATAACACTGACCCAAAGCCTAATCCTCACCCTAAATGTTTTTGCCTTTGCCTAATCCTAAATGCCTTTCCTAACGCAACATGGCTTTGCCTTTGCCTAAGCCTGAACTCCTTTGCCTTTGCATTTTCCTAACCCTACCCCTAACGGCCTTTGTCTTGGCCTACCCCTAAATCCCTTCTTTGCCTTTGCCTTTCCCATTGCCTTTGTTTTTGTCTTTGCGTTTTCGTTTCACCTAACCCTAAATGCCTTTCGCTTTCCCTTTCCCTTTGCCTTTGCGTAAACCTAGCCGTAACCCTAACCGCCTATGCCTTTGCCTAACCGAAAAAGACATTGCTTTTGCCTGGCCCTAAATGCCTTTGCCTAACCCTAACCGCTATTGCCTTTGCCTTTCCCCACCGCTAACCCAAACCGTAACCCTAAGCCTAAGTGTTTTTGCCTTTGCCTAAGCCTAAGTGGTTTTGCCTTTGCCTAAGCCTAAACTCCCTTGCCTTTGCATTTTCCTAACGCTTCCCCTAATCTCCTTTGTCTTGGCCTACCCCTAAATCCCTTTGTTGCCTTTGCCTTTCCCATTGCCTTTGCCTTTCCCTTTGCTTAACCCTAACCTTAACCGTAACCGTAACGCTAACCCGAAAACGGACCCTATCCCTAACCGCCTTTGCCATTGCCTTTGCCTAACCCTAACCCAAACCCTGACAGCCATTGCCTTCTCCGTTGCCTAACCCTGACCCTGACAGCCTTCGCCTTCGCCTTTGCCTAACCCGAACCGTGACAGCCTTCACCTTTGCCTTGGCCTAACCCTAACTGCCTTTGCCAACACTAACCCTAACCCTAAACGAAAAAGTCTTTGGCTTTGCCTAACCCTAAATGCTTTTGCCTTTGCCTTTGCCTAACCCTAATCTCCGTCGCCTTTGCATAATACTGACCCAAAGCCTAATCCTCACCCTAAATGTTTTTGCATTTTGTCTAACCCAAAATGCCTTTGCCTTTCCCTAAGCCTGAACTCCTTTGCCTTTGCATTTTCCTAACCCTACCCCTAATGGCCTTTGTCTTGGCCTACCCCTAAATCCCTTCATTGCCTTTGCCTTTGCCTTTGCTTAACCATAGCCCTAACCGTAACCGTAACCACCTTTGCCTTTGCCTAACCCTAATGCCTTTGTCTTTGCCTTTCCGTTTTCGTTTCACCTAACCCTAAATGCCTTTCGCTTTCCCTTTCCCTTTGCCTTTGTGTAAACCTAGCCCTAACCCTAACCGCCTTTGCCTTTGCCTAACTGTAAAAGACGTTGCTTTTGCCTGGCCCTAAATGCCTTTGCCTAACCCTAATCGCTGTTGCCTTTCCCTAACGCTAACCCAAACCGTAACCCTAAGCCTAAGTGTTTTTGCCTTTGCCTAAGCCTAAGTGGTTTTGCCTTTGCCTGAGCATAAACTCCCTTGCCTTTGCATTTTCCTAACGCTTCTCCTGATCTCCTTTGTCTTGGCCTTCCCCTAAATCCCTTTGTTGCCTTTGCCTTTCCCATTGTCTTTGCCTTTCCCTTTGCTTAAACCTAACCGTAACCGTAACGCTAACCCTAAAACGGACCCTATCCCTAACCACCTTTGCCTTTGCCATTGCCTTTGCCTAACCCTAACCCTGACAGCCATTGCCTTCTCCGTTGCCTTCGCCTTTGCCTAACCCTGACCCTGACAGCCTTCGCCTTTGCCTAACCCGAACCGTGACAGCCTTCACCTTTGCCTTGGCCTAACCCTAACTGCCTTTGACAACCCTAACCCTAACCGAAAAAGTCTTTGGCTTTGCCTAACCCTAAATGCTTTTGCCTTTGCCTTTGCCTAACCCTAATCTCCGTCGCCTTTGCATAACACTGACCCAAAGCCTAATCCTCACCCTAAATGTTTTTGCCTTTGCCTAATCCTAAATGCCTTTGCCTAACGCAACATGGCTTTGCCTTTGCCTAAGCCTAAACTCCCTTGCCTTTGCATTTTCCTAACGCTTCCCCTAATCTCCTTTGTCTTGGCCTACCCCTAAATCCCTTTGTTGCCTTTGCCTTTCCCATTGCCTTTGCCTTTCCCTTTGCTTAACCCTAACCTTAACCTTAACCGTAACGCTAACCCGAAAACGGACCCTATCCCTAACCACCTTTGCCTTTGCCATTGCCTTTGCCTAACCCTAACCCAAACCCTGACAGCCATTGCCTTCTCCGTTGCCTTTGCCTAACCCTGACCCTGACAGCCTTCGCCTTCGCCTTTGCCTAACCCGAACCGTGACAGCCTACACCTTTGCCTTGGCCTAACCCTAACTGCCTTTGCCAACATTAACCCTAACCCTAACCGAAAGAGTCTTTGGCTTTGCCTAACCCTAAATGCTTTTGCCTTTGCCTTTGCCTAACCCTAATCTCCGTCGCCTTTGCATAACACTGACCCAAAGCCTAATCCTCACCCTAAATGTTTTTGCCTTTGCCTAATCCTAAATGCCTTTCCTAACGCAACATGGCTTTGCCTTTGCCTAAGCCTGAACTCCTTTGCCTTTGCATTTTCCTAACCCTACCCCTAACGGCCTTTGTCTTGGCCTACCCCTAAATCCCTTCTTTCCCTTTGCCTTTGCCTTTGCTTAACCATAGCCCTAACCCTAACCGTAACCACCTTTGCCTTTGCCCAACCCTAATGCCTTTGTCTTTGCCTTTGCGTTTTCGTTTCACCTAACCCTAAATGCCTTTCGCTTTCCCTTTCCCTTTGCCTTTGCGTAAACCTAGCCCTAACCCTAACCGCCTTTGCCTTTGCCTAACCGAAAAGACTTTGCTTTTGCCTGGCCCTAAATGCCTTTGCCTAACCCTAATCGCTGTTGCCTTTGCCTTTGCCTAACGCTAACCCAAACCGTAACCCTAAGCCTAAGTGTTTTTGCCTTTGCCTAAGCCTAAGTGGTTTTGCCTTTGCCTGAGCCTAAACTCCCTTGCCTTTGCATTTTCCTAACGCTTCCCCTGATCTCCTTTGTCTTGGCCTTCCCCTAAATCCCTTTGTTGCCTTTGCCTTTCCCATTGTCTTTGCCTTTCCCTTTGCTTAAACCTAACTGTAACCGTAACCCTAACCCTAACCGTAAAACGGACCCTATCCCTAACCACCTTTGCCTTTGCCATTGCCTTTGCCTAACCCTAACCCAAACCCTGACAGCCATTGCCTTCTCCGTTGCCTTCGCCTTTGCCTAACCCTGACCCTGACAGCCTTCGCCTTCGCCTTTGCCTAACCCGAACCATGACAGCCTTCACCTTTGCCTTGGCCTAACCCTAACTGTCTTTGCCAACACTAACCCTAACCCTAACCGAAAGAGTCTTTGGCTTTGCCTGACCCTAAATGCTTTTGCTTTTGCCTTTGCCTAACCCTAATCTCCGTCGCCTTTGCATAACACTGACCCAAAGCCTAATCCTCACCCTAAATGTTTTTGCCTTTGCCTAATCCTAAATGCCTTTCCTAACGCAACATGGCTTTGCCTTTGCCTAAGCCTGAACTCCTTTGCCTTTGCATTTTCCTAACCCTACCCCTAACGGCCTTTGTCTTGGCCTACCCCTAAATCCCTTCTTTGCCTTTGCCTTTCCCATTGCCTTTGTTTTTGTCTTTGCGTTTTCGTTTCACCTAACCCTAAATGCCTTTCGCTTTCCCTTTCCCTTTGCCTTTGCGTAAACCTAGCCGTAACCCTAACCGCCTATGCCTTTGCCTAACCGAAAAAGACATTGCTTTTGCCTGGCCCTAAATGCCTTTGCCTAACCCTAACCGCTATTGCCTTTGCCTTTCCCCACCGCTAACCCAAACCGTAACCCTAAGCCTAAGTGTTTTTGCCTTTGCCTAAGCCTAAGTGGTTTTGCCTTTGCCTAAGCCTAAACTCCCTTGCCTTTGCATTTTCCTAACGCTTCCCCTAATCTCCTTTGTCTTGGCCTTCCCCTAAATCCCTTTGTTGCCTTTGCCTTTCCCATTGCCTTTGCCTTTCCCTTTGCTTAACCCTAACCTTAACCGTAACCGTAACGCTAACCCGAAAACGGACCCTATCCCTAACCGCCTTTGCCATTGCCTTTGCCTAACCCTAACCCAAACCCTGACAGCCATTGCCTTCTCCGTTGCCTTTGCCGTTGCCTAACCCTGACCCTGACAGCCTTCGCCTTCGCCTTTGCCTAACCCGAACCGTGACAGCCTTCACCTTTGCCTTGGCCTAACCCTAACTGCCTTTGCCAACACTAACCCTAACCCTAACCGAAAGAGTCTTTGGCTTTGCCTAACCCTAAATGCTTTTGCCTTTGCCTTTGCCTAACCCTAATCTCCGTCGCCTTTGCATAACACTGACCCAAAGCCTAATCCTCACCCTAAATGTTTTTGCCTTTGCCTAATCCTAAATGCCTTTCCTAACGCAACATGGCTTTGCCTTTGCCTAAGCCTGAACTCCTTTGCCTTTGCATTTTCCTAACCCTACCCCTAACAGCCTTTGTCTTGGCCTACCCCTAAATCCCTTCTTTGCCTTTGCCTTTCCCATTGCATTTGCCTTTGCCTTTGCTTAACCATAGCCCTTACCGTAACCATAACCACCTTTGCCTTTGCCTAACCCTAACTGCCTTTGTCTTTGCCTTTGCGTTTTCGTTTCACCTAACCCTAAATGCCTTTATCTTTCCCTTTCCCTTTGCCTTTGTGTAAACCTAGCCCTAACCCTAACCGCCTTTGCCTTTGCCTAACCGAAAAAGACGTTGCCTTTGCCTGGCCCGAAATGCCTTTGCCTAACCCTAAGCGCTATTGCCTTTGCCTAACGCTAACCCAAACCGTAACCCTAAGCCTAAGTGTTTTTGCCTTTGCCTAAGCCTAAGTGGTTTTGCCTTTGCCTGAGCCTAAACTCCCTTGCCTTTGCATTTTCCTAACGCTTCCCCTGATCTCCTTTGTCTTGGCCTTCCCCTAAATCCCTTTGTTGCCTTTGCCTTTCCCATTGTCTTTGCCTTTCCCTTTGCTTAAACCTAACCGTAACCGTAACCCTAACCCTAACCTTAAAACGGACCCTATCCCTAACCACCTTTGCCTTTGCCATTGCCTTTGCCTAACCCTAACCCAAACCCTGACAGCCATTGCCTTCTCCGTTGCCTTCGCCTTTGCCTAACCCTGACCCTGACAGCCTTCGCCTTCGCCTTTGCCTAACCCGAACCATGACAGCCTTCACCTTTGCCTTGGCCTAACCCTAACTGCCTTTGCCAACACTAACCCTAACCCTAACCGAAAGAGTCTTTGGCTTTGCCTAACCCTAAATGCTTTTGCTTTTGCCTTTGCCTAACCCTAATCTCCGTCGCCTTTGCATAACACTGACCCAAAGCCTAATCCTCACCCTAAATGTTTTTGCCTTTGCCTAATCCTAAATGCCTTTCCTAACGCAACATGGCTTTGCCTTTGCCTAAGCCTGAACTCCTTTGCCTTTGCATTTTCCTAACCCTACCCCTAACGGCCTTTGTCTTGGCCTACCCCTAAATCCCTTCTTTGCCTTTGCCTTTCCCATTGCGTTTGTTTTTGTCTTTGCGTTTTCGTTTCACCTAACCCTAAATGCCTTTCGCTTTCCCTTTCCCTTTGCCTTTGCGTAAACCTAGCCGTAACCCTAACCGCCTATGCCTTTGCCTAACCGAAAAAGACATTGCTTTTGCCTGGCCCTAAATGCCTTTGCCTAACCCTAACCGCTATTGCCTTTGCCTTTCCCCACCGCTAACCCAAACCGTAACCCTAAGCCTAAGTGTTTTTGCCTTTGCCTAAGCCTAAGTGGTTTTGCCTTTGCCTAAGCCTAAACTCCCTTGCCTTTGCATTTTCCTAACGCTTCCCCTAATCTCCTTTGTCTTGGCCTTCCCCTAAATCCCTTTGTTGCCTTTGCCTTTCCCATTGCCTTTGCCTTTCCCTTTGCTTAACCCTAACCTTAACCGTAACCGTAACGCTAACCCGAAAACGGACCCTATCCCTAACCGCCTTTGCCATTGCCTTTGCCTAACCCTAACCCAAACCCTGACAGCCATTGCCTTCTCCGTTGCCTAACCCTGACCCTGACAGCCTTCGCCTTCGCCTTTGCCTAACCCGAACCGTGACAGCCTTCATCTTTGCCTTGGCCTAACCCTAACTGCCTTTGCCAACACTAACCCTAACCCTAACCGAAAAAGTCTTTGGCTTTGCCTAACCCTAAATGCTTTTGCCTTTGTTTTTGCCTAACCCTAATCTCCGTCGCCTTTGCATAATACTGACCCAAAGCCTAATCCTCACCCTAAATGTTTTTGCATTTTGTCTAACCCAAAATGCCTTTGCCTTTCCCTAAGCCTGAACTCCTTTGCCTTTGCATTTTCCTAACCCTACCCCTAATGGCCTTTGTCTTGGCCTACCCCTAAATCCCTTCATTGCCTTTGCCTTTGCCTTTGCTTAACCATAGCCCTAACCGTAACCGTAACCACCTTTGCCTTTGCCTAACCCTAATGCCTTTGTCTTTGCCTTTCCGTTTTCGTTTCACCTAACCCTAAATGCCTTTCGCTTTCCCTTTCCCTTTGCCTTTGTGTAAACCTAGCCCTAACCCTAACCGCCTTTGCCTTTGCCTAACTGTAAAAGACGTTGCTTTTGCCTGGCCCTAAATGCCTTTGCCTAACCCTAATCGCTGTTGCCTTTCCCTAACGCTAACCCAAACCGTAACCCTAAGCCTAAGTGTTTTTGCCTTTGCCTAAGCCTAAGTGGTTTTGCCTTTGCCTGAGCATAAACTCCCTTGCCTTTGCATTTTCCTAACGCTTCTCCTGATCTCCTTTGTCTTGGCCTTCCCCTAAATCCCTTTGTTGCCTTTGCCTTTCCCATTGCCTTTGCCTTTCCCTTTGCTTAAACCTAACCGTAACCGTAACGCTAACCCTAAAACGGACCCTATCCCTAACCACCTTTGCCTTTGCCATTGCCTTTGCCTAACCCTAACCCTGACAGCCATTGCCTTCTCCGTTGCCTTCGCCTTTGCCTAACCCTGACCCTGACAGCCTTCGCCTTTGCCTAACCCGAACCGTGACAGCCTTCACCTTTGCCTTGGCCTAACCCTAACTGCCTTTGACAACCCTAACCCTAACCGAAAAAGTCTTTGGCTTTGCCTAACCCTAAATGCTTTTGCCTTTGCCTTTGCCTAACCCTAATCTCCGTCGCCTTTGCATAACACTGACCCAAAGCCTAATCCTCACCCTAAATGTTTTTGCCTTTGCCTAATCCTAAATGCCTTTGCCTAACGCAACATGGCTTTGCCTTTGCCTAAGCCTAAACTCCCTTGCCTTTGCATTTTCCTAACGCTTCCCCTAATCTCCTTTGTCTTGGCCTACCCCTAAATCCCTTTGTTGCCTTTGCCTTTCCCATTGCCTTTGCCTTTCCCTTTGCTTAACCCTAACCTTAACCTTAACCGTAACGCTAACCCGAAAACGGACCCTATCCCTAACCACCTTTGCCTTTGCCATTGCCTTTGCCTAACCCTAACCCAAACCCTGACAGCCATTGCCTTCTCCGTTGCCTTTGCCTAACCCTGACCCTGACAGCCTTCGCCTTCGCCTTTGCCTAACCCGAACCGTGACAGCCTACACCTTTGCCTTGGCCTAACCCTAACTGCCTTTGCCAACATTAACCCTAACCCTAAGCGAAAGAGTCTTTGGCTTTGCCTAACCCTAAATGCTTTTGCCTTTGCCTTTGCCTAACCCTAATCTCCGTCGCCTTTGCATAACACTGACCCAAAGCCTATTCCTCACCCTAAATGTTTTTGCCTTTGCCTAATCCTAAATGCCTTTCCTAACGCAACATGGCTTTGCCTTTGCCTAAGCCTGAACTCCTTTGCCTTTGCATTTTCCTAACCCTACCCCTAACGGCCTTTGTCTTGGCCTACCCCTAAATCCCTTCTTTGCCTTTGCCTTTCCCATTGCGTTTGTTTTTGTCTTTGCGTTTTCGTTTCACCTAACCCTAAATGCCTTTCGCTTTCCCTTTCCCTTTGCCTTTGCGTAAACCTAGCCGTAACCCTAACCGCCTATGCCTTTGCCTAACCGAAAAAGACATTGCTTTTGCCTGGCCCTAAATGCCTTTGCCTAACCCTAACCGCTATTGCCTTTGCCTTTCCCCACCGCTAACCCAAACCGTAACCCTAAGCCTAAGTGTTTTTGCCTTTGCCTAAGCCTAAGTGGTTTTGCCTTTGCCTAAGCCTAAACTCCCTTGCCTTTGCATTTTCCTAACGCTTCCCCTAATCTCCTTTGTCTTGGCCTTCCCCTAAATCCCTTTGTTGCCTTTGCCTTTCCCATTGCCTTTGCCTTTCCCTTTGCTTAACCCTAACCTTAACCGTAACCGTAACGCTAACCCGAAAACGGACCCTATCCCTAACCGCCTTTGCCATTGCCTTTGCCTAACCCTAACCCAAACCCTGACAGCCATTGCCTTCTCCGTTGCCTAACCCTGACCCTGACAGCCTTCGCCTTCGCCTTTGCCTAACCCGAACCGTGACAGCCTTCACCTTTGCCTTGGCCTAACCCTAACTGCCTTTGCCAACACTAACCCTAACCCTAACCGAAAAAGTCTTTGGCTTTGCCTAACCCTAAATGCTTTTGCCTTTGTTTTTGCCTAACCCTAATCTCCGTCGCCTTTGCATAATACTGACCCAAAGCCTAATCCTCACCCTAAATGTTTTTGCATTTTGTCTAACCCAAAATGCCTTTGCCTTTCCCTAAGCCTGAACTCCTTTGCCTTTGCATTTTCCTAACCCTACCCCTAATGGCCTTTGTCTTGGCCTACCCCTAAATCCCTTCATTGCCTTTGCCTTTGCCTTTGCTTAACCATAGCCCTAACCGTAACCGTAACCACCTTTGCCTTTGCCTAACCCTAATGCCTTTGTCTTTGCCTTTCCGTTTTCGTTTCACCTAACCCTAAATGCCTTTCGCTTTCCCTTTCCCTTTGCCTTTGTGTAAACCTAGCCCTAACCCTAACCGCCTTTGCCTTTGCCTAACTGTAAAAGACGTTGCTTTTGCCTGGCCCTAAATGCCTTTGCCTAACCCTAATCGCTGTTGCCTTTCCCTAACGCTAACCCAAACCGTAACCCTAAGCCTAAGTGTTTTTGCCTTTGCCTAAGCCTAAGTGGTTTTGCCTTTGCCTGAGCATAAACTCCCTTGCCTTTGCATTTTCCTAACGCTTCTCCTGATCTCCTTTGTCTTGGCCTTCCCCTAAATCCCTTTGTTGCCTTTGCCTTTCCCATTGCCTTTGCCTTTCCCTTTGCTTAAACCTAACCGTAACCGTAACGCTAACCCTAAAACGGACCCTATCCCTAACCACCTTTGCCTTTGCCATTGCCTTTGCCTAACCCTAACCCTGACAGCCATTGCCTTCTCCGTTGCCTTCGCCTTTGCCTAACCCTGACCCTGACAGCCTTCGCCTTTGCCTAACCCGAACCGTGACAGCCTTCACCTTTGCCTTGGCCTAACCCTAACTGCCTTTGACAACCCTAACCCTAACCGAAAAAGTCTTTGGCTTTGCCTAACCCTAAATGCTTTTGCCTTTGCCTTTGCCTAACCCTAATCTCCGTTGCCTTTGCATAACACTGACCCAAAGCCTAATCCTCACCCTAAATGTTTTTGCCTTTGCCTAATCCTAAATGCCTTTGCCTAACGCAACATGGCTTTGCCTTTGCCTAAGCCTAAACTCCCTTGCCTTTGCATTTTCCTAACGCTTCCCCTAATCTCCTTTGTCTTGGCCTACCCCTAAATCCCTTTGTTGCCTTTGCCTTTCCCATTGCCTTTGCCTTTCCCTTTGCTTAACCCTAACCTTAACCGTAACCGTAACGCTAACCCGAAAACGGACCCTATCCCTAACCACCTTTGCCTTTGCCATTGCCTTTGCCTAACCCTAACCCAAACCCTGACAGCCATTGCCTTCTCCGTTGCCTTTGCCTAACCCTGACCCTGACAGCCTTCGCCTTCGCCTTTGCCTAACCCGAACCGTGACAGCCTACACCTTTGCCTTGGCCTAACCCTAACTGCCTTTGCCAACATTAACCCTAACCCTAAGCGAAAGAGTCTTTGGCTTTGCCTAACCCTAAATGCTTTTGCCTTTGCCTTTGCCTAACCCTAATCTCCGTCGCCTTTGCATAACACTGACCCAAAGCCTATTCCTCACCCTAAATGTTTTTGCCTTTGCCTAATCCTAAATGCCTTTCCTAACGCAACATGGCTTTGCCTTTGCCTAAGCCTGAACTCCTTTGCCTTTGCATTTTCCTAACCCTACCCCTAACGGCCTTTGTCTTGGCCTACCCCTAAATCCCTTCTTTGCCTTTGCCTTTCCCATTGCGTTTGTTTTTGTCTTTGCGTTTTCGTTTCACCTAACCCTAAATGCCTTTCGCTTTCCCTTTCCCTTTGCCTTTGCGTAAACCTAGCCGTAACCCTAACCGCCTATGCCTTTGCCTAACCGAAAAAGACATTGCTTTTGCCTGGCCCTAAATGCCTTTGCCTAACCCTAACCGCTATTGCCTTTGCCTTTCCCCACCGCTAACCCAAACCGTAACCCTAAGCCTAAGTGTTTTTGCCTTTGCCTAAGCCTAAGTGGTTTTGCCTTTGCCTAAGCCTAAACTCCCTTGCCTTTGCATTTTCCTAACGCTTCCCCTAATCTCCTTTGTCTTGGCCTTCCCCTAAATCCCTTTGTTGCCTTTGCCTTTCCCATTGCCTTTGCCTTTCCCTTTGCTTAACCCTAACCTTAACCGTAACCGTAACGCTAACCCGAAAACGGACCCTATCCCTAACCGCCTTTGCCATTGCCTTTGCCTAACCCTAACCCAAACCCTGACAGCCATTGCCTTCTCCGTTGCCTAACCCTGACCCTGACAGCCTTCGCCTTCGCCTTTGCCTAACCCGAACCGTGACAGCCTTCACCTTTGCCTTGGCCTAACCCTAACTGCCTTTGCCAACACTAACCCTAACCCTAACCGAAAAAGTCTTTGGCTTTGCCTAACCCTAAATGCTTTTGCCTTTGCCTTTGCCTAACCCTAATCTCCGTCGCCTTTGCATAATACTGACCCAAAGCCTAATCCTCACCCTAAATGTTTTTGCATTTTGTCTAACCCAAAATGCCTTTGCCTTTCCCTAAGCCTGAACTCCTTTGCCTTTGCATTTTCCTAACCCTACCCCTAATGGCCTTTGTCTTGGCCTACCCCTAAATCCCTTCATTGCCTTTGCCTTTGCCTTTGCTTAACCATAGCCCTAACCGTAACCGTAACCACCTTTGCCTTTGCCTAACCCTAATGCCTTTGTCTTTGCCTTTCCGTTTTCGTTTCACCTAACCCTAAATCCCTTTCGCTTTCCCTTTCCCTTTGCCTTTGTGTAAACCTAGCCCTAACCCTAACCGCCTTTGCCTTTGCCTAACTGTAAAAGACGTTGCTTTTGCCTGGCCCTAAATGCCTTTGCCTAACCCTAATCGCTGTTGCCTTTCCCTAACGCTAACCCAAACCGTAACCCTAAGCCTAAGTGTTTTTGCCTTTGCCTAAGCCTAAGTGGTTTTGCCTTTGCCTGAGCATAAACTCCCTTGCCTTTGCATTTTCCTAACGCTTCTCCTGATCTCCTTTGTCTTGGCCTTCCCCTAAATCCCTTTGTTGCCTTTGCCTTTCCCATTGCCTTTGCCTTTCCCTTTGCTTAAACCTAACCGTAACCGTAACGCTAACCCTAAAACGGACCCTATCCCTAACCACCTTTGCCTTTGCCATTGCCTTTGCCTAACCCTAACCCTGACAGCCATTGCCTTCTCCGTTGCCTTCGCCTTTGCCTAACCCTGACCCTGACAGCCTTCGCCTTTGCCTAACCCGAACCGTGACAGCCTTCACCTTTGCCTTGGCCTAACCCTAACTGCCTTTGACAACCCTAACCCTAACCGAAAAAGTCTTTGGCTTTGCCTAACCCTAAATGCTTTTGCCTTTGCCTTTGCCTAACCCTAATCTCCGTCGCCTTTGCATAACACTGACCCAAAGCCTAATCCTCACCCTAAATGTTTTTGCCTTTGCCTAATCCTAAATGCCTTTGCCTAACGCAACATGGCTTTGCCTTTGCCTAAGCCTAAACTCCCTTGCCTTTGCATTTTCCTAACGCTTCCCCTAATCTCCTTTGTCTTGGCCTACCCCTAAATCCCTTTGTTGCCTTTGCCTTTCCCATTGCCTTTGCCTTTCCCTTTGCTTAACCCTAACCTTAACCTTAACCGTAACGCTAACCCGAAAACGGACCCTATCCCTAACCACCTTTGCCTTTGCCATTGCCTTTGCCTAACCCTAACCCAAACCCTGACAGCCATTGCCTTCTCCGTTGCCTTTGCCTAACCCTGACCCTGACAGCCTTCGCCTTCGCCTTTGCCTAACCCGAACCGTGACAGCCTACACCTTTGCCTTGGCCTAACCCTAACTGCCTTTGCCAACATTAACCCTAACCCTAACCGAAAGAGTCTTTGGCTTTGCCTAACCCTAAATGCTTTTGCCTTTGCCTTTGCCTAACCCTAATCTCCGTCGCCTTTGCATAACACTGACCCAAAGCCTAATCCTCACCCTAAATGTTTTTGCCTTTGCCTAATCCTAAATGCCTTTCCTAACGCAACATGGCTTTGCCTTTGCCTAAGCCTGAACTCCTTTGCCTTTGCATTTTCCTAACCCTACCCCTAACGGCCTTTGTCTTGGCCTACCCCTAAATCCCTTCTTTGCCTTTGCCTTTCCCATTGCGTTTGTTTTTGTCTTTGCGTTTTCGTTTCACCTAACCCTAAATGCCTTTCGCTTTCCCTTTCCCTTTGCCTTTGCGTAAACCTAGCCGTAACCCTAACCGCCTATGCCTTTGCCTAACCGAAAAAGACATTGCTTTTGCCTGGCCCTAAATGCCTTTGCCTAACCCTAACCGCTATTGCCTTTGCCTTTCCCCACCGCTAACCCAAACCGTAACCCTAAGCCTAAGTGTTTTTGCCTTTGCCTAAGCCTAAGTGGTTTTGCCTTTGCCTAAGCCTAAACTCCCTTGCCTTTGCATTTTCCTAACGCTTCCCCTAATCTCCTTTGTCTTGGCCTTCCCCTAAATCCCTTTGTTGCCTTTGCCTTTCCCATTGCCTTTGCCTTTCCCTTTGCTTAACCCTAACCTTAACCGTAACCGTAACGCTAACCCGAAAACGGACCCTATCCCTAACCGCCTTTGCCATTGCCTTTGCCTAACCCTAACCCAAACCCTGACAGCCATTGCCTTCTCCGTTGCCTAACCCTGACCCTGACAGCCTTCGCCTTCGCCTTTGCCTAACCCGAACCGTGACAGCCTTCACCTTTGCCTTGGCCTAACCCTAACTGCCTTTGCCAACACTAACCCTAACCCTAACCGAAAAAGTCTTTGGCTTTGCCTAACCCTAAATGCTTTTGCCTTTGCCTTTGCCTAACCCTAATCTCCGTCGCCTTTGCATAATACTGACCCAAAGCCTAATCCTCACCCTAAATGTTTTTGCATTTTGTCTAACCCAAAATGCCTTTGCCTTTCCCTAAGCCTGAACTCCTTTGCCTTTGCATTTTCCTAACCCTACCCCTAATGGCCTTTGTCTTGGCCTACCCCTAAATCCCTTCATTGCCTTTGCCTTTGCCTTTGCTTAACCATAGCCCTAACCGTAACCGTAACCACCTTTGCCTTTGCCTAACCCTAATGCCTTTGTCTTTGCCTTTCCGTTTTCGTTTCACCTAACCCTAAATCCCTTTCGCTTTCCCTTTCCCTTTGCCTTTGTGTAAACCTAGCCCTAACCCTAACCGCCTTTGCCTTTGCCTAACTGTAAAAGACGTTGCTTTTGCCTGGCCCTAAATGCCTTTGCCTAACCCTAATCGCTGTTGCCTTTCCCTAACGCTAACCCAAACCGTAACCCTAAGCCTAAGTGTTTTTGCCTTTGCCTAAGCCTAAGTGGTTTTGCCTTTGCCTGAGCATAAACTCCCTTGCCTTTGCATTTTCCTAACGCTTCTCCTGATCTCCTTTGTCTTGGCCTTCCCCTAAATCCCTTTGTTGCCTTTGCCTTTCCCATTGCCTTTGCCTTTCCCTTTGCTTAAACCTAACCGTAACTGTTACGCTAACCCTAAAACGGACCCTATCCCTAACCACCTTTGCCTTTGCCATTGCCTTTGCCTAACCCTAACCCTGACAGCCATTGCCTTCTCCGTTGCCTTCGCCTTTGCCTAACCCTGACCCTGACAGCCTTCGCCTTTGCCTAACCCGAACCGTGACAGCCTTCACCTTTGCCTTGGCCTAACCCTAACTGCCTTTGACAACCCTAACCCTAACCGAAAAAGTCTTTGGCTTTGCCTAACCCTAAATGCTTTTGCCTTTGCCTATGCCTAACCCTAATCTCCGTCGCCTTTGCATAACACTGACCCAAAGCCTAATCCTCACCCTAAATGTTTTTGCCTTTGCCTAATCCTAAATGCCTTTGCCTAACGCAACATGGCTTTGCCTTTGCCTAAGCCTAAACTCCCTTGCCTTTGCATTTTCCTAACGCTTCCCCTAATCTCCTTTGTCTTGGCCTACCCCTAAATCCCTTTGTTGCCTTTGCCTTTCCCATTGCCTTTGCCTTTCCCTTTGCTTAACCCTAACCTTAACCTTAACCGTAACGCTAACCCGAAAACGGACCCTATCCCTAACCACCTTTGCCTTTGCCATTGCCTTTGCCTAACCCTAACCCAAACCCTGACAGCCATTGCCTTCTCCGTTGCCTTTGCCTAACCCTGACCCTGACAGCCTTCGCCTTCGCCTTTGCCTAACCCGAACCGTGACAGCCTACACCTTTGCCTTGGCCTAACCCTAACTGCCTTTGCCAACACTAACCCTAACCCTAACCGAAAGAGTCTTTGCCTTTGCCTAACCCTAAATGCTTTTGCCTTTGCCTTTGCCTAACCCTAATCTCCGTCGCCTTTGCATAACACTGACCCAAAGCCTAATCCTCACCCTAAATGTTTTTGCCTTTGCCTAATCCTAAATGCCTTTCCTAACGCAACATGGCTTTGCCTTTGCCTAAGCCTGAACTCCTTTGCCTTTGCATTTTCCTAACCCTACCCCTAACGGCCTTTGTCTTGGCCTACCCCTAAATCCCTTCTTTGCCTTTGCCTTTCCCATTGCGTTTGTTTTTGTCTTTGCGTTTTCGTTTCACCTAACCCTAAATGCCTTTCGCTTTCCCTTTCCCTTTGCCTTTGCGTAAACCTAGCCGTAACCCTAACCGCCTATGCCTTTGCCTAACCGAAAAAGACATTGCTTTTGCCTGGCCCTAAATGCCTTTGCCTAACCCTAACCGCTATTGCCTTTGCCTTTCCCCACCGCTAACCCAAACCGTAACCCTAAGCCTAAGTGTTTTTGCCTTTGCCTAAGCCTAAGTGGTTTTGCCTTTGCCTAAGCCTAAACTCCCTTGCCTTTGCATTTTCCTAACGCTTCCCCTAATCTCCTTTGTCTTGGCCTTCCCCTAAATCCCTTTGTTGCCTTTGCCTTTCCCATTGCCTTTGCCTTTCCCTTTGCTTAACCCTAACCTTAACCGTAACCGTAACGCTAACCCGAAAACGGACCCTATCCCTAACCGCCTTTGCCATTGCCTTTGCCTAACCCTAACCCAAACCCTGACAGCCATTGCCTTCTCCGTTGCCTAACCCTGACCCTGACAGCCTTCGCCTTCGCCTTTGCCTAACCCGAACCGTGACAGCCTTCACCTTTGCCTTGGCCTAACCCTAACTGCCTTTGCCAACACTAACCCTAACCCTAACCGAAAAAGTCTTTGGCTTTGCCTAACCCTAAATGCTTTTGCCTTTGCCTTTGCCTAACCCTAATCTCCGTCGCCTTTGCATAATACTGACCCAAAGCCTAATCCTCACCCTAAATGTTTTTGCATTTTGTCTAACCCAAAATGCCTTTGCCTTTCCCTAAGCCTGAACTCCTTTGCCTTTGCATTTTCCTAACCCTACCCCTAATGGCCTTTGTCTTGGCCTACCCCTAAATCCCTTCATTGCCTTTGCCTTTGCCTTTGCTTAACCATAGCCCTAACCGTAACCGTAACCACCTTTGCCTTTGCCTAACCCTAATGCCTTTGTCTTTGCCTTTCCGTTTTCGTTTCACCTAACCCTAAATCCCTTTCGCTTTCCCTTTCCCTTTGCCTTTGTGTAAACCTAGCCCTAACCCTAACCGCCTTTGCCTTTGCCTAACTGTAAAAGACGTTGCTTTTGCCTGGCCCTAAATGCCTTTGCCTAACCCTAATCGCTGTTGCCTTTCCCTAACGCTAACCCAAACCGTAACCCTAAGCCTAAGTGTTTTTGCCTTTGCCTAAGCCTAAGTGGTTTTGCCTTTGCCTGAGCATAAACTCCCTTGCCTTTGCATTTTCCTAACGCTTCTCCTGATCTCCTTTGTCTTGGCCTTCCCCTAAATCCCTTTGTTGCCTTTGCCTTTCCCATTGCCTTTGCCTTTCCCTTTGCTTAAACCTAACCGTAACCGTAACGCTAACCCTAAAACGGACCCTATCCCTAACCACCTTTGCCTTTGCCATTGCCTTTGCCTAACCCTAACCCTGACAGCCATTGCCTTCTCCGTTGCCTTCGCCTTTGCCTAACCCTGACCCTGACAGCCTTCGCCTTTGCCTAACCCGAACCGTGACAGCCTTCACCTTTGCCTTGGCCTAACCCTAACTGCCTTTGACAACCCTAACCCTAACCGAAAAAGTCTTTGGCTTTGCCTAACCCTAAATGCTTTTGCCTTTGCCTATGCCTAACCCTAATCTCCGTCGCCTTTGCATAACACTGACCCAAAGCCTAATCCTCACCCTAAATGTTTTTGCCTTTGCCTAATCCTAAATGCCTTTGCCTAACGCAACATGGCTTTGCCTTTGCCTAAGCCTAAACTCCCTTGCCTTTGCATTTTCCTAACGCTTCCCCTAATCTCCTTTGTCTTGGCCTACCCCTAAATCCCTTTGTTGCCTTTGCCTTTCCCATTGCCTTTGCCTTTCCCTTTGCTTAACCCTAACCTTAACCTTAACCGTAACGCTAACCCGAAAACGGACCCTATCCCTAACCACCTTTGCCTTTGCCATTGCCTTTGCCTAACCCTAACCCAAACCCTGACAGCCATTGCCTTCTCCGTTGCCTTTGCCTAACCCTGACCCTGACAGCCTTCGCCTTCGCCTTTGCCTAACCCGAACCGTGACAGCCTACACCTTTGCCTTGGCCTAACCCTAACTGCCTTTGCCAACACTAACCCTAACCCTAACCGAAAGAGTCTTTGGCTTTGCCTAACCCTAAATGCTTTTGCCTTTGCCTTTGCCTAACCCTAATCTCCGTCGCCTTTGCATAACACTGACCCAAAGCCTAATCCTCACCCTAAATGTTTTTGCCTTTGCCTAATCCTAAATGCCTTTCCTAACGCAACATGGCTTTGCCTTTGCCTAAGCCTGAACTCCTTTGCCTTTGCATTTTCCTAACCCTACCCCTAACGGCCTTTGTCTTGGCCTACCCCTAAATCCCTTCTTTGCCTTTGCCTTTCCCATTGCGTTTGTTTTTGTCTTTGCGTTTTCGTTTCACCTAACCCTAAATGCCTTTCGCTTTCCCTTTCCCTTTGCCTTTGCGTAAACCTAGCCGTAACCCTAACCGCCTATGCCTTTGCCTAACCGAAAAAGACATTGCTTTTGCCTGGCCCTAAATGCCTTTGCCTAACCCTAACCGCTATTGCCTTTGCCTTTCCCCACCGCTAACCCAAACCGTAACCCTAAGCCTAAGTGTTTTTGCCTTTGCCTAAGCCTAAGTGGTTTTGCCTTTGCCTAAGCCTAAACTCCCTTGCCTTTGCATTTTCCTAACGCTTCCCCTAATCTCCTTTGTCTTGGCCTTCCCCTAAATCCCTTTGTTGCCTTTGCCTTTCCCATTGCCTTTGCCTTTCCCTTTGCTTAACCCTAACCTTAACCGTAACCGTAACGCTAACCCGAAAACGGACCCTATCCCTAACCGCCTTTGCCATTGCCTTTGCCTAACCCTAACCCAAACCCTGACAGCCATTGCCTTCTCCGTTGCCTAACCCTGACCCTGACAGCCTTCGCCTTCGCCTTTGCCTAACCCGAACCGTGACAGCCTTCACCTTTGCCTTGGCCTAACCCTAACTGCCTTTGCCAACACTAACCCTAACCCTAACCGAAAAAGTCTTTGGCTTTGCCTAACCCTAAATGCTTTTGCCTTTGCCTTTGCCTAACCCTAATCTCCGTCGCCTTTGCATAATACTGACCCAAAGCCTAATCCTCACCCTAAATGTTTTTGCATTTTGTCTAACCCAAAATGCCTTTGCCTTTGCCTAAGCCTGAACTCCTTTGCCTTTGCATTTTCCTAACCCTACCCCTAATGGCCTTTGTCTTGGCCTACCCTTAAATCCCTTCATTGCCTTTGCCTTTGCCTTTGCTTAACCATAGCCCTAACCGTAACCGTAACCACCTTTGCCTTTGCCTAACCCTAATGCCTTTGTCTTTGCCTTTCCGTTTTCGTTTCACCTAACCCTAAATCCCTTTCGCTTTCCCTTTCCCTTTGCCTTTGTGTAAACCTAGCCCTAACCCTAACCGCCTTTGCCTTTGCCTAACTGTAAAAGACGTTGCTTTTGCCTGGCCCTAAATGCCTTTGCCTAACCCTAATCGCTGTTGCCTTTCCCTAACGCTAACCCAAACCGTAACCCTAAGCCTAAGTGTTTTTGCCTTTGCCTAAGCCTAAGTGGTTTTGCCTTTGCCTGAGCATAAACTCCCTTGCCTTTGCATTTTCCTAACGCTTCTCCTGATCTCCTTTGTCTTGGCCTTCCCCTAAATCCCTTTGTTGCCTTTGCCTTTCCCATTGCCTTTGCCTTTCCCTTTGCTTAAACCTAACCGTAACCGTAACGCTAACCCTAAAACGGACCCTATCCCTAACCACCTTTGCCTTTGCCATTGCCTTTGCCTAACCCTAACCCTGACAGCCATTGCCTTCTCCGTTGCCTTCGCCTTTGCCTAACCCTGACCCTGACAGCCTTCGCCTTTGCCTAACCCGAACCGTGACAGCCTTCACCTTTGCCTTGGCCTAACCCTAACTGCCTTTGACAACCCTAACCCTAACCGAAAAAGTCTTTGGCTTTGCCTAACCCTAAATGCTTTTGCCTTTGCCTATGCCTAACCCTAATCTCCGTCGCCTTTGCATAACACTGACCCAAAGCCTAATCCTCACCCTAAATGTTTTTGCCTTTGCCTAATCCTAAATGCCTTTGCCTAACGCAACATGGCTTTGCCTTTGCCTAAGCCTAAACTCCCTTGCCTTTGCATTTTCCTAACGCTTCCCCTAATCTCCTTTGTCTTGGCCTACCCCTAAATCCCTTTGTTGCCTTTGCCTTTCCCATTGCCTTTGCCTTTCCCTTTGCTTAACCCTAACCTTAACCTTAACCGTAACGCTAACCCGAAAACGGACCCTATCCCTAACCACCTTTGCCTTTGCCATTGCCTTTGCCTAACCCTAACCCAAACCCTGACAGCCATTGCCTTCTCCGTTGCCTTTGCCTAACCCTGACCCTGACAGCCTTCGCCTTCGCCTTTGCCTAACCCGAACCGTGACAGCCTACACCTTTGCCTTGGCCTAACCCTAACTGCCTTTGCCAACACTAACCCTAACCCTAACCGAAAGAGTCTTTGGCTTTGCCTAACCCTAAATGCTTTTGCCTTTGCCTTTGCCTAACCCTAATCTCCGTCGCCTTTGCATAACACTGACCCAAAGCCTAATCCTCACCCTAAATGTTTTTGCCTTTGCCTAATCCTAAATGCCTTTCCTAACGCAACATGGCTTTGCCTTTGCCTAAGCCTGAACTCCTTTGCCTTTGCATTTTCCTAACCCTACCCCTAACGGCCTTTGTCTTGGCCTACCCCTAAATCCCTTCTTTGCCTTTGCCTTTCCCATTGCGTTTGTTTTTGTCTTTGCGTTTTCGTTTCACCTAACCCTAAATGCCTTTCGCTTTCCCTTTCCCTTTGCCTTTGCGTAAACCTAGCCGTAACCCTAACCGCCTATGCCTTTGCCTAACCGAAAAAGACATTGCTTTTGCCTGGCCCTAAATGCCTTTGCCTAACCCTAACCGCTATTGCCTTTGCCTTTCCCCACCGCTAACCCAAACCGTAACCCTAAGCCTAAGTGTTTTTGCCTTTGCCTAAGCCTAAGTGGTTTTGCCTTTGCCTAAGCCTAAACTCCCTTGCCTTTGCATTTTCCTAACGCTTCCCCTAATCTCCTTTGTCTTGGCCTTCCCCTAAATCCCTTTGTTGCCTTTGCCTTTCCCATTGCCTTTGCCTTTCCCTTTGCTTAACCCTAACCTTAACCGTAACCGTAACGCTAACCCGAAAACGGACCCTATCCCTAACCGCCTTTGCCATTGCCTTTGCCTAACCCTAACCCAAACCCTGACAGCCATTGCCTTCTCCGTTGCCTAACCCTGACCCTGACAGCCTTCGCCTTCGCCTTTGCCTAACCCGAACCGTGACAGCCTTCACCTTTGCCTTGGCCTAACCCTAACTGCCTTTGCCAACACTAACCCTAACCCTAACCGAAAAAGTCTTTGGCTTTGCCTAACCCTAAATGCTTTTGCCTTTGCCTTTGCCTAACCCTAATCTCCGTCGCCTTTGCATAATACTGACCCAAAGCCTAATCCTCACCCTAAATGTTTTTGCATTTTGTCTAACCCAAAATGCCTTTGCCTTTCCCTAAGCCTGAACTCCTTTGCCTTTGCATTTTCCTAACCCTACCCCTAATGGCCTTTGTCTTGGCCTACCCTTAAATCCCTTCATTGCCTTTGCCTTTGCCTTTGCTTAACCATAGCCCTAACCGTAACCGTAACCACCTTTGCCTTTGCCTAACCCTAATGCCTTTGTCTTTGCCTTTCCGTTTTCGTTTCACCTAACCCTAAATCCCTTTCGCTTTCCCTTTCCCTTTGCCTTTGTGTAAACCTAGCCCTAACCCTAACCGCCTTTGCCTTTGCCTAACTGTAAAAGACGTTGCTTTTGCCTGGCCCTAAATGCCTTTGCCTAACCCTAATCGCTGTTGCCTTTCCCTAACGCTAACCCAAACCGTAACCCTAAGCCTAAGTGTTTTTGCCTTTGCCTAAGCCTAAGTGGTTTTGCCTTTGCCTGAGCATAAACTCCCTTGCCTTTGCATTTTCCTAACGCTTCTCCTGATCTCCTTTGTCTTGGCCTTCCCCTAAATCCCTTTGTTGCCTTTGCCTTTCCCATTGCCTTTGCCTTTCCCTTTGCTTAAACCTAACCGTAACCGTAACGCTAACCCTAAAACGGACCCTATCCCTAACCACCTTTGCCTTTGCCATTGCCTTTGCCTAACCCTAACCCTGACAGCCATTGCCTTCTCCGTTGCCTTCGCCTTTGCCTAACCCTGACCCTGACAGCCTTCGCCTTTGCCTAACCCGAACCGTGACAGCCTTCACCTTTGCCTTGGCCTAACCCTAACTGCCTTTGACAACCCTAACCCTAACCGAAAAAGTCTTTGGCTTTGCCTAACCCTAAATGCTTTTGCCTTTGCCTATGCCTAACCCTAATCTCCGTCGCCTTTGCATAACACTGACCCAAAGCCTAATCCTCACCCTAAATGTTTTTGCCTTTGCCTAATCCTAAATGCCTTTGCCTAACGCAACATGGCTTTGCCTTTGCCTAAGCCTAAACTCCCTTGCCTTTGCATTTTCCTAACGCTTCCCCTAATCTCCTTTGTCTTGGCCTACCCCTAAATCCCTTTGTTGCCTTTGCCTTTCCCATTGCCTTTGCCTTTCCCTTTGCTTAACCCTAACCTTAACCTTAACCGTAACGCTAACCCGAAAACGGACCCTATCCCTAACCACCTTTGCCTTTGCCATTGCCTTTGCCTAACCCTAACCCAAACCCTGACAGCCATTGCCTTCTCCGTTGCCTTTGCCTAACCCTGACCCTGACAGCCTTCGCCTTCGCCTTTGCCTAACCCGAACCGTGACAGCCTACACCTTTGCCTTGGCCTAACCCTAACTGCCTTTGCCAACACTAACCCTAACCCTAACCGAAAGAGTCTTTGGCTTTGCCTAACCCTAAATGCTTTTGCCTTTGCCTTTGCCTAACCCTAATCTCCGTCGCCTTTGCATAACACTGACCCAAAGCCTAATCCTCACCCTAAATGTTTTTGCCTTTGCCTAATCCTAAATGCCTTTCCTAACGCAACATGGCTTTGCCTTTGCCTAAGCCTGAACTCCTTTGCCTTTGCATTTTCCTAACCCTACCCCTAACGGCCTTTGTCTTGGCCTACCCCTAAATCCCTTCTTTGCCTTTGCCTTTCCCATTGCGTTTGTTTTTGTCTTTGCGTTTTCGTTTCACCTAACCCTAAATGCCTTTCGCTTTCCCTTTCCCTTTGCCTTTGCGTAAACCTAGCCGTAACCCTAACCGCCTATGCCTTTGCCTAACCGAAAAAGACATTGCTTTTGCCTGGCCCTAAATGCCTTTGCCTAACCCTAACCGCTATTGCCTTTGCCTTTCCCCACCGCTAACCCAAACCGTAACCCTAAGCCTAAGTGTTTTTGCCTTTGCCTAAGCCTAAGTGGTTTTGCCTTTGCCTAAGCCTAAACTCCCTTGCCTTTGCATTTTCCTAACGCTTCCCCTAATCTCCTTTGTCTTGGCCTTCCCCTAAATCCCTTTGTTGCCTTTGCCTTTCCCATTGCCTTTGCCTTTCCCTTTGCTTAACCCTAACCTTAACCGTAACCGTAACGCTAACCCGAAAACGGACCCTATCCCTAACCGCCTTTGCCATTGCCTTTGCCTAACCCTAACCCAAACCCTGACAGCCATTGCCTTCTCCGTTGCCTAACCCTGACCCTGACAGCCTTCGCCTTCGCCTTTGCCTAACCCGAACCGTGACAGCCTTCACCTTTGCCTTGGCCTAACCCTAACTGCCTTTGCCAACACTAACCCTAACCCTAACCGAAAAAGTCTTTGGCTTTGCCTAACCCTAAATGCTTTTGCCTTTGCCTTTGCCTAACCCTAATCTCCGTCGCCTTTGCATAATACTGACCCAAAGCCTAATCCTCACCCTAAATGTTTTTGCATTTTGTCTAACCCAAAATGCCTTTGCCTTTCCCTAAGCCTGAACTCCTTTGCCTTTGCATTTTCCTAACCCTACCCCTAATGGCCTTTGTCTTGGCCTACCCTTAAATCCCTTCATTGCCTTTGCCTTTGCCTTTGCTTAACCATAGCCCTAACCGTAACCGTAACCACCTTTGCCTTTGCCTAACCCTAATGCCTTTGTCTTTGCCTTTCCGTTTTCGTTTCACCTAACCCTAAATCCCTTTCGCTTTCCCTTTCCCTTTGCCTTTGTGTAAACCTAGCCCTAACCCTAACCGCCTTTGCCTTTGCCTAACTGTAAAAGACGTTGCTTTTGCCTGGCCCTAAATGCCTTTGCCTAACCCTAATCGCTGTTGCCTTTCCCTAACGCTAACCCAAACCGTAACCCTAAGCCTAAGTGTTTTTGCCTTTGCCTAAGCCTAAGTGGTTTTGCCTTTGCCTGAGCATAAACTCCCTTGCCTTTGCATTTTCCTAACGCTTCTCCTGATCTCCTTTGTCTTGGCCTTCCCCTAAATCCCTTTGTTGCCTTTGCCTTTCCCATTGCCTTTGCCTTTCCCTTTGCTTAAACCTAACCGTAACCGTAACGCTAACCCTAAAACGGACCCTATCCCTAACCACCTTTGCCTTTGCCATTGCCTTTGCCTAACCCTAACCCTGACAGCCATTGCCTTCTCCGTTGCCTTCGCCTTTGCCTAACCCTGACCCTGACAGCCTTCGCCTTTGCCTAACCCGAACCGTGACAGCCTTCACCTTTGCCTTGGCCTAACCCTAACTGCCTTTGACAACCCTAACCCTAACCGAAAAAGTCTTTGGCTTTGCCTAACCCTAAATGCTTTTGCCTTTGCCTATGCCTAACCCTAATCTCCGTCGCCTTTGCATAACACTGACCCAAAGCCTAATCCTCACCCTAAATGTTTTTGCCTTTGCCTAATCCTAAATGCCTTTGCCTAACGCAACATGGCTTTGCCTTTGCCTAAGCCTAAACTCCCTTGCCTTTGCATTTTCCTAACGCTTCCCCTAATCTCCTTTGTCTTGGCCTTCCCCTAAATCCCTTTGTTGCCTTTGCCTTTCCCATTGCCTTTGCCTTTCCCTTTGCTTAACCCTAACCTTAACCTTAACCGTAACGCTAACCCGAAAACGGACCCTATCCCTAACCACCTTTGCCTTTGCCATTGCCTTTGCCTAACCCTAACCCAAACCCTGACAGCCATTGCCTTCTCCGTTGCCTTTGCCTAACCCTGACCCTGAGAGCCTTCGCCTTCACCTTTGCCTAACCCGAACCGTGACAGCCTTCACCTTTGCCTTGGCCTAACCCTAACTGCCTTTGCCAACACTAACCCTAACCCTAACCGAAAGAGTCTTTGGCTTTGCCTAACCCTAAATGCTTTTGCCTTTGCCTTTGCCTAACCCTAATCTCCGTCGCCTTTGCATAACACTGACCCAAAGCCTAATCCTCACCCTAAATGTTTTTGCCTTTGCCTAATCCTAAATGCCTTTCCTAACGCAACATGGCTTTGCCTTTGCCTAAGCCTGAACTCCTTTGCCTTTGCATTTTCCTAACCCTACCCCTAACGGCCTTTGTCTTGGCCTACCCCTAAATCCCTTCTTTGCCTTTGCCTTTGCATTTGCTTAACCAGTGCCCTAACCCTAACCGTAACCACCTTTGCCTTTGCCCAACCCTAATGCCTTTGTCTTTGCCTTTGCGTTTTCGTTTCACCTAACCCTAAATGCCTTTCGCTTTCCCTTTCCCTTTGCCTTTGCGTAAACCTAGCCTTAACCCTAACCGCCTTTGCCTTTGCCTAACCGAAAAAGACTTTGCTTTTGCCTGGCCCTAAATGCCTTTGCCTAACCCTAATCGCTGTTGCCTTTGCCTTTGCCTAACGCTAACCCAAACCGTAACCCTAAGCCTAAGTGTTTTTGCCTTTGCCTAAGCCTAAGTGGTTTTGCCTTTGCCTGAGCCTAAACTCCCTTGCCTTTGCATTTTCCTAACGCTTCCCCTGATCTCCTTTGTCTTGGCCTTCCCCTAAATCCCTTTGTTGCCTTTGCCTTTCCCATTGCCTTTGCCTTTCCCTCTGCTTAAACCTAACCGGAACCGTAACCGTTCCCCAACCCTAAAACGGACCCTATCCCTAACCACCTTTGCCTTTGCCATTGCCTTTGCCTAACCCTAACCCAAACCCTGACAGCCATTGCCTTCTCCGTTGCCTTCGCCTTTGCCTAACCCTGACCCTGACAGCCTTCGCCTTCGCCTTTGCCTAACCCAAACCGTGACAGCCTTCACCTTCGCCTTGGCCTAACCCTAACTGCCTTTGCCAACACTAACCCTAACCCTAACCAAAAGAGTCTTTGGCTTTGCCTAACCCTAAATGCTTTTGCCTTTGCCTTTGCCTAACTCTAATCTCCGTCGCCTTTGCATAACACTGACCCAAAGCCTAATCCTCACCCTAAATGTTTTTGCCTTTGCCTAATCCTAAATGCCTTTCCTAACGCAACATGGCTTTGCCTTTGCCTAAGCCTGAACTCCTTTGCCTTTGCATTTTCCTAACCCTACCCCTAACGGCCTTTGTCTTGGCCTACCCCTAAATCCCTTCTTTGCCTTTGCCTTTGCCTTTGCTTAACCATTGCCCTAACCCTAACCGTAACCACCTTTGCCTTTGCCCAACCCTAATGCCTTTGTCTTTGCCTTTGCGTTTTCGTTTCACCTAACCCTAAATGCCTTTCGCTTTCCCTTTCCCTTTGCCTTTGCGTAAACCTAGCCCTAACCCTAACCGCCTTTGCCTTTGCCTAACCGAAAAGACTTTGCTTTTGCCTGGCCCTAAATGCCTTTGCCTAACCCTAATCGCTGTTGCCTTTGCCTTTGCCTAACGCTAACCCAAACCGTAACCCTAAGCCTAAGTGTTTTTGCCTTTGCCTAAGCCTAAGTGGTTTTGCCTTTGCCTGAGCCTAAACTCCCTTGCCTTTGCATTTTCCTAACGCTTCCCCTGATCTCCTTTGTCTTGGCCTTCCCCTAAATCCCTTTGTTGCCTTTGCCTTTCCCATTGTCTTTGCCTTTCCCTTTGCTTAAACCTAACCGTAACCGTAACCCTAACCCTAACCTTAAAACGGACCCTATCCCTAACCACCTTTGCCTTTGCCATTGCCTTTGCCTAACCCTAACCCAAACCCTGACAGCCATTGCCTTCTCCGTTGCCTTCGCCTTTGCCTAACCCTGACCCTGACAGCCTTCGCCTTCGCCTTTGCCTAACCCGAACCATGACAGCCTTCACCTTTGCCTTGGCCTAACCCTAACTGTCTTTGCCAACACTAACCCTAACCCTAACCGAAAGAGTCTTTGGCTTTGCCTGACCCTAAATGCTTTTGCTTTTGCCTTTGCCTAACCCTAATCTCCGTCGCCTTTGCATAACACTGACCCAAAGCCTAATCCTCACCCTAAATGTTTTTGCCTTTGCCTAATCCTAAATGCCTTTCCTAACGCAACATGGCTTTGCCTTTGCCTAAGCCTGAACTCCTTTGCCTTTGCATTTTCCTAACCCTACCCCTAACGGCCTTTGTCTTGGCCTACCCCTAAATCCCTTCTTTGCCTTTGCCTTTCCCATTGCGTTTGTTTTTGTCTTTGCGTTTTCGTTTCACCTAACCCTAAATGCCTTTCGCTTTCCCTTTCCCTTTGCCTTTGCGTAAACCTAGCCGTAACCCTAACCGCCTATGCCTTTGCCTAACCGAAAAAGACATTGCTTTTGCCTGGCCCTAAATGCCTTTGCCTAACCCTAACCGCTATTGCCTTTGCCTTTCCCCACCGCTAACCCAAACCGTAACCCTAAGCCTAAGTGTTTTTGCCTTTGCCTAAGCCTAAGTGGTTTTGCCTTTGCCTAAGCCTAAACTCCCTTGCCTTTGCATTTTCCTAACGCTTCCCCTAATCTCCTTTGTCTTGGCCTTCCCCTAAATCCCTTTGTTGCCTTTGCCTTTCCCATTGCCTTTGCCTTTCCCTTTGCTTAACCCTAACCTTAACCGTAACCGTAACGCTAACCCGAAAACGGACCCTATCCCTAACCGCCTTTGCCATTGCCTTTGCCTAACCCTAACCCAAACCCTGACAGCCATTGCCTTCTCCGTTGCCTTTGCCGTTGCCTAACCCTGACCCTGACAGCCTTCGCCTTCGCCTTTGCCTAACCCGAACCGTGACAGCCTTCACCTTTGCCTTGGCCTAACCCTAACTGCCTTTGCCAACACTAACCCTAACCCTAACCGAAAGAGTCTTTGGCTTTGCCTAACCCTAAATGCTTTTGCCTTTGCCTTTGCCTAACCCTAATCTCCGTCGCCTTTGCATAACACTGACCCAAAGCCTAATCCTCACCCTAAATGTTTTTGCCTTTGCCTAATCCTAAATGCCTTTCCTAACGCAACATGGCTTTGCCTTTGCCTAAGCCTGAACTCCTTTGCCTTTGCATTTTCCTAACCCTACCCCTAACAGCCTTTGTCTTGGCCTACCCCTAAATCCCTTCTTTGCCTTTGCCTTTCCCATTGCATTTGCCTTTGCCTTTGCTTAACCATAGCCCTTACCGTAACCATAACCACCTTTGCCTTTGCCTAACCCTAACTGCCTTTGTCTTTGCCTTTGCGTTTTCGTTTCACCTAACCCTAAATGCCTTTATCTTTCCCTTTCCCTTTGCCTTTGTGTAAACCTAGCCCTAACCCTAACCGCCTTTGCCTTTGCCTAACCGAAAAAGACGTTGCCTTTGCCTGGCCCGAAATGCCTTTGCCTAACCCTAAGCGCTATTGCCTTTGCCTAACGCTAACCCAAACCGTAACCCTAAGCCTAAGTGTTTTTGCCTTTGCCTAAGCCTAAGTGGTTTTGCCTTTGCCTGAGCCTAAACTCCCTTGCCTTTGCATTTTCCTAACGCTTCCCCTGATCTCCTTTGTCTTGGCCTTCCCCTAAATCCCTTTGTTGCCTTTGCCTTTCCCATTGTCTTTGCCTTTCCCTTTGCTTAAACCTAACCATAACCGTAACCCTAACCCTAACCTTAAAACGGACCCTATCCCTAACCACCTTTGCCTTTGCCATTGCCTTTGCCTAACCCTAACCCAAACCCTGACAGCCATTGCCTTCTCCGTTGCCTTCGCCTTTGCCTAACCCTGACCCTGACAGCCTTCGCCTTCGCCTTTGCCTAACCCGAACCATGACAGCCTTCACCTTTGCCTTGGCCTAACCCTAACTGTCTTTGCCAACACTAACCCTAACCCTAACCGAAAGAGTCTTTGGCTTTGCCTGACCCTAAATGCTTTTGCTTTTGCCTTTGCCTAACCCTAATCTCCGTCGCCTTTGCATAACACTGACCCAAAGCCTAATCCTCACCCTAAATGTTTTTGCCTTTGCCTAATCCTAAATGCCTTTCCTAACGCAACATGGCTTTGCCTTTGCCTAAGCCTGAACTCCTTTGCCTTTGCATTTTCCTAACCCTACCCCTAACGGCCTTTGTCTTGGCCTACCCCTAAATCCCTTCTTTGCCTTTGCCTTTCCCATTGCGTTTGTTTTTGTCTTTGCGTTTTCGTTTCACCTAACCCTAAATCCCTTTCGCTTTCCCTTTCCCTTTGCCTTTGCGTAAACCTAGCCGTAACCCTAACCGCCTATGCCTTTGCCTAACCGAAAAAGACATTGCTTTTGCCTGGCCCTAAATGCCTTTGCCTAACCCTAACTGCTATTGCCTTTGCCTTTGCCCACCGCTAACCCAAACCGTAACCCTAAGCCTAAGTGTTTTTGCCTTTGCCTAAGCCTAAGTGGTTTTGCCTTTGCCTGAGCCTAAACTCCCTTGCCTTTGCATTTTCCTAACGCTTCCCCTAATCTCCTTTGTCTTGGCCTTCCCCTAAATCCCTTTGTTGCCTTTGCCTTTCCCATTGCCTTTGCCTTTCCCTTTGCTTAACCCTAACCTTAACCGTAACCGTAACGCTAACCCGAAAACGGACCCTATCCCTAACCGCCTTTGCCATTGCCTTTGCCTAACCCTAACCCAAACCCTGACAGCCATTGCCTTCTCCGTTGCCTTTGCCGTTGCCTAACCCTGACCCTGACAGCCTTCGCCTTCGCCTTTGCCTAACCCGAACCGTGACAGCCTTCACCTTCGCCTTGGCCTAACCCTAACGGCCTTTGCCAACACTAACCCTAACCCTAACCGAAAGAGTCTTTGGCTTTGCCTAACCCTAAATGCTTTTGCCTTTGCCTTTGCCTAACCCTAATCTCCGTCGCCTTTGCATAACACTGACCCAAAGCCTAATCCTCACCCTAAATGTTTTTGCCTTTGCCTAATCCTAAATGCCTTTCCTAACGCAACATGGCTTTGCCTTTGCCTAAGCCTGAACTCCTTTGCCTTTGCATTTTCCTAACCCTACCCCTAACAGCCTTTGTCTTGGCCTACCCCTAAATCCCTTCTTTGCCTTTGCCTTTCCCATTGCATTTGCCTTTGCCTTTGCTTAACCATAGCCCTTACCGTAACCATAACCACCTTTGCCTTTGCCTAACCCTAACTGCCTTTGTCTTTGCCTTTGCGTTTTCGTTTCACCTAACCCTAAATGCCTTTATCTTTCCCTTTCCCTTTGCCTTTGTGTAAACCTAGCCCTAACCCTAACCGCCTTTGCCTTTGCCTAACCGAAAAAGACGTTGCCTTTGCCTGGCCCGAAATGCCTTTGCCTAACCCTAAGCGCTATTGCCTTTGCCTAACGCTAACCCAAACCGTAACCCTAAGCCTAAGTGTTTTTGCCTTTGCCTAAGCCTAAGTGGTTTTGCCTTTGCCTGAGCCTAAACTCCCTTGCCTTTGCATTTTCCTAACGCTTCCCCTGATCTCCTTTGTCTTGGCCTTCCCCTAAATCCCTTTGTTGCCTTTGCCTTTCCCATTGTCTTTGCCTTTCCCTTTGCTTAAACCTAACCGTAACCGTAACCCTAACCCTAACCTTAAAACGGACCCTATCCCTAACCACCTTTGCCTTTGCCATTGCCTTTGCCTAACCCTAACCCAAACCCTGACAGCCATTGCCTTCTCCGTTGCCTTCGCCTTCGCCTTTGCCTAACCCTGACCCTGACAGCCTTCGCCTTCGCCTTTGCCTAACCCGAACCATGACAGCCTTCACCTTTGCCTTGGCCTAACCCTAACTGTCTTTGCCAACACTAACCCTAACCCTAAGCGAAAGAGTCTTTGGCTTTGCCTGACCCTAAATGCTTTTGCTTTTGCCTTTGCCTAACCCTAATCTCCGTCGCCTTTGCATAACACTGACCCAAAGCCTAATCCTCACCCTAAATGTTTTTGCCTTTGCCTAATCCTAAATGCCTTTCCTAACGCAACATGGCTTTGCCTTTGCCTAAGCCTGAACTCCTTTGCCTTTGCATTTTCCTAACCCTACCCCTAACGGCCTTTGTCTTGGCCTACCCCTAAATCCCTTCTTTGCCTTTGCCTTTCCCATTGCGTTTGTTTTTGTCTTTGCGTTTTCGTTTCACCTAACCCTAAATGCCTTTCGCTTTCCCTTTCCCTTTGCCTTTGCGTAAACCTAGCCGTAACCCTAACCGCCTATGCCTTTGCCTAACCGAAAAAGACATTGCTTTTGCCTGGCCCTAAATGCCTTTGCCTAACCCTAACTGCTATTGCCTTTGCCTTTGCCCACCGCTAACCCAAACCGTAACCCTAAGCCTAAGTGTTTTTGCCTTTGCCTAAGCCTAAGTGGTTTTGCCTTTGCCTAAGCCTAAACTCCCTTGCCTTTGCATTTTCCTAACGCTTCCCCTAATCTCCTTTGTCTTGGCCTTCCCCTAAATCCCTTTGTTGCCTTTGCCTTTCCCATTGCCTTTGCCTTTCCCTTTGCTTAACCCTAACCTTAACCGTAACCGTAACGCTAACCCGAAAACGGACCCTATCCCTAACCGCCTTTGCCATTGCCTTTGCCTAACCCTAACCCAAACCCTGACAGCCATTGCCTTCTCCGTTGCCTTTGCCGTTGCCTAACCCTGACCCTGACAGCCTTCGCCTTCGCCTTTGCCTAACCCGAACCGTGACAGCCTTCACCTTCGCCTTGGCCTAACCCTAACGGCCTTTGCCAACACTAACCCTAACCCTAACCGAAAGAGTCTTTGGCTTTGCCTAACCCTAAATGCTTTTGCCTTTGCCTTTGCCTAACCCTAATCTCCGTCGCCTTTGCATAACACTGACCCAAAGCCTAATCCTCACCCTAAATGTTTTTGCCTTTGCCTAATCCTAAATGCCTTTCCTAACGCAACATGGCTTTGCCTTTGCCTAAGCCTGAACTCCTTTGCCTTTGCATTTTCCTAACCCTACCCCTAACAGCCTTTGTCTTGGCCTACCCCTAAATCCCTTCTTTGCCTTTGCCTTTCCCATTGCATTTGCCTTTGCCTTTGCTTAACCATAGCCCTTACCGTAACCATAACCACCTTTGCCTTTGCCTAACCCTAACTGCCTTTGTCTTTGCCTTTGCGTTTTCGTTTCACCTAACCCTAAATGCCTTTATCTTTCCCTTTCCCTTTGCCTTTGTGTAAACCTAGCCCTAACCCTAACCGCCTTTGCCTTTGCCTAACCGAAAAAGACGTTGCCTTTGCCTGGCCCGAAATGCCTTTGCCTAACCCTAAGCGCTATTGCCTTTGCCTAACGCTAACCCAAACCGTAACCCTAAGCCTAAGTGTTTTTGCCTTTGCCTAAGCCTAAGTGGTTTTGCCTTTGCCTGAGCCTAAACTCCCTTGCCTTTGCATTTTCCTAACGCTTCCCCTGATCTCCTTTGTCTTGGCCTTCCCCTAAATCCCTTTGTTGCCTTTGCCTTTCCCATTGTCTTTGCCTTTCCCTTTGCTTAAACCTAACCGTAACCGTAACCCTAACCCTAACCTTAAAACGGACCCTATCCCTAACCACCTTTGCCTTTGCCATTGCCTTTGCCTAACCCTAACCCAAACCCTGACAGCCATTGCCTTCTCCGTTGCCTTCGCCTTCGCCTTTGCCTAACCCTGACCCTGACAGCCTTCGCCTTCGCCTTTGCCTAACCCGAACCATGACAGCCTTCACCTTTGCCTTGGCCTAACCCTAACTGTCTTTGCCAACACTAACCCTAACCCTAAGCGAAAGAGTCTTTGGCTTTGCCTGACCCTAAATGCTTTTGCTTTTGCCTTTGCCTAACCCTAATCTCCGTCGCCTTTGCATAACACTGACCCAAAGCCTAATCCTCACCCTAAATGTTTTTGCCTTTGCCTAATCCTAAATGCCTTTCCTAACGCAACATGGCTTTGCCTTTGCCTAAGCCTGAACTCCTTTGCCTTTGCATTTTCCTAACCCTACCCCTAACGGCCTTTGTCTTGGCCTACCCCTAAATCCCTTCTTTGCCTTTGCCTTTCCCATTGCGTTTGTTTTTGTCTTTGCGTTTTCGTTTCACCTAACCCTAAATGCCTTTCGCTTTCCCTTTCCCTTTGCCTTTGCGTAAACCTAGCCGTAACCCTAACCGCCTATGCCTTTGCCTAACCGAAAAAGACATTGCTTTTGCCTGGCCCTAAATGCCTTTGCCTAACCCTAACTGCTATTGCCTTTGCCTTTGCCCACCGCTAACCCAAACCGTAACCCTAAGCCTAAGTGTTTTTGCCTTTGCCTAAGCCTAAGTGGTTTTGCCTTTGCCTAAGCCTAAACTCCCTTGCCTTTGCATTTTCCTAACGCTTCCCCTAATCTCCTTTGTCTTGGCCTTCCCCTAAATCCCTTTGTTGCCTTTGCCTTTCCCATTGCCTTTGCCTTTCCCTTTGCTTAACCCTAACCTTAACCGTAACCGTAACGCTAACCCGAAAACGGACCCTATCCCTAACCGCCTTTGCCATTGCCTTTGCCTAACCCTAACCCAAACCCTGACAGCCATTGCCTTCTCCGTTGCCTTTGCCGTTGCCTAACCCTGACCCTGACAGCCTTCGCCTTCGCCTTTGCCTAACCCGAACCGTGACAGCCTTCACCTTCGCCTTGGCCTAACCCTAACGGCCTTTGCCAACACTAACCCTAACCCTAACCGAAAGAGTCTTTGGCTTTGCCTAACCCTAAATGCTTTTGCCTTTGCCTTTGCCTAACCCTAATCTCCGTCGCCTTTGCATAACACTGACCCAAAGCCTAATCCTCACCCTAAATGTTTTTGCCTTTGCCTAATCCTAAATGCCTTTCCTAACGCAACATGGCTTTGCCTTTGCCTAAGCCTGAACTCCTTTGCCTTTGCATTTTCCTAACCCTACCCCTAACAGCCTTTGTCTTGGCCTACCCCTAAATCCCTTCTTTGCCTTTGCCTTTCCCATTGCATTTGCCTTTGCCTTTGCTTAACCATAGCCCTTACCGTAACCATAACCACCTTTGCCTTTGCCTAACCCTAACTGCCTTTGTCTTTGCCTTTGCGTTTTCGTTTCACCTAACCCTAAATGCCTTTATCTTTCCCTTTCCCTTTGCCTTTGTGTAAACCTAGCCCTAACCCTAACCGCCTTTGCCTTTGCCTAACCGAAAAAGACGTTGCCTTTGCCTGGCCCGAAATGCTTTTGCCTAACCCTAAGCGCTATTGCCTTTGCCTAACGCTAACCCAAACCGTAACCCTAAGCCTAAGTGTTTTTGCCTTTGCCTAAGCCTAAGTGGTTTTGCCTTTGCCTGAGCCTAAACTCCCTTGCCTTTGCATTTTCCTAACGCTTCCCCTGATCTCCTTTGTCTTGGCCTTCCCCTAAATCCCTTTGTTGCCTTTGCCTTTCCCATTGTCTTTGCCTTTCCCTTTGCTTAAACCTAACCGTAACCGTAACCCTAACCCTAACCTTAAAACGGACCCTATCCCTAACCACCTTTGCCTTTGCCATTGCCTTTGCCTAACCCTAACCCAAACCCTGACAGCCATTGCCTTCTCCGTTGCCTTCGCCTTTGCCTAACCCTGACCCTGACAGCCTTCGCCTTCGCCTTTGCCTAACCCGAACCATGACAGCCTTCACCTTTGCCTTGGCCTAACCCTAACTGTCTTTGCCAACACTAACCCTAGCCCTAACCGAAAGAGTCTTTGGCTTTGCCTGACCCTAAATGCTTTTGCTTTTGCCTTTGCCTAACCCTAATCTCTGTCGCCTTTGCATAACACTGACCCAAAGCCTAATCCTCACCCTAAATGTTTTTGCCTTTGCCTAATCCTAAATGCCTTTCCTAACGCAACATGGCTTTGCCTTTGCCTAAGCCTGAACTCCTTTGCCTTTGCATTTTCCTAACCCTACCCCTAACGGCCTTTGTCTTGGCCTACCCCTAAATCCCTTCTTTGCCTTTGCCTTTCCTATTGCCTTTGTTTTTGTCTTTGCGTTTTCGTTTCACCTAACCCTAAATGCCTTTCGCTTTCCCTTTCCCTTTGCCTTTGCGTAAACCTAGCCGTAACCCTAACCGCCTATGCCTTTGCCTAACCGAAAAAGACATTGCTTTTGCCTGGCCCTAAATGCCTTTGCCTAACCCTAACCGCTATTGCCTTTGCCTTTGCCCACCGCTAACCCAAACCGTAACCCTAAGCCTAAGTGTTTTTGCCTTTGCCTAAGCCTAAGTGGTTTTGCCTTTGCCTAAGCCTAAACTCCCTTGCCTTTGCATTTTCCTAACGCTTCCCCTAATCTCCTTTGTCTTGGCCTTCCCCTAAATCCCTTTGTTGCCTTTGCCTTTCCCATTGCCTTTGCCTTTCCCTTTGCTTAACCCTAACCTTAACCGTAACCGTAACGCTAACCCGAAAACGGACCCTATCCCTAACCGCCTTTGCCATTGCCTTTGCCTAACCCTAACCCAAACCCTGACAGCCATTGCCTTCTCCGTTGCCTTTGCCGTTGCCTAACCCGAACCGTGACAGCCTTCACCTTTGCCTTGGCCTAACCCTAACTGCCTTTGCCAACACTAACCCTAACCCTAACCGAAAAAGTCTTTGGCTTTGCCTAACCCTAAATGCTTTTGCCTTTGCCTTTGCCTAACCCTAATCTCCGTCGCCTTTGCATAACACTGACCCAAAGCCTAATCTTCACCCTAAATGTTTTTGCATTTTGTCTAACCCAAAATGCCTTTGCCTTTCCCTAAGCCTGAACTCCTTTGCCTTTGCATTTTCCTAACCCTACCCCTAATGGCCTTTGTCTTGGCCTACCCCTAAATCCCTTCATTGCCTTTGCCTTTGCCTTTGCTTAACCATAGCCCTAACCGTAACTGTAACCACCTTTGCCTTTGCCTAACCCTAATGCCTTTGTCTTTGCCTTTCCGTTTTCGTTTCACCTAACCCTAAATCCCTTTCGCTTTCCCTTTCCCTTTGCCTTTGTGTAAACCTAGCCCTAACCCTAACCGCCTTTGCCTTTGCCTAACTGTAAAAGACGTTGCTTTTGCCTGGCCCTAAATGCCTTTGCCTAACCCTAATCGCTGTTGCCTTTCCCTAACGCTAACCCAAACCGTAACCCTAAGCCTAAGTGTTTTTGCCTTTGCCTAAGCCTAAGTGGTTTTGCCTTTGCCTGAGCATAAACTCCCTTGCCTTTGCATTTTCCTAACGCTTCTCCTGATCTCCTTTGTCTTGGCCTTCCCCTAAATCCCTTTGTTGCCTTTGCCTTTCCCATTGCCTTTGCCTTTCCCTTTGCTTAAACCTAACCGTAACCGTAACGCTAACCCTAAAACGGACCCTATCCCTAACCACCTTTGCCTTTGCCATTGCCTTTGCCTAACCCTAACCCTGACAGCCATTGCCTTCTCCGTTGCCTTCGCCTTTGCCTAACCCTGACCCTGACAGCCTTCGCCTTTGCCTAACCCGAACCGTGACAGCCTTCACCTTCGCCTTGGCCTAACCCTAACTGCCTTTGACAACCCTAACCCTAACCGAAAAAGTCTTTGGCTTTGCCTAACCCTAAATGCTTTTGCCTTTGCCTTTGCCTAACCCTAATCTCCGTCGCCTTTGCATAACACTGACCCAAAGCCTAATCCTCACCGTAAATGTTTTTGCCTTTGCCTAAGCCTAAACTCCCTTGCCTTTGCATTTTCCTAACGCTTCCCCTAATCTCCTTTGTCTTGGCCTTCCCCTAAATCCCTTTGTTGCCTTTGCCTTTCCCATTGCCTTTGCCTTTCCCTTTGCTTAACCCTAACCTTAACCTTAACCGTAACGCTAACCCGAAAACGGACCCTATCCCTAACCACCTTTGCCTTTGCCATTGCCTTTGCCTAACCCTAACCCAAACCCTGACAGCCATTGCCTTCTCTGTTGTCTTCGCCTTTGCCTAACCCTGACCCTGACAGCCTTCGCCTTCGCCTTCGCCTAACCCGAACCGTGACAGCCTTCACCTTTGCCTTGGCCTAACCCTAACTGTCTTTGCCAACACTAACCCTAACCCTAACCGAAAGAGTCTTTGGCTTTGCCTAACCCTAAATGCTTTTGCCTTTGCCTTTGCCTAACCCTAATCTCCGTCGCCTTTGCATAACACTGACCCAAAGCCTAATCCTCACCGTAAATGTTTTTGCCTTTGCCTAATCCTAAATGCCTTTGCCTAACGCAACATGGCTTTGCCTTTGCCTAAGCCTAAACTCCCTTGCCTTTGCATTTTCCTAACGCTTCCCCTAATCTCCTTTGTCTTGGCCTTCCCCTAAATCCCTTTGTTGCCTTTGCCTTTCCCATTGCCTTTGCCTTTCCCTTTGCTTAACCCTAACCTTAACCTTAACCGTAACGCTAACCCGAAAACGGACCCTATCCCTAACCACCTTTGCCTTTGCCATTGCCTTTGCCTAACCCTAACCCAAACCCTGACAGCCATTGCCTTCTCCATTGCCTTTGCCTAACCCTGACCCTGACAGCCTTCGCCTTCGCCTTTGCCTAACCCGAACCGTGACAGCCTTCACCTTTGCCTTGGCCTAACCCGAACCGTGACAGCCTTCACCTTCGCCTTGGCCTAACCCTAACTGCCTTTGCCAACATTAACCCTAACCCTAACCGAAAGAGTCTTTGCCTTTGCCTAACCCTAAATGCTTTTGCCTTTGCCTTTGCCTAACCCTAATCTCCGTCGCCTTTGCATAACACTGACCCAAAGCCTAATCCTCACCCTAAATGTTTTTGCCTTTGCCTAATCCTAAATGCCTTTCCTAACGCAACATGGCTTTGCCTTTGCCTAAGCCTGAACTCCTTTGCCTTTGCATTTTCCTAACCCTACCCCTAACGGCCTTTGTCTTGGCCTACCCCTAAATCCCTTCTTTGCCTTTGCCTTTGTATTTGCTTAACCATAGCCCTAACCCTAACCGTAACCACCTTTGCCTTTGCCCAACCCTAATGCCTTTGTCTTTGCCTTTGCGTTTTCGTTTCACCTAACCCTAAATGCCTTTCGCTTTCCCTTTCCCTTTGCCTTTGCGTAAACCTAGCCCTAACACTAACCGCCTTTGCCTTTGCCTAACCGAAAAAGACT
Organism: Rhea pennata; assembly: GCF_028389875.1. NCBI lineage: Eukaryota > Metazoa > Chordata > Aves > Rheiformes > Rheidae > Rhea > Rhea pennata. Next base: position 73,467,604 of record NC_084664.1, read on the forward strand.
TTGCTTTTGCCTGGCCCTAAATGCCTTTGCCTAACCCTAATCGCTGTTGCCTTTGCCTTTGCCTAACGCTAACCCAAACCGTAACCCTAAGCCTAAGTGTTTTTGCCTTTGCCTAAGCCTAAGTGGTTTTGCCTTTGCCTGAGCCTAAACTCCCTTGCCTTTGCATTTTCCTAACGCTTCCCCTGATCTCCTTTGTCTTGGCCTTCCCCTAAATCCCTTTGTTGCCTTTGCCTTTCCCATTGCCTTTGCCTTTCCCTTTGCTTAACCCTAACCTTAACCTTATCCGTAACGCTAACCCGAAAACGGACCCTATCCCTAACCACCTTTGCCTTTGCCATTGCCTTTGCCTAACCCTAACCCAAACCCTGACAGCCATTGCCTTCTCCGTTGCCTTCGTCTTTGCCTAACCCTGACCCTGACAGCCTTCGCCTTGGCCTTTGCCTAACCCGAACCGTGACAGCCTTCACCTTTGCCTTGGCCTAACCCTAACTGTCTTTGCCAACACTAACCCTAACCCTAACCGAAAGAGTCTTTGGCTTTGCCTAACCCTAAATGCTTTTGCCTTTGCCTTTGCCTAACCCTAATCTCCGTCGCCTTTGCATAACACTGACCCAAAGCCTAATCCTCACCGTAAATGTTTTTGCCTTTGCCTAATCCTAAATGCCTTTGCCTAACGCAACATGGCTTTGCCTTTGCCTAAGCCTGAACTCCTTTGCCTTTGCATTTTCCTAACCCTACCCCTAACGGCCTTTGTCTTGGCCTACCCCTAAATCCCTTCTTTGCCTTTGCCTTTCCCATTGCATTTGCCTTTGCCTTTCTTAACCATAGCCCTTACCGTAACCATAACCACCTTTGCCTTTGCCTAACCCTAATGTCTTTGTCTTTGCCTTTGCGTTTTCGTTTCACCTAACCCTAAATGCCTTTCGCTTTCCCTTTCCCTTTGCCTTTGTGTAAACCTAGCCCTAACCCTAACCGCCTTTGCCTTTGCCTAACTGTAAAAGACGTTGCCTTTGCCTGGCCCTAAATGCCTTTGCCTAACCCTAAGCGCTATTGCCTTTGCCTAACGCTAACCCAAACCGTAACCCTAAGCCTAAGTGTTTTTGCCTTTGCCTAAGCCTAAGTGGTTTTGCCTTTGCCTGAGCCTAAACTCCCTTGCCTTTGCATTTTCCTAACGCTTCCCCTGATCTCCTTTGTCTTGGCCTTCCCCTAAATCCCTTTGTTGCCTTTGCCTTTCCCATTGCCTTTGCCTTTCCCTCTGCTTAAACCTAACCGGAACGGTAACCGTTCCCCAACCCTAAAACGGACCCTATCCCTAACCACCTTTGCCTTTGCCATTGCCTTTGCCTAACCCTAACCCAAACCCTGACAGCCATTGCCTTCTCTGTTGTCTTCGCCTTTGCCTAACCCTGACCCTGACAGCCTTCGCCTTCGCCTTTGCCTAACCCGAACCGTGACAGCCTTCACCTTTGCCTTGGCCTAACCCTAACTGTCTTTGCCAACACTAACCCTAACCCTAACCGAAAAAGTCTTTGGCTTTGCCTAACCCTAAATGCTTTTGCCTTTGCCTTTGCCTAACCCTAATCTCCGTCGCCTTTGCATAACACTGACCCAAAGCTTATTCCTTACCCTAAATGTTTTTGCCTTTGCCTAATCCTAAATGCCTTTGCCTAACGCAACATGGCTTTGCCTTTGCCTAAGCCTGAACTCCTTTGCCTTTGCATTTTCCTAACCCTACCCCTAACGGCCTTTGTCTTGGCCTACCCCTAAATCCCTTCTTTGCCTTCGCCTTTCCCACTGCCTTTGCCTTTGCCTTTGCCTTTGCTTAACCATAGCCCTAACCGTAACCGTAACCACCTTTGCCTTTGCCTAACCCTAATGCCTTTGTCTTTGCCTTTGCGTTTTCGTTTCACCTAACCCTAAATGCCTTTCGCTTTCCCTATCCCTTTGAATTTGTGTAAACCTAGCCCTAACCCTAACCGCCTTTGCCTTTGCCTAACCGAAAAAGACTTTGCTTTTGCCTGGCCCTAAATGCCTTTGCCTAACCCTAAGCGCTATTGCCTTTGCCTAACGCTAACCCAAACCGTAACCCTAAGCCTAAGTGTTTTTGCCTTTGCCTGAGCATAAATTCTCTTGCCTTTGCATTTTCCTAACGCTTCCCCTGATCTCCTTTGTCTTGGCCTTCCCCTAAATCCCTTTGTTGCCTTTGCCTTTCCCATTGCCTTTGCCTTTCCCTCTGCTTAAACCTAACCGTAACCGTAACCCTAACCCTAACCCTAAAACGGACCCTATCCCTAACCACCTTTGCCTTTGCCATTGCCTTTGCCTAACCCCAACCCAAACCCTGACAGCCATTGCCTTCTCCGTTGCCTTCGCCTTTGCCTAACCCTGACCCTGACAGCCTTCGCTTTCCCCTTTGCCTAACCCGAACCGTGACAGCCTTCACCTTTGCCTTGGCCTAACCCTAACTGCCTTTGCCAACACTAACCCTAACCCTAACCGAAAGAGTCTTTGGCTTTGCCTAACCCTAAATGCTTTTGCCTTTGCCTTTGCCTAACCCTAATCTCCGTCGCCTTTGCATAACACTGACCCAAAGCCTAATCCTCACCCTAAATGTTTTTGCCTTTGCCTAATCCTAAATGCCTTTCCTAACGCAACATGGCTTTGCCTTTGCCTAAGCCTGAACTCCTTTGTCTTTGCATTTTCCTAACCCTACCCTTAACGGCCTTTGTCTTGGCCTACCCCTAAATCCCTTCTTTGCCTTTGCCTTTGCCTTTGCTTAACCATTGCCCTAACCCTAACCGCAACCACCTTTGCCTTTGCCCAACCCTAATGCCTTTGTCTTTGCCTTTGCGTTTTCGTTTCACCTAACCCTAAATGCCTTTCGCTTTCCCTTTCCCTTTGCCTTTGCGTAAACCTAGCCCTAACCCTAACCGCCTTTGCCTTTGCCTAACCGAAAAAGACTTTGCTTTTGCCTGGCCCTAAATGCCTTTGCCTAACCCTAATCGCTGTTGCCTTTGCCTTTGCCTAACGCTAACCCAAACCGTAACCCTAAGCCTAAGTGTTTTTGCCTTTGCCTAAGCCTAAGTGGTTTTGCCTTTGCCTGAGCCTAAACTCCCTTGCCTTTGCATTTTCCTAACGCTTCCCCTGATCTCCTTTGTCTTGGCCTTCCCCTAAATCCCTTTGTTGCCTTTGCCTTTCCCTTTGCTTAACCCTAACCGTAACGGTAACTGTTCCCCAACCCTAAAACGAACCCTATCCCTAACCACCTTTGTCTTTGCCATTGCCTTTGCCTAACCCTAACCCAAACCCTGACAGCCATTGCCTTCTCCGTTGCCTTCGTCTTTGCCTAACCCTGACCCTGACAGCCTTCGCCTTCGCCTTTGCCTAACCCGAACCGTGACAGCCTTCACCTTTGCCTTGGCCTAACCCTAACGGCCTTTGCCAACACTAACCCTAACCCTAACCAAAAGAGTCTTTGGCTTTGCCTAACCCTAAATGCTTTTGCCTTTGCCTTTGCCTAACCCTAATCTCCGTCGCCTTTGCATAACACTGACCGAAAGCCTATTCCTCACCCTAAATGTTTTTGCCTTTGCCTAATCCTAAATGCCTTTACCTAACGCAACATGGCTTTTCCTTTGCCTAAGCCTGAACTCCTTTGCCTTTGCATTTTCCTAACCCTACCCCTAACGGCCTTTGTCTTGGCCTACCCCTAAATCCCTTATTTGCCTTTGCCTTTCCCACTGCCTTTGCCTTTGCTTTTGCTTAACCATAGCCCTAACCGTAACCGTAACCACTTTTGCCTTTGCCTAACCCTAATGCCTTTGTCTTTGCCTTTCCGTTTTCGTTTCACCTAACCCTAAATGCCTTTCGCTTTCCCTTTCCCTTTGCCTTTGTGTAAACCTAGCCCTAACCCTAACCGCCTTTGCCTTTGCCTAACTGTAAAAGACGTTGCCTTTGCCTGGCCCTAAATGCCTTTGCCTAACCCTAAGCGCTATTGCCTTTGCCTAACGCTAACCCAAACCGTAACCCTAAGCCTAAGTGTTTTTGCCTTTGCCTAAGCCTAAGTGGTTTTGCCTTTGCCTGAGCCTAAACTCCCTTGCCTTTGCATTTTCCTAACGCTTCCCCTGATCTCCTTTGTCTTGGCCTTCCCCTAAATCCCTTTGTTGCCTTTGCCTTTCCCATTGTCTTTGCCTTTCCCTTTGCTTAAACCTAACCGGAACGGTAACCGTTCCCCAACCCTAAAACGGACCCTATCCCTAACCACCTTTGCCTTTGCCATTGCCTTTGCCTAACCCTAACCCAAACCCTGACAGCCATTGCCTTCTCTGTTGTCTTCGCCTTTGCCTAACCCTGACCCTGACAGCCTTCGCCTTCGCCTTTGCCTAACCCGAACCGTGACAGCCTTCACCTTTGCCTTGGCCTAACCCTAACTGTCTTTGCCAACACTAACCCTAACCCTAACCGAAAAAGTCTTTGGCTTTGCCTAACCCTAAATGCTTTTGCCTTTGCCTTTGCCTAACCCTAATCTCCGTCGCCTTTGCATAACACTGACCCAAAGCCTATTCCTCACCCTAAATGTTTTTGCCTTTGCCTAATCCTAAATGCCTTTGCCTAATGCAACATGGCTTTGCCTTTGCCTAAGCCTGAACTCCTTTGCCTTTGCATTTTCCTAACCCTACCCCTAACGGCCTTTGTCTTGGCCTACCCCTAAATCCCTTTGTTGCCTTTGCCTTTCCCATTGCCTTTGCCTTTGCCTTTGCGTTTGCTTAACCATAGCCCTAACCGTAACCGTAACCACCTTTGCCTTTGCCTAACCCTAATGCCTTTGTCTTTGCCTTTGCGTTTTCGTTTCACCTAACCCTAAATGCCTTTCGCTTTCCCTTTCCCTTTGCCTTTGCATAAACCTAGCCCTAACCCTAACCGCCTTTGCCTTTGCCTAACCGAAAAAGACTTTGCTTTTGCCTGGCCCTAAATGCCTTTGCCTAACCCTAAGCGCTATTGCCTTTGCCTAACGCTAACCCAAACCGTAACCCTAAGCCTAAGTGTTTTTGCCTTTGCCTAAGCCTAAGTGGTTTTGCCTTTGCCTGAGCCTAAACTCCCTTGCCTTTGCATTTTCCTAACGCTTCCCCTGATCTCCTTTGTCTTGGCCTTCCCCTAAATCCCTTTGTTGCCTTTGCCTTTCCCATTGCCTTTGCCTTTCCCTCTGCTTAAACCTAACCGTAACCGTAACCCTAACCTAACCCTAAAACGGACCCTATCCCTAACCACCTTTGCCTTTGCCATTGCCTTTGCCTAACCCTAACCCAAACCCTGACAGCCATTGCCTTCTCCGTTGCCTTCGCCTTTGCCTAACCCTGACCCTGACAGCCTTCGCCTTCGCCTTTGCCTAACCCGAACCGTGACAGCCTTCACCTTCGCCTTGGCCTAACCCTAACTGCCTTTGCCAACACTAACCCTAACCCTAACCGAAAGAGTCTTTGGCTTTGCCTAACCCTAAATGCTTTTGCCTTTGCCTTTGCCTAACCCTAATCTCCGTCGCCTTTGCATAACACTGACCGAAAGCCTATTCCTCACCCTAAATGTTTTTGCCTTTGCCTAATCCTAAATGCCTTTGCCTAATGCAACATGGCTTTGCCTTTGCCTAAGCCTGAACTCCTTTGCCTTTGCATTTTCCTAACCCTACCCCTAACGGCCTTTGTCTTGGCCTACCCCTAAATCCCTTCTTTGCCTTCGCCTTTCCCACTGCCTTTGCCTTTGCCTTTGCCTTTGCGTTTGCTTAACCATAGCCCTAACCGTAACCGTAACCACCTTTGCCTTTGCCTAACCCTAATGTCTTTGTCTTTGCCTTTGCGTTTTCGTTTCACCTAACCCTAAATGCCTTTCGCTTTCCCTTTCCCTTTGCCTTTGCATAAACCTAGCCCTAACCCTAACCGCCTTTGCCTTTGCCTAACTGTAAAAGACGTTGCCTTTGCCTGGCCCTAAATGCCTTTGCCTAACCCTAAGCGCTATTGCCTTTGCCTAACGCTAACCCAAACCGTAACCCTAAGCCTAAGTGTTTTTGCCTTTGCCTAAGCCTAAGTGGTTTTGCCTTTGCCTGAGCCTAAACTCCCTTGCCTTTGCATTTTCCTAACGCTTCCCCTGATCTCCTTTGTCTTGGCCTTCCCCTAAATCCCTTTGTTGCCTTTGCCTTTCCCATTGTCTTTGCCTTTCCCTTTGCTTAAACCTAACCGGAACGGTAACCGTTCCCCAACCCTAAAACGGACCCTATCCCTAACCACCTTTGCCTTTGCCATTGCCTTTGCCTAACCCTAACCCAAACCCTGACAGCCATTGCCTTCTCTGTTGTCTTCGCCTTTGCCTAACCCTGACCCTGACAGCCTTCGCCTTCGCCTTTGCCTAACCCGAACCGTGACAGCCTTCACCTTTGCCTTGGCCTAACCCTAACTGTCTTTGCCAACACTAACCCTAACCGAAAAAGTCTTTGGCTTTGCCTAACCCTAAATGCTTTTGCCTTTGCCTTTGCCTAACCCTAATCTCCGTCGCCTTTGCATAACACTGACCCAAAGCTTATTCCTTACCCTAAATGTTTTTGCCTTTGCCTAATCCTAAATGCCTTTGCCTAACGCAACATGGCTTTGCCTTTGCCTAAGCCTGAACTCCTTTGCCTTTGCATTTTCCTAACCCTACCCCTAACGGCCTTTGTCTTGGCCTACCCCTAAATCCCTTCTTTGCCTTCGCCTTTCCCACTGCCTTTGCCTTTGCCTTTGCCTTTGCTTAACCATAGCCCTAACCGTAACCGTAACCACCTTTGCCTTTGCCTAACCCTAATGCCTTTGTCTTTGCCTTTGCGTTTTCGTTTCACCTAACCCTAAATGCCTTTCGCTTTCCCTTTCCCTTTGAATTTGTGTAAACCTAGCCCTAACCCTAACCGCCTTTGCCTTTGCCTAACCGAAAAAGACTTTGCTTTTGCCTGGCCCTAAATGCCTTTGCCTAACCCTAAGCGCTATTGCCTTTGCCTAACGCTAACCCAAACCGTAACCCTAAGCCTAAGTGTTTTTGCCTTTGCCTGAGCATAAATTCTCTTGCCTTTGCATTTTCCTAACGCTTCCCCTGATCTCCTTTGTCTTGGCCTTCCCCTAAATCCCTTTGTTGCCTTTGCCTTTCCCATTGCCTTTGCCTTTCCCTCTGCTTAAACCTAACCGTAACCGTAACCCTAACCCTAACCCTAAAACGGACCCTATCCCTAACCACCTTTGCCTTTGCCATTGCCTTTGCCTAACCCCAACCCAAACCCTGACAGCCATTGCCTTCTCCGTTGCCTTCGCCTTTGCCTAACCCTGACCCTGACAGCCTTCGCTTTCCCCTTTGCCTAACCCGAACCGTGACAGCCTTCACCTTTGCCTTGGCCTAACCCTAACTGCCTTTGCCAACACTAACCCTAACCCTAACCGAAAGAGTCTTTGGCTTTGCCTAACCCTAAATGCTTTTGCCTTTGCCTTTGCCTAACCCTAATCTCCGTCGCCTTTGCATAACACTGACCCAAAGCCTAATCCTCACCCTAAATGTTTTTGCCTTTGCCTAATCCTAAATGCCTTTCCTAACGCAACATGGCTTTGCCTTTGCCTAAGCCTGAACTCCTTTGTCTTTGCATTTTCCTAACCCTACCCTTAACGGCCTTTGTCTTGGCCTACCCCTAAATCCCTTCTTTGCCTTTGCCTTTGCCTTTGCTTAACCATTGCCCTAACCCTAACCGCAACCACCTTTGCCTTTGCCCAACCCTAATGCCTTTGTCTTTGCCTTTGCGTTTTCGTTTCACCTAACCCTAAATGCCTTTCGCTTTCCCTTTCCCTTTGCCTTTGCGTAAACCTAGCCCTAACCCTAACCGCCTTTGCCTTTGCCTAACCGAAAAAGACTTTGCTTTTGCCTGGCCCTAAATGCCTTTGCCTAACCCTAATCGCTGTTGCCTTTGCCTTTGCCTAACGCTAACCCAAACCGTAACCCTAAGCCTAAGTGTTTTTGCCTTTGCCTAAGCCTAAGTGGTTTTGCCTTTGCCTGAGCCTAAACTCCCTTGCCTTTGCATTTTCCTAACGCTTCCCCTGATCTCCTTTGTCTTGGCCTTCCCCTAAATCCCTTTGTTGCCTTTGCCTTTCCCTTTGCTTAACCCTAACCGTAACGGTAACTGTTCCCCAACCCTAAAACGAACCCTATCCCTAACCACCTTTGTCTTTGCCATTGCCTTTGCCTAACCCTAACCCAAACCCTGACAGCCATTGCCTTCTCCGTTGCCTTCGTCTTTGCCTAACCCTGACCCTGACAGCCTTCGCCTTCGCCTTTGCCTAACCCGAACCGTGACAGCCTTCACCTTTGCCTTGGCCTAACCCTAACGGCCTTTGCCAACACTAACCCTAACCCTAACCAAAAGAGTCTTTGGCTTTGCCTAACCCTAAATGCTTTTGCCTTTGCCTTTGCCTAACCCTAATCTCCGTCGCCTTTGCATAACACTGACCGAAAGCCTATTCCTCACCCTAAATGTTTTTGCCTTTGCCTAATCCTAAATGCCTTTACCTAACGCAACATGGCTTTTCCTTTGCCTAAGCCTGAACTCCTTTGCCTTTGCATTTTCCTAACCCTACCCCTAACGGCCTTTGTCTTGGCCTACCCCTAAATCCCTTATTTGCCTTTGCCTTTCCCACTGCCTTTGCCTTTGCATTTGCTTAACCATAGCCCTAACCGTAACCGTAACCACTTTTGCCTTTGCCTAACCCTAATGCCTTTGTCTTTGCCTTTCCGTTTTCGTTTCACCTAACCCTAAATGCCTTTCGCTTTCCCTTTCCCTTTGCCTTTGCGTAAACCTAGTCCTAACCCTAACCGCCTTTGCCTTTGCCTAACCGAAAAAGACTTTGCATTTGCCTGGCCCTAAATGTCTTTGCCTAACCCTAACCGCTATTGCCTTTGCCTTTGCCTAACGCTAACCCAAACCGTAACCCTAAGCCTAAGTGTTTTTGCCTTTGCCTGAGCATAAATTCTCTTGCCTTTGCATTTTCCTAACGCTTCCCCTGATCTCCTTTGTCTTGGCCTTCCCCTAAATCCCTTTGTTGCCTTTGCCTTTCCCATTGCCTTTGCCTTTCCCTCTGCTTAAACCTAACCGTAACCGTAACCCTAACCCTAACCCTAAAACGGACCCTATCCCTAACCACCTTTGCCTTTGCCATTGCCTTTGCCTAACCCCAACCCAAACCCTGACAGCCATTGCCTTCTCCGTTGCCTTCGTCTTTGCCTAACCCTGACCCTGACAGCCTTCGCCTTCGCCTTTGCCTAACCCGAACCGTGACAGCCTTCACCTTTGCCTTGGCCTAACCCTAACGGCCTTTGCCAACACTAACCCTAACCCTAACCGAAAGAGTCTTTGGCTTTGCCTAACCCTAAATGCTTTTGCCTTTGCCTTTGCCTAACCCTAATCTCCGTCGCCTTTGCATAACACTGACCCAAAGCCTAATCCTCACCCTAAATGTTTTTGCCTTTGCCTAACACAACTTGCCTTTGCCTTTGCCTAAGCCTGAACTCCTTTGCCTTTGCATTTGCTTAACCATAGCCCTAACCATAACCGTAACCACCTTTGCCTTTGCCTAACCCTAATGCCTTTGTCTGTGCCTTTGCGTTTTCGTTTCACCTAACCCTAAATGCTTTTCGCTTTCCCTTTCCCTTTGCCTTTGCGTAAACCTAGCCCTAACCCTAACCGCCTTTGCCTAACCGAAAAAGACTTTGCTTTTGCCTGGCCCTAAATGCCTTTGCCTAATCCTAACCGCTATTGCGTTTGCCTTTACCTAACGCTAACCCAAACCGTAACCCTAAGCCTAAGTGTTTTTGCCTTTGCCTAAGCCTAAGTGGTTTTGCCTTTGCCTGAGCCTAAACTCCCTTGCCTTTGCATTTTCCTAACGCTTCCCCTGATCTCCTTTGTCTTGGCCTTCCCCTAAATCCCTTTGTTGCCTTTGCCTTTGCCTTTGCTTAACCCTAACCGTAACCGTAACCCAAACCCTAAAACGGACCCTATCCCTAACCACCTTTGCCTTTGCCATTGCCTTTTCCTAACCCTAACCCAAACCCTGACAGCCATTGCCTTCTCCATTGCCTTCGCCTTTGCCTAACCCTGACCGTGACAGCCTTCGCCTTTGCCTAAACCGAACCGTGACAGCCTTCACCTTTGCCTTGGCCTAACCCTAACAGCCTTTGCCAACACTAACCCTAACCCTAACCGAAAGAGTTTTTGGCTTTGCCTAACCCTAAATGCTTTTGCCTTTGCCTTTGCCTAACCCTAATCTCCGTCGCCTTTGCATAACACTGACCCAAAGCCTAATTCTCACCCTAAATGTTTTTGCCTTTGCCTAATCCTAAATGCCTTTGCCTTTGCCTAAGCCTGAACTCCTTTGCCTTTGCATTTCCCTAACCCTACCCCTAACGGCCTTTGTCTTGGCCTACCCCTAAATCCCTTTGTTGCCTTTGCCTTTCCCATTGCCTTTGCCTTTGTGTTTGCTTAACCATAGCCCTAACCCTAACGGTAACCACCTTTGCCTTTGCCTAACCCTAATGCCTTCGTCTTTGCTTTTGCGTTTTCGTTTCACCTAACCCTAAATGCCTTTCGCTTTCCCTTTCCCTTTGCCTTTCCCTTTGCCTTTGCGTAAACCTAACCCTAACCCTAACCGCCTTTGCCTTTGCCTAACCGTAAAAGATGTTGCTTTTGCCTGGCCCTAAATGTCTTTGCCTAACCCTAATCGCTGTTGCCTTTGCCTTTGCCTAACTCTAACCCAAACCGTAACCCTAAGCCTAAGTGTTTTTGCCTTTGCCTAAGCCTAAGCCTAAGTGGTTTTGCCTTTGCCTGAGCGTAAACTCCCTTGCCTTTGCATTTTCCTAACACTTCCTCTAATCTCCTTTGTCTTGGCCTTCCCCTAAATCCCTTTGTTGCCTTTGCCTTTCCCATTGCCTTTGCCTTTGCATTTGCTTAACCATAGCCCTAACCGTAACCGTAACCACCTTTGCCTTTGCCTAACCCTAATGCCTTTGTCTTTGCTTTTGCGTTTTCGTTTCACCTAACCCTAAATGCCTTTCGCTTTCCCTTTCCCTTTGCCTTTGTGTAAACCTAGCCCTAACCCTAAGCACCTTTGCCTTTGCCTAACCGAAAAAGACTTTGCTTTTGCCTGGCCCTAAATGCCTTTGCCTAACCCTAATCGCTGTTGCCTTTGCCTTTGCCTAACGCTAACCCAAACCGTAACCCTAAGCCTAAGTGTTTTTGCCTTTGCCTAAGCCTAAGTGGTTTTGCCTTTGCCTTAGCCTAAACTCCCTTGCCTTTGCATTTTCCTAACGCTTCCCCTGATCTCCTTTGTCTTGGCCTTCCCCTAAATCCCTTTGTTGCCTTTGCCTTTCCCTTTGCTTAACCCTAACCGTAACGGTAACCGTTCCCCAACCCTAAAACGGACCCTATCCCTAACCACCTTTGCCTTTGCCATTGCCTTTGCCTAACCCTAACCCAAACCCTGACAGCCATTGCCTTCTCCGTTGCCTTCGCCTTTGCCTAACCCTGACCCTGACAGCCTTCGCCTTCGCCTTTGCCTAACCCGAACCGTGACAGCCTTCACCTTTGCCTTGGCCTAACCCTAACTGTCTTTGCCAACACTAACCCTAACCCTAACCGAAAGAGTCTTTGGCTTTGCCTAACCCTAAATGCTTTTGCCTTTGCCTTTGCCTAACCCTAATCTCCGTCGCCTTTGCATAACACTGACCCAAAGCCTATTCCTCACCCTAAATGTTTTTGCCTTTGCCTAATCCTAAATGCCTTTCCTAACGCAACATGGCTTTGCCTTTACCTAAGCCTGAACTCCTTTGCCTTTGCATTTTCCTAACCCTACCCCTAACGGCCTTTGTCTTGGCCTCCCCCTAAATCCCCTCTTTGCCTTTGCCTTTGCCTTTGCTTAACCATTGCCCTAACCCTAACCGCAACCACCTTTGCCTTTGCCCAACCCTAATGCCTTTGTCTTTGCCTTTGCGTTTTCGATTCACCTAACCCTAAATGCCTTTCGCTTTCCCTTTCCCTTTGCCTTTGCGTAAACCTAGCCCTAACCCTAACCGCCTTTGCCTTTGCCTAACCGAAAAAGACTTTGCTTTTGCCTGGCCCTAAATGCCTTTGCCTAACCCTAATCGCTGTTGCCTTTGCCTTTGCCTAACGCTAACCCAAACCGTAACCCTAAGCCTAAGTGTTTTTGCCTTTGCCTAAGCCTAAGTGGTTTTGCCTTTGCCTGAGCGTAAACTCCCTTGCCTTTGCATTTTCCTAACGCTTCCCCTGATCTCCTTTGTCTTGGCCTTCCCCTAAATCCCTTTGTTGCCTTTGCCTTTCCCATTGCCTTTGCCTTTCCCTCTGCTTAAACCTAACCGTAACCGTAACCCTAACCCTAACCCTAAAACGGACCCTATCCCTAACCACCTTTGCCTTTGCCATTGCCTTTGCCTAACCCTAACCCAAACCCTGACAGCCATTGCCTTCTCCGTTGCCTTCGCCTTTGCCTAACCCTGACCCTGACAGCCTTCGCCTTCGCCTTTGCCTAACCCGAACCGTGACAGCCTTCACCTTTGCCTTGGCCTAACCCTAACGGCCTTTGCCAACACTAACCCTAACCCTAACCGAAAGAGTCTTTGGCTTTGCCTAACCCTAAATGCTTTTGCCTTTGCCTTTGCCTAACCCTAATCTCCGTCGCCTTTGCATAACACTGACCCAAAGGCTAATCCTCACCCTAAATGTTTTTGCCTTTGCCTAATCCTAAATGCCTTTGCCTAACGCAACATGGCTTTTCCTTTGCCTAAGCCTGAACTCCTTTGCCTTTGCATTTTCCTAACCCTACCCCTAACGGCCTTTGTCTTGGCCTACCCCTAAATCCCTTCTTTGCCTTTGCCTTTGCCTTTGCTTAACCAGTGCCCTAACCCTAACCGTAACCACCTTTGCCTTTGCCCAACCCTAATGCCTTTGTCTTTGCCTTTGCGTTTTTGTTTCACCTAACCCTAAATGCCTTTCGCTTTCCCTTTCCCTTTGCCTTTGCGTAAACCTAGCCCTAACCCTAACCGTCTTTGCCTTTGCCTAACCGAAAAGACTTTGCTTTTGCCTGGCCCTAAATGCCTTTGCCTAACCCTAATCGCTGTTGCCTTTGCCTTTGCCTAACGCTAACCCAAACCATAACCCTAAGCCTAAGTGTTTTTGCCTTTGCCTAAGCCTAAGTGGTTTTGCCTTTGCCTGAGCCTAAACTCCCTTGCCTTTGCATTTTCCTAACGCTTCCCCTGATCTCCTTTGTCTTGGCCTTCCCCTAAATCCCTTTGTTGCCTTTGCCTTTCCCATTGCCTTTGCCTTTCCCTTTGCTTAACCCTAACCGTAACGGTAACTGTTCCACAACCCTAAAACGGACCCTATCCCTAACCACCTTTGCCTTTGCCATTGCCTTTGCCTAACCCTAACCCAAACCCTGACAGCCATTGCCTTCTCCGTTGCCTTCGCCTTTGCCTAACCCTGACCCTGACAGCCTTCGCTTTCCCCTTTGCCTAACCCGAACCGTGACAGCCTTCACCTTTGCCTTGGCCTAACCCTAACGGCCTTTGCCAACACTAACCCTAACCCTAACCGAAAGAGTCTTTGGCTTTGCCTAACCCTAAATGCTTTTGCCTTTGCCTTTGCCTAACTCTAATCTCCATCGCCTTTGCATAACACTGACCCAAAGCCTAATCCTCACCCTAAATGTTTTTGCCTTTGCCTAATCCTAAATGCCTTTCCTAACGCAACATGGCTTTGCCTTTGCCTAAGCCTGAACTCCTTTGCCTTTGCATTTTCCTAACCCTACCCCTAACGGCCTTTGTCTTGGCCTCCCCCTAAATCCCCTCTTTGCCTTTGCCTTTGCCTTTGCTTAACCAGTGCCCTAACCCTAACCGTAACCACCTTTGCCTTTGCCCAACCCTAATGCCTTTGTCTTTGCCTTTGCGTTTTCGATTCACCTAACCCTAAATGCCTTTCGCTTTCCCTTTCCCTTTGCCTTTGCGTAAACCTAGCCCTAACCCTAACCGCCTTTGCCTTTGCCTAACCGAAAAAGACTTTGCTTTTGCCTGGCCCTAAATGCCTTTGCCTAACCCTAATCGCTGTTGCCTTTGCCTTTGCCTAACGCTAACCCAAACCGTAACCCTAAGCCTAAGTGTTTTTGCCTTTGCCTAAGCCTAAGTGGTTTTGCCTTTGCCTGAGCCTAAACTCCCTTGCCTTTGCATTTTCCTAACGCTTCCCCTGATCTCCTTTGTCTTGGCCTTCCCCTAAATCCCTTTGTTGCCTTTGCCTTTCCCTTTGCTTAACCCTAACCGTAACGGTAACCGTTCCCCAACCCTAAAACGGACCCTATCCCTAACCACCTTTGCCTTTGCCATTGCCTTTGCCTAACCCTAACCCAAACCCTGACAGCCATTGCCTTCTCCGTTGCCTTCGCCTTTGCCTAACCCTGACCCTGACAGCCTTCGCCTTCGCCTTTGCCTAACCCGAACCGTGACAGCCTTCACCTTTGCCTTGGCCTAACCCTAACTGTCTTTGCCAACACTAACCCTAACCCTAACCGTAAGAGTCTTTGGCTTTGCCTAACCCTAAATGCTTTTGCCTTTGCCTTTGCCTAACCCTAATCTCCGTCGCCTTTGCATAACACTGACCCAAAGCCTAATCCTCACCCTAAATGTTTTTGCCTTTGCCTAACGCAACATGGCTTTGCCTTTGCCTAAGCCTGAACTCCTTTGCCTTTGCATTTTCCTAACCCTACCCCTAACGGCCTTTGTCTTGGCCTACCCCTAAATCCCTTCTTTGCCTTCGCCTTTCCCACTGCCTTTGCCTTTGCCTTTGCTTAACCATAGCCCTAACCGTAACCACCTTTGCCTTTGCCTAACCCTAATGCCTTTGTCTTTGCCTTTGCGTTTTCGTTTCACCTAACCCTAAATGCCTTTCGCTTTCCCTTTCCCTTTGCCTTTGCGTAAACCTAGCCCTAACCCTAATGCCTGTGCCTTTGCCTAACCGAAAAAGACTTTGCTTTTGCCTGGCCCTAAATGCCTTTGCCTAACCCTAACCGCTATTGACTTTGCCTTTGCCTAACGCTAACCCAAACCGTAACCCTAAGCCTAAGTGTTTTTGCCTTTGCCTAAGCCTAAGTGGGTTTGCCTTTGCCTGAGCCTAAACTCCCTTGCCTTTGCATTTTCCTAACGCTTCCCCTGATCTCCTTTGTCTTGGCCTTCCCCTAAATCCCTTTGTTGCCTTTGCCTTTCCCATTGCCTTTGCCTTTCCCTTTGCTTAAACCTAACCGTAACCGTAACCGTAACCCTAACCCTAAAACGGACCCTATCCCTAACCACCTTTGCCTTTGCCATTGCCTTTGCCTAACCCTAACCCAAACCCTGACAGCCATTGCCTTCTCCGTTGCCTTCGCCTTTGCCTAACCCTGACAGCCTTCGCCTTCGCCTTCGCCTAACCCGAACCGTGACAGCCTTCACCTTTGCCTTGGCCTAACCCTAACTGTCTTTGCCAACACTAACCCTAACCCTAACCGAAAAAGTCTTTGGCTTTGCCTAACCCTAAATGCTTTTGCCTTTGCCTTTGCCTAACTCTAATCTCCATTGCCTTTGCATAACACTGACCCAAAGGCTAATCCTCACCCTAAATGTTTTTGCCTTTGCCTAATCCTAAATGCCTTTCCTAACGCAACATGGCTTTGCCTTTGCCTAAGCCTGAACTCCTTTGCCTTTGCATTTTCCTAACCCTACCCCTAACGGCCTTTGTCTTGGCCTACCCCTAAATCCCTTCTTTGCCTTTGCCTTTGCTTAACCAGTGCCCTAACCCTAACCGTAACCACCTTTGCCTTTGCCCAACCCTAATGCCTTTGTCTTTGCCTTTGCGTTTTCGATTCACCTAACCCTAAATGCCTTTCGCTTTCCCTTTCCCTTTGCCTTTGCGTAAACCTAGCCCTAACCCTAACCGCCTTTGCCTTTGCCTAACCGAAAAAGACTTTGCTTTTGCCTGGCCCTAAATGCCTTTGCCTAACCCTAATCGCTGTTGCCTTTGCCTTTGCCTAACGCTAACCCAAACCGTAACCCTAAGCCTAAGTGTTTTTGCCTTTGCCTAAGCCTAAGTGGTTTTGCCTTTGCCTGAGCGTAAACTCCCTTGCCTTTGCATTTTCCTAACGCTTCCCCTGATCTCCTTTGTCTTGGCCTTCCCCTAAATCCCTTTGTTGCCTTTGCCTTTCCCATTGCCTTTGCCTTTCCCTCTGCTTAAACCTAACCGTAACCGTAACCCTAACCCTAACCCTAAAACGGACCCTATCCCTAACCACCTTTGCCTTTGCCATTGCCTTTGCCTAACCCTAACCCAAACCCTGACAGCCATTGCCTTCTCCGTTGCCTTCGCCTTTGCCTAACCCTGACCCTGACAGCCTTCGCCTTCGCCTTTGCCTAACCCGAACCGTGACAGCCTTCACCTTTGCCTTGGCCTAACCCTAACTGTCTTTGCCAACACTAACCCTAACCCTAACCGAAAGAGTCTTTGGCTTTGCCTAACCCTAAATGCTTTTGCCTTTGCCTTTGCCTAACCCTAATCTCCGTCGCCTTTGCATAACACTGACCCAAAGCCTAATCCTCACCCTAAATGTTTTTGCCTTTGCCTAACGCAACATGGCTTTGCCTTTGCCTAAGCCTGAACTCCTTTGCCTTTGCATTTGCTTAACCATAGCCCTAACCGTAACCGTAACCACCTTTGCCTTTGCCTAACCGCATTTCCCTTTGCATTTTCCTAACCCTACCAATAACATCCTTTGTCACCCTAACCCTGACAGCCTTCACCGTTGCCTTTGCCTATCCGTAACAACCTTTGCCTTTGCCAGCACTAACTCTAACTGAAAGTATTTGCCATTGCCATTGCCTTTGCCTACACCTAACACTAACCAAACGGGTCTTTGCCTTTGCCTAAGCCTAAACGCCTTTGCCTTTGCATTTTCCTAACGCTACCCTTAACCTCCTTTGTCTTGGCCTATCCCTAAATCCCTTCTTTGCCTTTGCCTTTGCCTTTCTTTAACCGTAACCCTAACCTTAACCCTAAAAGTGACGCTATCCCTAACCGCCTTTTCCTTTGACATGCCTTTGCCTAACTCTAACCCTGATAGCCTTTGCTTTTGCCTGTGCGTTTGCCTAACTCTAACTCTAACCTTACCCTAATTGCCACCTTTACCTTTGCGGTTGCCTTTGCCTAAAGCTAATCGTAACCTTAACCGCCTTTACCTTTGCCTATCCCTAACCAAAAAGGTCTTTGCCTTTGCCTTACCCTAAATGCCTTTGCCTTATCATTTGCCTTCCCCTTTATCTTTCCTAACATTAACCGCCTTTGCCGTTGCCTTTGCCTAACCCTAACTCAAACCCTAACCCTAACGCTATATGTATTTGCCTTTGCTTAAGACTTAATGCCTTTGCCTTTGCATTTCACTTACGCTACCCCAAGCTCCTTCGTCTGGGCCTACCCCTAAAGCCCTTCTTTGCCTTTGTCTTTACCTTTCTTGAACCCTAACCCTAACCGTAACCCTAAAAGTGACCCTATCCCTAACTGCCTTTGCCTTTGACATGCCTTTCCTTTGCCTAACCCTAACTCTAACCTTGATTGCCTTTGCCTTTGCCTAACTCTAACCCTAATCCTACCCTTAGTGCCACCTTTCCCTTTGCTGTTGCCTTTGCCTTTGCCTAACCTTAACCCTGACAGCCTTCACCTTTGCCTTTACCTAACACTAACTGCCTTTGCCTTTGCCAACTCTAACTGAACGTCTTTGCCATTGCCTAACCCTAAATGCCTTTGCCTTTCCCTAACCCTAAATGCATTTGCTTTGCCTTTGCCTCTGCTTTTGCCTAACCCTAACCACCATTGCCTCTGCTTAACCCTAATACCTTTGTCTTTTTCTTTGCCTTTGCATTTTCATTTTCGTTAACCATAAATGCCTTTGCCTTTATCTAAACCTAACCCTAACCGTAAAGGTCTTTTCCTTTGCCTAACCCTAAATGCGTTTTCCTTTGACTTTGCCTAACCCTAACTGCCTTTGCTGTTACCTTTGCCTAACCCAAACCCAAAACCTAATCTTAACCCTAAATGTTTTTGCCTTTGCCTCCCCTAAACACCTTTCTCTTGACCTACCCCTAAATCCCTTCTTTCCTTTGCCTTTCCCCTTTCCTTTGTCTGTGCCTTTACCTTTGTTTAACCCTAACGCTAACCCTAACCCTAACCTTAACCCTAAAAGTGACCCTATCCCTAACTGCCTTTACCTAACCCTAACCCTGATAGCTTTTGCCTTTGCCTGTGCATTTCCCTAACTGTAACCCTAACCGTACCCTAACCACCACCTTTGCCTTTGCCTTTGCCTTTGCCTAACCCTAACGCTGACTGCCTTCACCTTCGCCTTTGCCTAATGCTGTCTGCCTTTGCCAATCCTAACTCTAACTGAAAAAGTCTTTGCCGTTGCCTAACCCTAAATGCCTTTGCCTTTGCAATTGCCTTTCCCTTTGCCTTTACCTAACCCTAGTTGCCTTTGCCTAATCCAAACCCTAATCTTCACCCTAAATGGTTTTGCTTTTGCCTAGTCCTAAATGCCTTTGCCTTTGTCTAACCCAAAATGGCTTTGCCTTTGCCTAAGCCTAAACGCCTTTGCCTTTGCATTTTCCTAACCCTACCCCTAACGGCCTTTGTCTTGGCCTACCCCTAATTCCTTTCTTTGCTATTGCATTTCCCATTTCATTTTACTTTGATTTTGCCTAACCCTAACCCTAACCCTAACCGTAACCACCTTTGCCTTTACCTAACCCTGAATGCCTTTGCGTTCGCCATTGCCTAAGTCTAAACCTAACCCTACCCTAACCGCCACCTTTGCCTTTGCCTAATGCCTTTTTCTTTCCTATGCCTTTGACTTCACCTTTACTTTTGCCTTTACCAAACCCTAACCCTAAACCTAACCCTAATTGCCTTTGCGTTTGCCTTTGCATGTGCCTGTGCGTTTGCCTTTGCCAAACCCTAATGCTAACCCTAAGCCTAGCCCTAACTGTCAATAAAAAAGTCTTTGCCTTTGCCTAACCCTAAATGCCTTTGCGTTTGCATTTGCATTTTCATTTACCTAACCCTAACCGCCTTCGCCTTTGCCTTCTCCTAACACTAACCTTAACACTAACCCTATCCCTAACTGCCTTTGCTTTGCCTTTGCCTTTGCCTTAACCTTTGCCTAACCCTAACCGTAACCACCTTTGCCTTTGCCTAACCCTAATGCCTTTGTCTTTGCCTTTGCATTTTCATTTTGGCTAACCATAAATGCCTTTCCCTTTTGCTTGCCCATTCTCTTTGCCTTTCTGTAAACCTAGCCCTAACCCTAACTGCCTTTACCTTTGCCTTTGCCTAACTGAAAAAGTCTTTCCTTTCCTGGCCCTAAATGCCTTTTCCTTTGCCTTTGCCTTTACCTAACCCTAACCACCTTTGCCATTGCCATTGCCTTTGCCTAACCCTAACCGCCATCGCCTTTGCCTAACACTAACCCAAACCCTAACCTTAACAGTAACCCTAAGTGTTTTTGCCTTTGCCTAAGCCTAAATGCCTTTGCCTAAGCAAAAACTCCCTTGCCTTTGCATTTTCGTAACGCTACCCCTAACCTCCTTTGTCTTGGCCTTCCCCTAAATCCCTTCTTTGCTTTTGACTTTCCCATTGCCTTTACCTTTACTTTTGCTTAACCCTATCCCTAACCATAACCCTAACCCTAAAACGGACCCTAACCCTAACCGCCGTTACCTTTGCTATTGCCTTTGCCTAACCCTAACTCAAACCCTGAACAGCCTTTGCCTTCACCTTCACCTTTGCCCAACCCTAACCCTAACCGCCACCTTTCCCTGCCCTGTTCCCCTTGCCTGTGTCTAACCCTGACAGCCTTCACCTTCGACTTTGCCTAACCTTGACAGCCTTCACCTTTGCCTTTGCCCTAACTGCCTTTACCAAGTCTAACACTAACTGAAAGTCTTTGCCATTGCCTAAACCTAAATGCCTTTGCCTTTGCATTTGCCTTTCCCTTTGCCTTTACCTAACCCTAATCTCCGTCGCCTTTGCCTTTGCCTAACCCTCACCCTGACTGCCTTTGCCTAACCGTAATGCCTTTGTCTTTGTCTATGCCTTTGCGTTCTCATTTTGGCTAACCCTAAATGCCTTTACCTTTGCCTAAACCTAACCCAAACCCTAATCCTAACCGTTTTTGCCTTTGCCTAAGCCTAAACGCCTTTGCCTTTGCATTTCACTTACACTACCCCAAGCTCCTTTGTCTGGGCCTAACCCTAAGTCCATTCTTTGCCTTTGCCTTTCCCCTTGCCTTTGTCTTTACCTTTGTTTAACCCTAACCATAACTGTAACCCTAAAAGTGACCCTATCCCTAACTGCCTTTGCCTTTGACATGCCTTTGCCTTTGCCTAATCCTAACCCTGATAGCCTTTGCCTGTGCCTTCACCTTTGCCTATCTTTAACCCTAACCCTACCCTAACCATCACCTTTCCCTTTGCCATTGCCTTCGCCTGTGCCTAACCCTAACCCTGACAGCCTTCACTTTTGCCTTTGCCCCTCCCTGACCACCTTTGCCTTTGCCAGCCCTAACACTAACTGAAAAAGTCTTTGCCGTTGCCTAACCCTAAATGCCTTTGCTTTTGCATTTGCCTTTGCCTTTGCCTTTACCTAACCCTAGCTGCCTTTGCCTTTGCCTAACCCAAACCCTAAACCTAACCCCAAATGCCTTTTCCTAATCCTATAGACTTTTGCCTTTGACTAACCCAAAATGCCTTTGCCTTTGCCTAAACTCTTTTCCCTTGCATTTTCCTAACACTACCCCTAACCTCCTTTGTCTTGGCCTATCTCTAAAATACCTTTTTTGCCTTTGCCTTTCCCCCTTTTTTTGCCTTTGCCTTTACTCTTGCTTAACCCTAACCCTAACCATAACCGTAACTCTAACCTGAACTTTAACCCCACAAAATCTTTGCCTTTGCCTAACCCTAAATGCTTTCGCCTTTCCCTTCGCCTAACCCTAACATTAACCCTAACCATAACCCTATCAAAACCGCCATTGCCATTGCTATTGTCTTCGCCTTTACCTAACCCTAACTGCCTTTGCCTTTGCCAACACTAACCCTAACGCTAACCAAAAAAGTCTTTGCTTTTGCCTAACCCTAAATGCCTTTGCATTTGCCTTTGCCTTACACTAACCGCTGTTACCTTTGCCGTTGTCTAACCATGACTGCCTTTGCCTTTGCCTAACCCTAATGCTTTTGTCTTTGCCTTTGCGTTTTCATTTTGCCTAACCTGACCCTAACCCCAACCGCCTCTGGCTAGCACTAAATGCCTTTGATTTTGCCTAACAGTATACAACTTACCTTTTCCCTAAGCCTAAACCTAACACGAACTTTTGCCTTTGCCTTAACCATTCCTTACCCCTAACCCTAACCCTAACCCAATCCCTACCCCTAACTGCCTTTGCCTTTGCCTAACCACAATGTCTTTGCCTTTGTCATTGCCTAACCATAAATTCCTTTGTTTTTCCCTTTGCCTTCACCTAACCCTAACACTAAATGTAACCCTAACCCTATCACTAACCCTACCCCTAACCACCTTTTCATTTGCGTTTGCCTAACGCTAGCCCTAATGCTAACCCTTACCCTAACCACATTTGCCTTTGTCTAACCCTAATGTCTTTATCTTTGTCTTTGCCTTTTCACTTTGCCTAACGCTAAATGCCTTTCCCTTTGCCTTTGCTTTGCCTATCCCTAAACGCATTTGCCTTTACATTTCGTTCATCCTAACCCTAACCGTCTTTGCCGTTGCCTTTGCCTAACCCTGAACACCTTTTTTGCCTTTGTGTTTGCCGATGCTTTTTACTTTACCTTTGCCTTTGCCTAACCCTGACCCTGACCCTAAGCCTGACCATAACCCTGACCGTGACCCTGAACCTAATCTTGACCCTGACCCTAACCCTAACCCTAACCCTGAATGCCTTTGCCTAACCCTAACTGCCTTTGCTTTTGCCTTTCCCTTTGCCTATTCCTAACCCTAACCGCCTTTGCCTTTCTCTTTGCCTATCCCTAAATCCCTTCTTTGCCTTTGCCCTTTATTTTGCCTTTGCTATTGCCTAACTTAACCCTAACCCGAACAGCCTTTGCCTTTGCTTTACCCTAAATGCGTTTATAATTGCCTTTTCCCAACCCTAACGCTAACCCTAACGCTAACCCTTACACTAACCGCATTTGCCTTTACCTAACGCTATTGACTTTGTCTTTGCCTTTCCTTTGCCTTTGCCTAACACTTACTGCCTTTGCCTTTCCCTATGCCTTTGCCTACCCCTAACCTTACCCCTAACCCTAACACTAATCCTAACACTAAATGCCTTTGCCTTTGCATTTTCCTTTGTATTTACCTAAACCCTAAACCTAAATGCGTTTTGGCTTTACCTAAGCCTTTACATTTGCCTTTTCATAACCCTTACCACCTTTGGCTTTGCCTTTGCTTAAACCTAAATACCTTTTTAGCCATTGCCTTTGCTGTTGTTGTTGCCTTGGTCTAACCCTAACCCTAACCGCCTTTGACTTTGCCTTTGACTGTGCCTTTGCCTAACCCTAACCCTAACCCTAACCTTCTTTTCCTTTGCCTAACCCTAACCAACTTTGCCTTTTCCTTTGCATTTGCATAAGCCTAACCGCCTTTGCCTTTGCCTAAGCCTAACTGCCTTTGCCTTTGCCTAACCCTAACCTCCTTTTCCTTTCCCTTTGCATTTGAAATAGCCTTTTCCTTTCCTTTTGCCTAACCCGAACTCAACCCAAACCATAACCACCTTTGCCTAACCCTAAATGCCTTTCCCTTTACCGTTACATAATGCTAAGCCTAATGTGAAACCTAACCCTAACCCTAACCCTTACTCTAACCCTGACGCTAACCCTAACCACCTTTGTCTTTCCTTTTGCCTAACCCTAATGCCTTTGCCTTTGCCTACCCCTAAGTCTAATTCTAACCCTAACTGTAACCCTAACCCTAAATGTCTTTGCCTTTGTGCTTGCCTTTGCATTTACTTTTGCCTTTGCCTAACCATAACCCTAACTGCCTTGGCCTTTCCTTGGCATTTACCTTTTTGCCTTTGCCTTTGCCCTTGCCTAAGGCTAACCGCTTTTGGCTGTGC
This sequence comes from Rhea pennata, assembly GCF_028389875.1. Lineage (NCBI taxonomy): Eukaryota > Metazoa > Chordata > Aves > Rheiformes > Rheidae > Rhea > Rhea pennata. The sequence goes on from NC_084664.1 coordinate 73,490,859, forward strand.
GTTTTCCTTTTCCTTTGCCTAAGCCTAACTGCCTTTGCCTTTGCTTTTGCCTTTGCCTAAACCAAACTGTAACCCAAACACTAATCACATTTGCCTTTGCCTAACCCTAAATGCCTTTCCCTTTGCCTTTACGTAACACTATCCCCGATGTTAACCTTAACGCTAACCCTGGCACTAACCCTTCCCTTACCCTAACTGTAACCCTAATGCTAACTGTAACTGATACGGCCTTTGTCTTTGCTTCTTTCCTAATCCTAATGCGTTTCCCTTTGCCTTTGCCTTTCCTTGGCAATTGCATTTTTCCTAGCCATAACACTAACCGCCTTTGCCTTTTCATTGGCCTTTGTCTTTTTCCCTTTGCCTTTCCCATTGCCTTTGCCATTACCCTTGCCGTTGCCATTGCCGTTGACTTTGCCTTTCCCTAGCCCCATCCATAACCAGCTTTGCCTTTGGCTAACTCTAACCCTGAACCATACCTTAACATTCTTTGCCTTTGCCTAACCCTAACCGCCTTTGACATTCCTTTGCCTTTGCTTTTGCCTAACCCTAACCACCTTTCCCTTGCCTAACCCTAAATGCGTTTGCCTTTACCTTGGCCTTACGCTAACCCTAATGCTAAACCTAACCCTGACCTTAATGCTAACCCTAACCATCTTTGCCTTTGCCTTTCCCTAACCCTTACCCTAGCCCTAATCCGAACCCAAACCCTAACTTTAACCCTGACCACCTTTGCCTTTGCCAAACAGTAACCTGAACCCAAACCCTAACAATAACCACCTTTGCCTTTGCCTTTCCCTTTTCCTAACCCTGATCCTGACTCTAACTATAACCCTAATCCTAACTCTAACCTCACACTAACCCTAAGATTAAGCCTAACCCTAACACTAACCCTAACTGCCTTTGCCTTTCCCTTACCTGAACTCTAACCTTAACCCCAACCCTAACCACCTTTGCCTAACGCTAACCCTAATGCTAACCCTAACACTAACTGCCTTTACCTAACCCTAATGTCTTTGTCTTTGCCTAACCCTAACCTAACCCTAAATGCCTTTGCCTTTGTCTAAGCCTAACTCTAACCTTAACTGCTTATGCCTTTGGCCTTTCCTTTGCCTTTCCTTTCGCCTAACCGTAACCCAAACTGCCTTTGCCTTTTCCTTTGTATTTGCCTTCACCTTTGCATTTCCCTTTGCCTAACACTAACTCTACACTAACCATCACACTAACCCTAACCCTAAGTGCCTTTGCCTCTGTGTAACCCTAACTTAACCCTAACGCTAACCCAACCCTAATGCTACTCCTACCCGCCTTTGCATTTGCCTTTGCCATTGCCTTTACCTTTGCCTAACTCTAACCCTAACTCGAACCTTAACCATCCTTGCCTTTGCCTTTGATTTTGCCTTTGCCTATGCAAATCCTAACCCTAACCACAACTACATTTCTGTTTGCCTTTGCCTTTCCCTAACCCTAAATGTGTTTGCCTTTCCCTTTGCCTTTGCCTAACGCTAACCCAAATGCTAACGGTAACGCTAACCCTAACCCTAACTCTAACGCTAACTCTAACCCTCACTGCCTTTGCCTTTGCTTTTGCCTAACACTAATGCCCTTGCCTTTGTCTTTGCCTTTACCTTTGCCTAACCCTTTGTCATTGCCTTTGCCTAACCCAAACCCTAACCCTAACTCTAACTTCCCCTGCCTTTGCCTTTTCCTTTGGTTTTGCCTAACCCTAACCCTACCCACCCTGCCCCCTTTGCCTTTGCCTAACAATAACACTAACACTAATCCTAATCCTAATACTAAACACCTTTCCTTTCCCTTTGCCTAACACTACCTCTAACCTGAACCCTAACCCTAACCCTAACCTGAACCCTAATCCTACCCCTAAGCGCCTCTACCTTTGCCTTTTCCCTTGCCTAACCCTAAACCTAACCCTATCCCTAAACTTAATGCTAAGTGCCTTTGCCTTTGCCCAACCCAAAACTGAAACCGAACCGCCTTTGCCTTTGCCTTTGTCCTTGCCTTTGCCATTGGCTTCGCCTAACCCTCACGGTAACCCTAACCGCATTTGCCTTTGCCTAACACTAACACTAATGCCACCCCTAACCCTAAACGCCTTTACCTTTGCCTATCACCCACGCTAAGCCTAACTCTAACCTGAACCGTAACCGCCTTTGCCTTTGCGTTTGCCTAACACTAACCCTAACAATAACTGCTTCTGCCTTTGCCTTTGTCTTTGCCTGTGCATTTGCCTAACTGGATCCCGAACCTGAACCCTAACCCGAACCCTAATCCTAACCCAAACACTAACCACTTTTTCCTTTTCACTTTACCTTTACCTTCGCCAAACCCTAACCTTAATGCTGTCTGCCTTTTCCTTTTCCTTTGCCTTTACCTTTGCCTGATCTTAACCTGAAACCGCACCATAACCCTAACGCTAACCGCCTTTGCCTTTGCTTTTGCCTTTGCCAAATGCTAACCTTAACCCAACCGTAACTCTGACCGCCTTTACTTTTCCTTTGCCTAGCCCAATTCCAATCCCAAATCCTAACTGCCTTTGCCTTTGCCTTTGCTTTCACCTAAACCTAAACCCAACCCTAACCCAACCTTAACCATAACTGCCTTTGCTTTGTCCAAAACCTAACCGTAACCCTAACCCTAAGCCTAAGCCTAACCCTAACCTCCTTCACCTTCGCCTTTGCCTTTGCCTAACTCTAACACTAACCGTAATCATTACTGTATCCATAACACTAACCGCCTTTTCCTTGCCTTTGCCTTTGCCTAACGCTAACACTAACACTAACCCTAACAATAACCGCCTTTGCCTTTGTGTTTGCCTAACCCGAACCCGAACCCTAACTCAAACACTAACCACTTTTTCCTTTCACTTCTCCTTTGCCTTTACCTTTGCCGAACCCTAACCCTAATGCTGTCTGCCTTCGCCTTTACCTTTGCCTGATTCTAACCCAAACCCAAACCGTAACCATAACCCTAATGCTAATTGCCTTTGCCTTTGCCTCGCCTTTGCCAAATGCTAACCCTAACCCAACTGTAACCCTAACCGCCTTTGCTTTCCTTTGCCTAACCCGATCCTGAACGCAAACCCCAACCGCCTTTGCCTTTGCCTTTGCTTTTGCCTAAACCTAAACCGAACCCTAACCTAACGTTAATCCTAACTGCCTTCACCTTTGCCTAACCCTAAGCCTACACTGAACCTCCTTTGCCTTTGCTTTTGCCTTTCCCTAACCCTAACCATTACCCTATCCATAACACTAACCACCTTTGCCTTGCCTTTGCCTAACACTAATGCTAACACTGACCGTAAAGCAAACTACCATTGCTTTGACTTTGCTTTTGCCTTTGCCTAACTCTAACCCAGAACCTAAACCTAACCTTTGCCATTGCATTTGCCTAACCCTAAGCTTAACCTTAACCCTAAGCCTGTCCCTAAATGTAACCCTAACCATAACAGCCTTTGCCTTTGCCTAACAGTTACTCTAAGGTTAACGCTAACCGTAACCCTACTGCCTTTCCCTTTGCCTTTGCCTTTGCCTAACCCTAACCCTAGCCCTAACCCTGTCCCTAAACCTAACGCTAAAGGCCTTTGCCTTTGCTTTTGCCTTTTCCTTTTCCTTTGCCTTGCCTTTCCAAACCCTAACCCTAAACCAACTATAACCCTAACCGCCTTTGCCTTTCCTTTTGCCTAAACCTAAACCGAACCTTAACTGTAACCCTAACCGCCTTCGCATTTGCCTAACCCTAACCATACACTGAACCTCCTTTGCCTTTGCCTAACCCTAACCCTAGCCCTAGCCCTAAACATTACCCTATCCATAACACTAACAGCCTTTGCCTTGCCTTTGCCTCTGCCTAACAGTAATGCTAACTCTGACCGTAAACCAAACCGCCATTGCTTTGACTTTGCTTTTGGCCTTGCCTAACCCTAACAGTAATCCTAAACCTAACCTTTGCTGTTGCATTTGCCTAAGCCTAACCCTAAGCCTAATCTTAACCCTAACCCTGTCCCTAAACATAACCCTAAGCCGAACGGCCTTTGCCTTTGCCTAACAGTAACGCTAACCCTAACCCTACTGCCTTTCCCTTTGCCTTTGCCTTTGCCTAACCCTAACACTAACCCTAGCCCTAACCCTAACCCTATCTCTAAACCTAACGCTAAAGGCCTTTGCCTTTGCGTGTGCATTTAGCTTTGCCTCTGCTTTTGCCCTTGTCTTTGCCTAACCCTAACCCTACCCCTATCCCTATCGCTAACCCTTTCTGTTTGCCTAACCCTAATCATAACCTGAACCTCCTTTGCCTTTGACTAACGCTAACCCTAAACCTAACTCGAACCCTAAACCCAACAACCTCTGCCACTGCATTTCCTTTTGCCTCATGCTAACACTAACGCTAACCCTAACACTAACCGTAATGCTAAGCCGAACTATAACCGCATCTGCCTTTCCATTGCCTTTGCCTTTACATTTACATTTACTTTTAACCTAATCTGAACTGGAACCCGTACACTAACCACCGTTGCCTTTGCCTTGGCCATTGCATAAAACTAGCCTTAAATGCCTTTGCCTTTGCCTAACCCTAACTCTAACCCTAACCGCCCTTGCCTTTGCCTTTGCCTAACCCTGACCCTAGCCCTGACCATAACCCTAACAGTAACCGCCTTCACCTTTGCCTTTCGATTTGCCATTGCATTTGCCATTGCCTAACCCTATCTCTAACCATACCCCTAACCATAACTGCCTTTGCTTTTCCCTTTGCATTTACCTAACAGTAACCCTAACCCTAACTGCCTTTGCATTTACTGTTGCTGTTGCCTTTGTCTTTGCTTTTGCCTTTGTCTAACCCTAAAGCCTAACCCTAACATTTCCCTAACCCTAATGCTAGCCCTAATCGCCTTTGCATTTACCTTTGCCTTTGCCTAACCCTAAAGCCTAACCCTAAAGCTTAACTGTAACCCTAACCCTAACATTTCCCTAACCCTAACACCCTTGCCTTAGCCCTTGTATTTGCTTTTGCCATTGCCTAATCCTAACCCTAAATGCCTCTGTCTTTCCCTAACCCTAACCTTAACCGCCTTTGCCTTTCCCTAACTATAGCTACATTTGCCTTTGCTTTTTCTTTGCCTTTGTCTCACCCTAACCTTCACCCTTACTGCCTTTGCGTTTCCCTTTTCCCCTGCTTTATCTAACTGTAATCCTAACAACCTTTGCCTAACCCTAACCTTAATTCTTACTGCCTTTGCTTTTCCTTTTAACCCTGCCTTTGCCTCTGCCTTTGCCTAACCTATACCTTCTTTGCCTTTCCCTCTACCTTTGCCTTTGCCTTTGCCTAGCCCTAACTGTAATCATTCCCAATTTTGCCTTTGCCTTTACCTTTGCTTTGCCTTTGCCGAACCCTAACTCTAACCCTAACCACCTTTGCCTTTGCTTTTGCCTTTGCTTTTATCTTTACCTTTGCCTAACCTGAACTCAACCCCAAACAATAACTCAAACCATAATCCGAACGCTTACTGTCTTTGCCTTTGCCTTTGGCTTTGCCTAACCATAACGCTAACCCTAACCATCTTTGCCATTGCCTTTACCTTTGTGTTTGCCTTTGCCTAAACCTACCCCTAACCCTAACCTGAACCGCCTTTTCCTTTGCTTTTGCCTTTGCCTAACGCTAACTACCTTTGCCTCTAACTTTTCCTTTGCCTAATGCTAACGCTAACCCTATCCCTAACCCTATCCCTATCCCTAACCCTAGCACTATCTCTAACCCTAACTCTAACCACCTTTGCCCTTTACCTTTGCATTTGCCTAACTCGAACTCTAACCTGAACACTAACCGCCTTTAACTTTGCCTTTGCTTTTGCCTTTCTCTACACCTAACGCTAACCCTAACCCTAACGTTAACAGAAATTTGACCCGCCTTTGCCTTTGCCTAACCCTAACAAGAGGCAATGGGCAAAAATTGAACCACAGAAAGTTCCACCTGAATGTGAGGGCACTGAATGTGAGTAAGAGAGCACTGGAAGAGGTTGCCCGGAGAGGTTGTGGAGTCTCCTTCTTTGGAGATAGTCAAGGCCTGCCTGGATGCAACCCTGTCTAATGCTCTAGGTAACCCTGCTGAGCAGGGGGCTTTGACTAGATGATCTCCAGAGGTCTCTTCCAACCTTACTGATTCTATGATTCTAACCTGAACCTCCTTTACTTTGCCTTTGCCTTTGCCTAACCCAAAACCTAACCCTAACCCTATCTCTATACCCTAAACTTAACCCTAACCACCTTCGCCTTTGCCTTTACCTTTGCTAACTGTAACCCTATCCCTAACTGTAACCCTAACCCTAACCACCTTTGCCTTTTGCTTTGCCTTTGCCATTGCCTAACGCTATCTCTAACTGTAACCCTAACCATAACAGCCTTTGCCTTTGCCTTTACCTTTGCCTTTGCCTAACCCTATCCCTAACAGCCTTTGCCTTTGACTTTGTGTTTGACTAACCCTAACCATAACTCCAACCCTAAACGCCTTTGCCTTTGCTTTGCCTTTGCCTAACCCTCACACTAACCCTAACCCCTACCGTCTTTGCCTTTGCGTTTAGCTAACCCTAACCCTAACTGCCTTTGCCTTTGCCTAACCCTAACCACCTCTGCGTTTGCATTTGCCTGACCATGATTGCCTTTGCCTAACTTTAAAACTAAGCGCCTTTGCTTAAATGTAAGCCTAACCACCTTTACCTAACCATAAACCTATCCGTATCCCTAATCCTAACATTAACCTTTAAAGGCTTTGCCTTTGCCCATGCCTTTCCCCTGATTTGCCTCTACCTTTACCTAACCCTAACCGGCTTTGCTTTTGCCTTTCCCTAATGGTAACCCTAATGCTAACCCTACTCTAACCGCCTCTACCTTTGCTTTTGCCTATCCCTAACAGCCTTAGCCTTTGCCTAGCCCAAACCCTAACCCTTACTGACTTGCCTTTGCTTTTGCTTTTGCCTAACCCTAATCCTAACCCTAAATCTAACCCTATCCCTAACCCTAACTGTAACCACCTTTGCCTTTGCCTTTGCCTAACCCTAATCCTACCCTAACCCTAGCCTAACCATTACCCTAACCGTTATCTCTAACCCTAACCGCCTTTGCCTTCACCTTTGCCTTTGCCTAACCATTCCCCTAACGCATATCCATACCCAGACACTATCCCCAACCCAAACCCTAACCTTAACCCTATCCCTAACCTTAACCACCTTTGCCTTTGCCTTTGCCAATGGCTAACAGCTTCTGCCTTTGCTGTTGCCATAGCCTTTGCCATTGCCAAATGTAACTCTAACCCTAACCCTGACCACCTTTGCCTTAGCCTTTACCTTCTTCTAACCCTCACCTAACCCTAACCCTAACCATTACTGCCTTTGTCATTGGCTTCCTAATCTTAACCATATCCCTACCCCAACCTAACCCTCACCCTAACCCTCACCCTAAATCTTACCGTCTTTGCATTTGCCTTGCCTAAACTTAATACTAACATTAACTCTTACCCTAAACTTAACCCTAACCGCCTTTGCCTTGCCTGACCCTGAGCACCTTGGCCTTGCCTAACCCTAACCCTAACCTTAACCTAACTGGACCCAAATCCTAACTGCCTCTGCCTTTGTGTTTTTCTTTGCCTTTGCTTAATCCTAACCCTAACTCTTCCCCTACCCCTAGCCCTGACCATAACTTTAGGTGCCTTTACCTTTTCTTTGCCTTTCCTGACCCTAACTCAAACCCTTGATGCCTTTTTCTGTGCTCTTTGCCTTTGGCTTTGCCTTTGATTTGCCTTTGATTAACCCTGACCATGTCCCTATCCTTAGTTTCCTTTATCTTTACCTTTTTGAATCCCTCCTCATAGCCCTAACCCTAAATGTAACCCAAACCTTAAGCATAAAGTTAATGCTAGATGCCTCTTTTTTTGCCTTTGCTTTTGCCTTTGCTTTTGCCTTTGCTTTTTCCTAACTGTCACCAGAACCCAGACCATCACCATAACCCTAAGTGTAACCATAACACTACATGGCTTTTCTTTTCTATCTCGGCCCTTCCTTTTCCATGGCCTAACCCTAACCCAAGATGTCTTTGCCTTTTCCTATTCTTTTGCTTTTGTGTTTCCCTAACCATAACCGTAACTCTTACCCTGACCCTAAATCCGACCCTCAATACCTTTTCCTTTTCTTTTTCTTTTCCTAATTCTAACTCTAATGGTAGATAGCTTTAATTTTGCCTTTGCCTTTGCATTTGCTAATCCTAAGCATAGGGTTTTTTTTGCCTTTACCTTTGCTTTTGCCATTGCCTAATCCAAATCCTGACCCTAAATGCCTTTGCCTTTCCCTCTGCCTAACTCTGATGCTGACCCTATCCTTAGATGCCTTTGCCTTTGTCTCTACCTCTTCCTAACTCTCACCCTAGATGCCTCTCCTTTTGCCTTTCCTTTTACTATTGCCTAACCTTCCCCTAGATGCCTTTGCCTTTTCCTGTGCCTTTGCTCTTTGCTTTTGCCTTTGATTAACCTTGACCACGTCCCTATTCTTAGTTGCCTTTGCCTTTAGCTTTACCTTTTCAAATCTCTCCTTGTAACCCTAACAGTAACCTGAACCCTAAACATAAAGCTAATGCTGGATGCCATTGCCCTTTTCCCTCACCCTAGATGCCTTTTCTTTTGCCTTTGTTTTGCCATTTCTTTTGCCTTCCCCGACCTTATCCGAACCCTAATTCTAACCCTAAATGCTTTTATCTTTGCCTTTGCTTTTGCTTTTTCTCTGCCTTTTCATAAAGTAGCCCTAAGTCTAAGTGCCTTTGCCTTTGGATAACCCTGACCTTGACCTTATCCGTAGATGTCTTTGCCTTTCTGTTTACCTTTTCCTAACCCTCATGATAACCCTACCTGGACCTACCTAACACTAACCCTAACCCTTGATGCCTTTGCATTTGCCTTTGCTTTGCCTTTGGCTAACCCTGACCCTAAGCATAAATCTAACATTAGATGGCTTTGTCTTTGTCTTTGCCTTTGCTTTTGCCCTTGCCTTTACCTGTGCCATGGCCTCTCCATAACTCTAATCATAAAGCTTGATGCCTTTGCCTTTGCTTTTGCCTTTGACATTGCCTTTGCTGACCTGAAGCATAGATTCCTTTGCCTTTGCTAATCCTGACCTAAACTTAGATGCCTTTACCTTTGCTTTGCCTTTCCTGATCCTAACCCAAACCCTTGATGCCTCTTCCTTTGGCTTTGCTTTGCCTTTCCTAACCCTAATCATAACTGTAACCCCAATCCTAAAAGCCTTTGCTTTGCTATTACCTTTGCTTTGGCATTATCCTAACTCTAATCCTAACACGTCTTTTCTTTTGGCTTTACCTTTGCTTTGTCTTTCCTAACCCTATCTCTCACCCTAACCATAAGCCTAGATGTCTTTGCCTTTGCCTTTGATGTTCCCTTTGCCTGAACCTAACCCTAACCATACACCTAACACTCATTTCCTTTGGCTTTGGCTTTACCTTTCTTAATACTAACCCTAGATATGTTTGGTTTTGGCTTTGGCTTTGCCTTTGGCTTTCCCTTTCCCTTTCCTAACTCTAATTCTAACCCTAGATACCTTTGGCTTTGCCTTTGCCTTTCTTAATGCTCATCCCAACCCCAACTCTAACCCTGACCGTAGATGCTTTGCCTTTGCCTTTCTCTTTCCCCTTGCCTTTTCCTCTACCTTTCGTAACCCCAACTGCAATTGCCTTTCCTAGCCAAACCTTTGCCCTAACTGTAGATGCCTTTTTCTTCGCCTTTGCCCAAAACTAACCCTAGATGCCCTTGCACTTGCCTTTACTTAAAGCTAAATCTAACCCTTACCCTAAATGCCTTTGCCTAACCAGAAACCTAACCCTAACCCTAATCTTCCCTTCTTTTTCTTTTGCCTAACCTTATCCTTAACATCCTTTGTGTATGCTTTCACCTTCATCTTTTCTTATCCTTTATCCCTGCCTTTATTTTCTTGATTCCTCTTTCCTTTCTTGGCACCCCTCTACCTCCCCTTGACACTTCCCTTCCTTCATCTTCCCCTTCCTTCCCTGCCCTTTCCTTCCTTCTCCTCTTCCTCCCCCCACCTACAATTTCTAGAAGGAAGTTTTGTCTAAATACTCCTGCTGAAGTATGGGTTTACTGTCAAAGGAATGAGCTACCATGAAAATTAATACTTCTTTCTCAAATAAAATACTTCTTTCTGAAATAAAAGCTTAACTATAATCACCCTTATTTTTTAGCCTCTCATTTTCTAGTGAGCTATTTTTAAGGAAGTAATTCACTGAATGGAAGGGAGCAGGATGAAGATATGAGATATAGGAGACATATATGAGATACTAAGGAAGAAAAGAAACACAGTAAGGAATAAAATTCAGGTTTAAATTATTATTCTCATTGTTGAGTAATTGGCAAAACAACTTAGTTCTATTTATTTAGTGAAAATATATATCATGTATATGCATTCACAGCAGGAATGCAATGCATAGTGAGTAGAAAACTTGCCAGTATATCATCTGATCCATACTGATTTGTTGTTGTTATATGATTAACAGCATTCCTGGTCTTTGCATATGGAAATACTTATTTCATTAAAAGCAGCAGTGTCATAAGCTGTACTAAAATAAATTTTAACTGGTAGCTACTGTGAGTCAGCTATTGCATAATAATTTAAGTACTACTCACTTGATTGTATATCTGAAGTCTTTTTTTGTTTTTTTTAATAGGGAACTTTAAAGATTGTACCAAGCTAGTAAAACTTTCGCATGTATTGAGAAATACCCTTGCTTAGTGTGATTGTCCTCTAGCAACAAAGGTTACTGTTGGGAAAGTGATTGGAACAATGGAAAGTTTGAAAGCTGTTAAATATTATTATTTATGCTCATTTCTTTTAAAGCTGCATTGAGTTTCTATCTGTTTTACTTTGGTCTTCCTCTTCTGAAACAAAAGACTTTTATATTGTGGAAGGTAATTCTACAAATCTCCTTTTTTGGACTTGCTGTTCATATCATGGAATAAATGCAGATGTTCAATAATCATCTTTACTGTATATCTTTTAACTGTGAAAATAGTGTGTTCAGCTTTTATCATTAATTTTATATATATATATATATATATATATATATAAATATAAATATATATATTTAACCTAATAACAGACACACATGCCCAAGTTTAATATTCTTTTTCCAGTTTTTAATGATATTTTATTTAAAAAATAACTTGTACAAACCCAGATAGAGGAATACTATTAGTATTAAAAATTATATATATAACCTCTATTATGCTTTCATATATAAACTTAGTTATTTGTGGTTACTTTTTTCATTTGTCTGGAGTATTTGAATATGTTTGTTTTTAATCCAGAAGATTTGAATTATGAGGGCAGACCTGCACTTTTCTTATTTTTGTGCCCAGGTGAAGTGTTTTCAGGAGAACTATATTGGCCCTGATGAGAGGATGGTGCTTGTGGCCTTCATTGGGAGGGCTGTTAGTTCTAGAACTTGGTCCCACACTGGAGCTTCAGTGTTTCAAAGACTCTGCTCTTTTATTAGCCCTCCTGGGAATAAGAAGAGGGTTAATATAAAGCACAGATATATCTTTAAGTTCAGTAGTGTTCTGGCTTTTTGCTAGTTACAGGCAAATGAGCTCCTACATTTGGTTCTTTGAAATTTGCTGTGAAAACCTTTCTCCTGAAAAAGCTTAAAGCTTCATGAATCTTCTCAAAACAGTTTCTGTAGAAATGGATCAGGACTATGCTGCCTCGGGGGAATTGTACACATTCATTTGTATATAGATACCTTGGGAAGAGATTAAATACATACGGAAATGTGTTTTCCTGTGTATTTCCAGGAAAACTGCTGAGGTGTTCCTTTTCAAAGGATTATGTCAGATTACTGCAGGAGATAACTCCTGCTAGGTTCTTCTACCATTGTCCTCCCTCTCCCCAAAATTATGAGATGATATTTAATTTTAATATATTAAAATTTAATCTGTTCTGTTACTTCAACTGTATCTGACAGAAGGATAGAGATCTCAAAATCAGGTTTCTGCACTGCAGGTTTAATAAAAAGGGGGAAAAATGCTAGGCAGAGAACCTCCTCCTCCATGTTTCCTCTTCTCCTCAAAAGGCAGCAGCATAAGGTCAGTCCTTATTAAATATTTAATGTTCTATATGGATGTTCAGTCTAGGAGTTCAATGTAGGACACAAACCTCCAAGAAATCAGGTGTAAATAGTTCTGTTTTGTTGTTATACTGGAATTTCCCAAGATGCTGTTCTTGTGTTTGTGGCTTAGCATATAACATCAGATTTTATGGCGTATGTGCCACACAATAATACTTTAATCTTTCAGAGAGCAATTGTTGCATTGTGGGTTTCTTTTTTTTCTTTCCCTAGCAAAGTTTTGAGATACTGAATGAAGATGATGCTTCATTTATCCTAAGAGTTACACAGACTCTTACGGACGCACTGGTGGAATATCGTCAGCATGTTGCCTCAAAAAATGTAATGTAGATTTTGTCTTTTTTCTGTTATATAAACAGATTTGTTGTCTGTACAAACAGATCACTCCTGTGATCTATGCATTTTTTATTACAGATAACCATTTTATTTAATTATAAAATATGGAGACAATATTGTAAGTTTGGGGCATTAAATACTCGAAGAACTTTCATAGCGGTGATAAGACAAATTCACAGCTTTTTGTTGTAAAGTCTAACACTCTCTACAAAGGGTTGTTTTCAATAACTGGAGAAGCAAAAAAAAATCAGTCCCTTCTTCCCATACATTTGCTTGTATCTCATTTTCTCTGCTTTTTTTTTTTTTATCCCTTCTAATTCCTAGTTTAAGCTTTTCTCATTTCTTTGACCTCCCTGACATTATTTTGGTCTGTATCCCATTTCCTTTCCCAACCTTGCCCTTGCTTCGTTCACTGTGTAATCAAGCATTATTGACATTCATTTTCCTCTTTTATTTATACAAACCTCTTTTTTTTTTTTCCTACTGTTTGGAATGTTTTCTCTGAGGTTCATCCTTTCCTTCCTCTACCATTAGAAACTCATTATTTTTTTTCCCCTGAAGCTAGCACTGACTGACTTGCCTTTAAAAAGTCCACAGTATGAAGGTGTTCTGAGTGCTATTTTGAGCCTGCTGTGGTTGCCACTATACCATCATACCATAATCTCCACAGTTTCCATGCTTAGAAGTGATTTTTTTTTGTTTATCATCTACTGTCAAGATGTATAGTAGGGAATTTCCTATTGTTGATGATCCATTGAACGTATTTGCCATCTGAAACCTTATCACTCCCAGCCTGTCTCATGGAATTTTTAATGTTGAAGATACAGGCTCATTCACCAGAATAACTACTCACTTAACAACTTTATTATTTAAGAGATTAATTTAAGTGGATAATGCAAATGAGACCAAGTACTAGCCTGAGAGCTGGATGGGATCCCAGGGGTGATACTTCAGAAAAAAAGTTTGTTGTTTTTATTTGGGTTTCAAAAGCCTTTTATTTCTTAACTCAGGATTTTTCTATGAAGTTGATCCTTACATTGTCCATACACCATTTCCAAAAAGCATTCCCCATTCCATTCCCCAAAGGTAGCACTTCTCCATGATAAAATTCCATGTCTATTGTTCTCATTAATTATTTACTGCTTTTGACTTCTGTATTAAGCTTCCTTATCTCTGCTTCTCTTTCATATTAGGTTTTGTTGTTTCATTCATATGGAAAGGTGTCAATATTTGAGATGTTACAAAACAAATATTTTCTAACTGAAGCAACTTCTAGCCTAGCCGTTTTAGAAAAATCAGAAGAACTAATATGAGAAAACATTTTAGTATCCTAAACTGTGATCTTTTAACTTTTTTAAAAATAAATCCTTTATTCTGAGTGTAAAGGTTTACTATTCCAATTTAGCAGAATAAAAATATATTTAAGCCTCCTTAAGTAGGGCTTCTTGGCCTAATACAGTGCTTTTTTTCTGCTATAGATGGATACCATAAACAGTGTGTGTATAAAACATTAACAGTTGTATTTTTTTTGAATAAACATTTCATTTTTCAAAGAAGAATTTGATAAAAAGTTATTTATCTTTTTGATTTTGTGATCATTAAAATGTAGTAGTTGGTCATTTCAAAAGTTTGTTTTCAGAAAGCTCTGAATAAAGCTTTTTTTCAAACTCTTAGGACCTCTTAGATACTGAACATAATGGAGAAGAAGTATTGGAACATTCCACAGAGCCATCTGACCTGACTACACCAGATATTAATGACTCTGATGCTGGTAAAATTAGGGTTCCAACCTTGAATGTGCTTTAACCTTAACACTAAACTTTGCATGAATCTTAAGAAAGCTTTTTTCCTGTTTCTCTAAAAGCAGAGCTTAAGAACAGAATATAGTTGAGATTAAGTAACTTAAAATTAAGAGATGTCTTCATCCTCAACAGATATCAGAAAAAGCAGACTATTCAAAAATACTCATTACACTGACTATTAATGAAATTAACCATAGGATTTTGGGATAACTTGAATTTGTATGTCATAGTATTGTCTCTGACTCTCCTCTGTCCAAAGGCAGTTGTTTTTAAGGAGGTTTTCAAAGTATAATGCTTTCTTGCACATCTTTTTATCTTCTTGGTGCAAAAGAGGCTTACTGCAGGTCTAGTCTGATCAAGAAGTTAGTGGAAACAAAATTATGTTGTATAGGATTCGAAAATTCTGTATAACATCTGAACATTGCAGCTACTTGATCTCAGTACTTCTGAAGAATTTATTTAAGAATCTTGGATTTCCTTGAGGTGATTTCCTTCTTGATATAAACAAATGCTTATTTTTCTCATACAGTGGGATGAAAAGTACAGTGCTGTGCTTTAACAGGGAAAATACCAAGAATTCTAGTGCAGCTGTTTCATATGAGATTTTTCTGTATGGTGGCAATGCACTTGGCTTTTGAAAACCTCAATTAGTACAATGCTAATAATGAAAACTGAAATGCCCTACCATATATGAGACTTAGAACTTTTAGTTTATTTTTGTGTGCAAAATAGAAATAGCTTCTCCAATCCGTTTTCTGTAAATGACAAACATTCTTGACTCTTAGTTGTATGAAAATGTTATTAGCAATGTCAAATGTGAACTTTTCCAGCAATGCTGCTGCTCCAGCTCCTTTAGACTCAAAATGCTTGTTTTAAAAAGCCCTATTTGGAGAATTAAGTAAGGAAGCCTCTTCAGAATATTCTTACTGAAAACCAGTATTCCTCTTCTTTCTAAGACTACTCAAGCAGCCAATCAGCTAAGAAGGTCTTATCAGTAAATGAGGAACATGAACCCCAACACTTTTCAACTGGCTCTTCAGAAACACCATATGAGAATAACATCACTACTGAATTTTTGAACAGTGTAAGAAATATGAATGTTGAGGAAGTTACAGCTACATTACACAAAATAGCAGCAGCAAATCCAGCTTTCAGAGGTAATCTCTTTCTGTATATAAAATATATGTAACAATTCTGTTAGCTCTGTGAAAAATTAATGATGGGACAGGACTATATGGGTGAAAGAATTTTGAGATACTAGAGTGGACTGAAAAGACTATTTTTTCCCCTTTAACTTCTCTAAGACCCTGATTAGGAATGGTAATTCAAAATGACTGCCTTCCTGTGACAGTGCTAATAATCACTGAATTTGTCTTTTTTTTTTCCTTCCTTATTAGTGGATAGTAGCATCTACCTGGTGAAGGATAGTAAACTAAAATTAAGTGTAATATTATTAGGAAAAAAAGGAGAATCTAGTGTCTTTGTGATAACTGCCTACAACAGGAATGTTTTTACTTGCTCATTCCCGAAGAAACTATAGTTGCACAGAAACAACATGGAATCAGCAACCAACATTCTTTCTTCTGTCTGCAAGTTTCTGTTAAGTTTCAGCTACCAAACCTCCCCACCTCTGTCTCCAGTCAATTGCTTGTCTTTCTTAAGAAGCTTCCTGCATTTGCTTCTAAGCTTCTGAGAGTGTAGAACTAACTGATAATCAGGGTGAAAAAGATAACATGGAAGACGACATTGTAGAGAAGCGTAAGGTATTCTTTGCCTGGGTGCGCATTGTGGAAGGAACTAGAGAGATTCTAATACTCCTCCTTTATTGGAGGGAGAAGGGGGGCACCAGAAGGAGGTACCAACTGCTCAGCAGACTGTGCCTGGAACGGAAGTCTAGTAGAACAGGAACAAACTGACAACACAAAACTATAAAATTATGAGACCTCTTCAGTGACTATCATCTGATCCTAAGAGAGCTCAAAGATGAAATAGTTAAATTACTGAAAACAGTGATTTCTTCCATAAAGCTTCCTTTGGAATCTGTAAATTGTGGATGGCAATTGTAGTTCTTTTTTTTTTTTTTTTTTTTTTTTTTTTTTTTTTTTTTTACGGGTTCCAAGTGATCTTTGAATCTACCAGCTTCTACTGGGCAGGTGAACAGATACTACTTAGAAAAACAAGGTGGGAGTTAATGGACACCTGGTAAATGTGATCTGCTTAGAGAGAGAAAATAAATACTGCTTCCATGAAGAGGAAGTCCTTCTTTAAAGCCTTTCTGGAGTTGTCAGACAGTTGTCTGTCTGACATCAGTAAATGTTTGGATAAAGGTGATCCAGTTCATAAAGTCTGTTTGGAATTCCAAAAAAGCTTTTGACAATTCCTCATCTTTTAGGATGCTTTTAAAGGCGTTTTTAGAGGCTTTTAGGAAAACTACATGGCTGTGTGAAAAGAGGAAAATCCTTGCATTGATAAATAATAAACAGAAAGAAATGTAGGAGATGGGCAATCAATTTTACAGTGAAGAGAGGTTACCAATAGATAACTGTGGGCCCATGCTTAAAACCTGTTCAGTTTAGTATCTTCACAAAAGGCCTGGAAAAAGGGATGAGAAGTTAGATGACAAAATTTGTGATTTTACATTATTGAAGGCAGTTAAAGTGTCAGTTGACCAAACAATTTCAAAAGCTCCTCTTCTGATGAGTTACACGGTAATAAACTGACAGATGAAATCTGATGTGTTTTTCAATTCAAACATAATCTTGGTGTTATGATGGCTATTCTGATGAAAATGCCAACTCAGCACTCCATAGCGGTCAGAAGAATGAATCGAATGTAAGGAATTAAGAAAAGAACAGAAAGCAAGATGGAAGTCATCATTTTGCCTTTGCATAAATTCAAGCTTTGCCTATATCTTTAAATAGTGCATACATAAAGGACTTTATTAGATCTTCAAAAGGTTTAGAGAAGACAAGAAGATATGAGAATAGCTTCCAGATAAGAAGCAATAGAAATTTAGAGCTCTTTTTTGCTTCATTTAGAAACGAGATGACTGTGACGAGGTTAGAATAGAGATTTGTGAAGTCATGAGTGTGTGGAGAGGGCAGACAGAATTCTACTGTTCCAAAAAACTTGGGGAGTAATAAGGGGACCCAGCTTCAAGACAGTCAAAATGAAATAGTTCTTCATGCAGTAGGTAAATGATCTATGGAACTCTTTTCAGAAAGGATGCTGTGGATACGGAACTCTTGTATGGGTCTAAAAGTATTGACTGGGCCAGACTGGACAAGTGTTTGGAAGACAGACTCACAGAGGGTTACTTAAAAGTTTGCCATACCAGACTTGGGATGTTTCCTGAGCTGAAAATGATCTGAGGTTGGTAGAACATGATCCTCTCATACTTCAGTAAGCATCATGTGTACCAGTGCTGTTCTTACTGTTTCCTTGACATTTGCTTATGGCTATTGAGTGGTTTTCTTTGTTACCACTTAATCTGCCCGTATGTGTGTCTTTTTAGATGGAATAGTCATCATTAATGAGCAACAACTTCATCAAAGCAACATTGCTTTTTTGCTTGTGCTCAGAAGAGAACACTGACTTCTTATTATGGTTATGAAATTAAGAACTTTTGGTCATGCTTTCCTAATTACCATCTAGAGATCTCTGAAAATCAGAGACAGTACAGGGCTAGGTGGACCCTTTAGTTGAATGTGTACAGCTATGCATGGGAATATACAGTTCTAGTTTCCAGGCAACTAAGTAACATATTCTGATTGTTAACAGTTGTCCTTAGGCTCATGTCAGCATCTGAATGCTTCAGTATAAATGTACATTTTAAAATGTATTTTATCATCAAACCAAATATTTTCTCTTTTTTTTTCCTTTAACAAAGGAATTGATATTCCAAGTGTTTTAAGGATCCTGACTGAAAGTGGGACTCTGAGGAGACCAAGCAATGGCAGTACACAGTGATATGGTAGAGTCAGTAGAGTTAGTGTTATAATGTCTACTTTTTGTCAGCTTGAGATTGTTGTTTTACTTACTATAAACTCAGATACAGCTGATTTTGCTATGTCCAAATTTTGTACAGTATTGTTTTAATTAAAATATAAATTTGATTTTGAGATTCTTGTTATTTATTTCTCCATATAGCTGAAATTTCTGTGTTTGTTGAAAGGCTGTAAAGGTTTTGTTCCTTTCTTCTCTGTTAAAATGTTGTATCACTTTTAAATAACTTATTTTTCTAAATATCTTCAAATATCATATACCAGCAGTCTGATTTTTTTTCCTTATTGTTGGTTCTTTCACAAAGACTTAACAATAGAATGAACTACTGAAGTCAGCCATGTGATTTCATCCTACAGTAAATACTAGGAAACTATTCCCTGTGGCTGCTGGTCCTGGTTCAAAGACCATTGGAATCAAACAAAAATCCCATATGTGGACTATGAATTTGTCTCCACATATATTTTGAAATAAAGATCAAAAAAAAAAATAAAAAAATAAAAAGGAGAAGTTAGTACTGTCAGTCTAGTTCCAAGTTGAGAAGTGCCTGGATTATATGCAAATTAGGGAACTTAACTGGAAGCTTCAGCAGACTCAACAGAGGTTGACTGTGCTTTCAAATTCAGACATGTGTCCCAAGAGATCTAACCAGACTATGGTTGAGATCCACTGATGTGATAGCAAAGGAGTCTTTCTTTTTTCTTCCCTTATCCTATCACAATGAGGATGAAATGAAAACTGGCTTATACTGTCCTTCATTTCAGATCCTTTAATGTGAACTTTTTTCCAACTCAAGTAGTAGTGTTTTTGATTTGAATATAAAGTTCTATATATTAACCACTATTAAAATGTTTTGGCTAGTTATAAATTAGAATCTGTTTGGGGGAAAAGTTCTAAATTTATTTTTTTTTTTTGTATTCTACTTTTGTAATTAAAATTTGGTTCCCATTTGCAATGTACATTCAGTGGTTATAATTAAAAATTTTCAGCTTTGCAACTAGAAGCTGCCTATTATTACAGGAATGCTGGGACCAGATGATGAATGAACCTTTAAATGAGAACTTAAAATTTTTGGAGAACTGGATGGAATTGAGAATCCTCATCCTGATGGCTTTGAATCTTTGTATCATGGAATGCAAGATGCCATAATAATGATAAGGTAAAAAGAAAGCAGCAGCGAAATTTGTTCTGTGAATGGGTAATGAATAAAAAGAATTTGATGACAATTGGAGAAATTAAAACACAAAACATGTACTGGACTGCTTTAAATAAATTGTGAAGAGTTTCTAGAATATCTCTAAATATGTTCTTGTCAGAAGCAGAGTTGGAACCAGAGCTCTTACAGCTGATATTTACCCTAAATAGGGACAGTATTAATGCCTACTTAATGAAGATGTACTTGCTCAGTACAAAGTTCTTTTAGTAGGTATGCAAATCCAAATTCTGTTCCTCTAAAACATAAAATGAAAACTTTATTAACATTTTTGTTTTTAAAGTGCAGAACATTCTATTAACTAACATGATAAAATTAGAATGTTCAGTGGTTGTAAATGGCCACCTTGCAACAGCCTCTTGTTTTTCTTCCTATGAAATCCTTCCTAGTGGAAATAAAGTGGAAAATTAAGTAGAAATTACTGAGACTTAAATATTTCTTCTGTGAGTGCAGTAGGAGCATGCTGAAAGCAGAAAGGGTTCTGAGCCTACTGCACACAAATATAAAATATTTTGAATGGTAAACTGCAGGAATGCTGATTACTTCTCAAAGATAGCTGAGAAAACTGAACTGCACAAAAACTGCAAAGTGTATGCTTCTGTATTTTTTAAGACCATGTGTCTAATATAGGCTATTTAAGCTAGTTTTTCCTTAGTGCTTTTTTTCTGGTGCAAATATAGGCTGCAGGTGTAATTCTTTTGTTCGTTCTTGTTTCTGACTGTGTTTTGTGATGACTTGGTATTCGTAATCGAAAGCTGTATGTTTGTTCCAAACCAGTTTTTAAGGATAATGTTTTACTTGTGCCAGAATTACGAAGTAAGGAAAAACTGGGTTGCATCTTTACTAATGATATTTAAGGAATGTTACTGATTATATTTAATATTATATGTTATGATCTTACCTCACAATAACAGCAGACATCATGAGTAACTGGAGAATTTATAGAATTAAAACATTAGCAATAGCAAGAAAAATTAAATTAGAAGGGAATTAATTTTTCTTTTATCTTTACTTTAACTTGTTTAATACACATTTTACTTGGACCCCAAAAATTATCTTTTACTTAAAAAAAAAATCAAACTTCTGTTGGAAGGCAAAAAGTTGAGAGAGGAAGGATATTCACAGATGAACTGATAAGAAATGGAGTATTTTAAGTGTGCAACAGAAAACATACTATCTAGTGTAAATTTGTGACCTTTGTTCTAGACAGTTTAGGGAAACATCCTGCTTTCATTTTGCTTCCTCTTTCTTCTAGGATTGTGACATGACTTTCTGGCTTAAGATTTCATTATCCTCTTTTCAAGCAGCAAGCCCTATCCTGTGAATTTGATCTAGTTATCAGTGAACCAAACATAATGTGCCTAATGCTTTGAAACTGTATGTGAAATCTAAAGTGCTAATGCTAACTCTCCATTAAAATCTTTCTTATATTTTCTAAACGTTTTCTCACTGTGTAAACACAAATCTTGGGATTTGTTGTTATTAACTCATTCTTGTTGGAGGAAATGCTATTATGTAAGTTCATCATTGAAATACAATTAAAAATGTCCTCATGGTACTCCAATAGTATTCATCTATGTAATTGAAATTGTTCTTTTTAGTACTCTGTTAACATCTACCTTCTGTCACTGGAGATGCAGCAGACTCTAACTGATCAGTTTCAAATTACCTGCTGGATAGCCTAAAAATATTCAGTGTAAATTAACTGCAAAAACTAACAGATCCACTAGTAACCCAGTAGCTCTCCATTATTCAAAGAAGCCATTGTTTTTAGAGGAAGAAATTAGTAGAGAAGTTTGGAAGTCAAGAGTATGAGGTATAAAAGAGCTAAAGTAGTTGGGCTCAAAGAAAGCATGAAAATAATCCCAATAGTAATTATGAATAAGAAGCTTGAGCCAAGGCATCTCCAATTCCAGTAATAAAAAATGTTATAATGCCTGATGTGATGGAATGCTGACATCTGGTGAATTCTGGTGAATTTTAAGCAGTCATCCATGTTAGTTCAAACCAAAATAGTTTAGTGTAATTACACCAGTGATCTGATTGAATTATCCTCAAAATTGATGTATTACAAAGGAGATCCTGATGTTGGCCAGAGGGGAAGGTAGAGTGAGAAGGGCAGCATACTTTAATTATTTACAGAGTTAGTTCCTTGCAAAAGCAGCTTCTTCTGTCTTGAAGTTTTACCAGGCTTCAGAGCAGAAAATGTATCTCTGGATGTGTGATGAAGCTGATAGTAGCCAAAAAACAAACCTATTGAGGTACTCCTGGAGAATGTGAATCCCCTTTGAAGAGGAATCCTACAAAATATGTCTCATACTAAAAATATTAAATACTTCATCTTAGCAAGGATAACTGTCATGGCTCATCTGTTTGATAATAGAATACTTTATATATAGACACACTTTTTAATATATATATGTATGTATGTATATGTATATATAAAGGAATATAATTTGTGTTCATTTATTTGACAGATCACTACATTTGTAAATAATTTTTATCATAGAAGAATATGGATCTTAGGAGAGTAGAGTGAGGAAAATAAACCAAAGGAGTCTTCACTAGTACAGTGAAGACACCTTACTGCAAAAAGGGGAGAAATGCCTATAAGCCACGACCAAACTAGCAATGAAGACTGCAATACTTCTGAAAAACATTCTTTTCCTTCACAATCTTCTACTGTAATTAACACTGATAATTGAGAGATCACCAGCTTAACAACTCTGCACTAATTAAGCAATTTATAATCTCGACTGAAAGTGCAAAATGGAGCAGTACTATTTTCAGTCTACTCTTGTCAGGGAAAGTAGAATGGAGGAAATGCCTCAAAAGGAGATGTTCTGAAAAATAAAAATATATTTATAAGAATAAAAGGAGTGATTTTTTTCCTTTTACTCGAATAAGTTACTAAAGACAAAAAGCAGTGCTCAGCCTAAAGGGTATTTAGTGTAGTCCTCCAGTACTCGTAAAAATGGCTTTCATGTGTTTTTTTGTGTTGGTTCCCTGGAACTGCAATTAGGCAGTTAGCAACACCTCTGAATTTTACAGGATTGAGCATTCTATACCTGTGCAAGTGAAACTAAAAGTGGAACTCTAATAAAGGTATATTTCTGGCTAAATGCTCAGCTGTTAAAAAATGTTAATAAAAGCTAAACTTGCACTAGTGCCCACCAGTTCAAAAAGGCAGAGTGAGAACGGCTGGCACTCTAATACTGTGACACCTCTTAACGTGAGTAAAACCTGTGCTTTTTTTGTCTCTTACTTTCAAATGTTGAGTCTAGAGTTGCAGTTTCTGTTGGAAATTAGGTTAACGTTTACGTTTGCGGTTTTTTCCCTTTTCACCGAGAGCTCCGCCCTAGGGATGAGGAGCCCCGCCGCCTGCGGGTGCAGCCGCGCCACGGAAGGCGCCCAGCACAGCGGCGGCCGGCGGAAGCCGCCGCGCGGCGCGGCGCGGCGCGGCGCGGCGCTCCACCCCGCTAGGTGGCGCCGGCGCTTCAGACAGAAAGGAGCGGGAAGAAGGGCGCTCTTCCCCATGGGCAGCGCTCGTTGGTGCAGGCCTGTCACGTGGGGCGAGATTTCCGGGCTCGTTCCCGGGGGCGGAAGGGGTATCGCCGCGTGGTTGGTGAGTGGCCGTGGTCGGCGCGCGCGGGGCTGCGGCGGCGTCCTTCCCGCCGCGGGAGGAGACGCCAGCGGCCCTGCCCCTTCCCGCCGAGGCGCGCGGCTGGAGGCTCCTGGTCTCGCCCTGTCCTTCGCCGGCGGCCGCCTTTTGTGTGACCCACCCCCTTCGTGCACGCTCCTGCGCAGGGCGGCGGGAAGCGCGAGCACAGCTGCGGGTGCACCCGCGGGTCTCAGGAGGGCAGCGGGCCTCGGCCCCTGGGCGCTGGGCGTCGTCCGCCGCCCCCGCCCCGGGACGAGCTGCTGCCTTGCCTGGGCTGTTCCCGCTGTCCCCGGGTGCTGTGCTCCCGCGCGTCCCGTGGCATTCCCCCGCTGTTGCCACTGTCTCGCTTGCCGCTCGCGAAGAGCAAGCTCCTCGCCGGGCCCGAGAGCTCTGCCGTTTTGCGCAACGGAGTTGCTGCCGCTCTTCTTTCGGGACCTCACGCACGGAAGCACCGCGGGCCGGGTCTGTCGGAGCAGAAATCCAGGCGTTTCCCTGAGGATCGTGAGCACCAGGCAGGCACTAACAAGCTTTATTTAAACGTTTTATAGAATAACTAAAATTGAGCAGAGGAAAGCCTGTGCCCCAAAGGCAAGCCAGAAGATGTCCTGAAACGCTAATGAAGATTACTTAGCTGCCTAGATACACGGGAGTTGCTATCGGCTCGACTTTTAATAGAGTTTTGGCTTTGGAGTATGGTATTTGTTACATAATGCTTTGACTCGTGTAATTTTTGTTATTAGGCTTTATGATGAATGGGAATATGCTGTCCCCTGTCCATTGTGGGAGTCTGATAAAGTCATAAGTGAATGAGTTTTACTGGAAGAAAGTTTGCATATGAACAAATATTATCAGAGGAGAGGTCTTAGAGCTATTACATCTTCTTCTAATTTCTCAGGATTTTCGTGGTAGATTGAGCTTGAAACTATACTGGCAGTATCCCTGAGGATACTGAGTCAAAAATGTAAGCAAGTGAATTACAGATGAAACAGTTGCTCCTTTGGGCTTTTTTTTGTTCCTTAAGCCTGCTGCAAGGATGGTTGAATAGCACCTGAAACAGCTTCTGAAAAGTGCAGCGTACAACTTTATGTATTAAGGAAACCATTACTAATTTGAGATTATTTTAATATTTTGGATTATAGTACATGTTAGTGTAGAAACTGTTAAGTGCACTTAGCTTGACTGTAGGAGCAAGACCATTTGAAAAGATGGTTAAAGTCAAGAGGCATTTGTTAGACAAACTGATTCAAAAAAACTCCTTTAATTTCATAAATTATATACAGCTTTGTTTACTGCTTTGTTATGTAGACATGTTGGTGTTCTCGTGGCTCTGGTTTTGTAACCCTTTTTTTTAACTCAGATTTGGCATGGTATTTGTGAAATGGAAATGGATGGGTTAACATTTTCAATAACTTCCAAAGTATGCAGTGCAAGGTAGACTGTGGTTCTTTGCCTTAATAGGAGAAGGTATATTTTATATGTATTTTTTAAAATGGCTTTCTTCAGATAAGTGTGTGCATATGTGTGTGTAAATTGTAATGAAGTTAATGCCAATTGGAGGCCAAACTCTTTATCTTGTAGCTGAGATATTTTTAAATATCTCTGTAAAAGCAAGCTTTGTAAATAGAAATAATGATAAAAGCTTAGCTGTTTCTGTGTGTCTTGTAATCAAATGATGAAAATCTCATTACAGTTCATTTAGAAAAGATGGATAAGGTAAAAATCAAAAGTTCATTAAAATGTAGTAGTTATATTTAGACATTAAAGGACCTTTTTATTTAGGAACCAAAGCCCAATAATTTTTAAAGGTTTTTCAGTAAATAGGTTATTTACTTAAAGTGATCTTAAATAGAGCTGTTTTGAGCAAGCATGTTTCAAGCAGAAATTAAGTTGTAGTCAAATGTCTGTCAAGTCAGTTTAATTTCAAATAATTCAAAGAATGGAAGCTGACAAGTTGGATTTAAAGCATTACTTAAGAATGATTATCCTGATGATGTGTATATGAAATATTGTAATAGACCACAATCTTAAACTTGAAGTCTATGAGGGAAATCAGTTGTAGACTTATCTTCTAAAGTGAGTGATGTCATTATCCACCATAAGCAGATTCAGTGTTTGCATATTTTATTTAGAAGTTTCTGGGTTTAGTCAGCTATGTTATTTCTTTTTTTTTAGTTTGCCTTTTAAATTTTGGACCTTGTGTTTCCAACATTTACACATAGTTCACATGTGTGAAATGAGTTAGCTGGAGAGTAGTTCAGAAGAGAGATGCCCTTTCAGTGAAAAAATGAAAGGCTTATGAACCTGACAGGGTAAACCTCTGAAGCTGACTATATATACACTGTGTACAAAGATACCTAGACGTATTCTGCTTTCCAGCTGTGTAAATGACCTTTTATTGTTGGAAAGTTGTGAGATGTTGAACCAGAACATCATGCTGACTTTGTGCTTGCGTGTCCCCAACCCCATTCCACCCTGCTTTAAAATTCTACGTAGTTTCTACTACCACTTACACCAGTCATCAGATTGTGGATTCAACATTTTATTTAACAGAAATCTATGCACATGGTATTGGTACATGGTATTGAGTATTGTGACATCAGCTTCTAGAGTTTGTTATGATTGCATTTAGAAGTATGAGGATTAGAGGGAAACAAGCTAAAATAAAGGAACTTGTTTTCTATGATCTAGTAGAACTATGAGT
Organism: Rhea pennata; assembly: GCF_028389875.1. NCBI lineage: Eukaryota > Metazoa > Chordata > Aves > Rheiformes > Rheidae > Rhea > Rhea pennata. Next base: position 73,516,780 of record NC_084664.1, read on the forward strand.
ACTTTTTCAGTACAGCTACATTAAACCTAATAGATGGTTCAGAAATTGAGTTGTGGATTTTTATTTTGGTAATTGTATGTCTATTCTAGTATATCTGCATGGCTTCAGCTAAGTACAGATATTTATGCTACCTTATTTCTTAGGTCTTACTAAATATGAGTTAGTTTTTCAGCCTTTTTTTTCAGCTTTGTCTATTTTAACCTCTCTTTTCCCCTTCTTTCTAATTATTATTCTAAATGCAATCTGGACTTTGAGAATATAGTACAGGGCTTTTTTCTGTTATTTTATTTTTTGAGTTTCTTATATATTGCTATTATCAGTGAAGGTCTGACTAGACTTATTATTTTACCTGTGCAGACTGTGTGTTATTATTGGCTGAGTTGGTAAACAATGTACAAGTGGAACAAAACAGTTCACTGAGCTCATTTGGTGCAACAAGGCTCAAGTATATAAAAAGCTGCTTGTAAGTATTGCCTTCAATTCTTCTATCAGAATAAGTTTAAAAAAAAATTACTAAGAAGGTAAAGTTTTTTTTTATTTTTGTTTTTTTTTTTCAATAAAGCAGTTTTCAGAGCAAAGGTGGACATAAAGGAACAGCAAAATGTTTTCTGGACACTAGAAGAGCAGCTATACTAGATTAAACTTTGTAGCCTAGCATCTTGTCTGAAAAATGGACAATAGTTTATGCACAGAAGAAAAGCATAAAAACAGTAGCCTGCAATAGAAGCATGCTGCTCTTGGTAGAGAAAGTATTGGTAGTGTATTTAATCTAATTAAGTTTCTGAATATCTTTTTGCAGAGAATCAGAATGACTAAAAAAAGGAAACACCAAGAAGACTTCCAGAAAGTGAAATTAAAAGTTGGGAAAAAGAAGCCTAAACTAGAAAATGCAACTGATACCACTTTCAAGACCAAGGCCATACAAATTCCTGAACAACTCAAAGACGATGGAATATTTCCTACACAAAATAGAAAACTTAACATAAAGGTATACCTTGTCGGTATTTTTCTGAAATGACAGATAATGACATTTTATTTACCTAGGTTTATTATGTTATATTTTGGGGAAAAATGATTTTAAAAAATTGTAAAAAAAAAAAAAAAAGAGTATTTGAATACAGCCCTTCTGTCCTTGACAGTAAGCTGACCCATGGATTTAATTATTTAAATTTCTTGACCAACGTAGAACCTAAGGCAAGGGTTATCAGCACTGGAAAAACTGAAGTTACACATTGTAGCATATATTTTTAACATTCTATTTTATCATGGATCATAACTTGAGAACAGGGTTTTAAAAAATAGGCCCCCTAAAATGATATGTTTTTCTAAGTTTTTACATGTAATTTACATATAATTGCTGCTCTCCTCTCTTTACCTTTTCCCTCTTGCAACTCTCTGCTTAAGTTGGAGAGTTGTTGAGACTGAGGTTTCATAGTTCTACTTCTGAAAAATGAGAGAGGACTTTTTCTCGTGCCTCTGTTAAGTTGGTAGGGTAGTATATACATTGAAGATTGAGGGGTTTCTGATTACCTGAAGGACAAGTCATGGTGTGTCACTGTTTCTATAACTTAATTTTGATGATTTGTTCATTATTATGCTTTGAATGAGTATTATATTTGTTCTGAACTTACTACACTGCTAAAGATCACACCGTTAGACTGTATTTTTGCGCATCTGAGAAAGTATGCTAGAAAATAGATGGAGCAGTTGGAACATTTAATGTAATAATGATATCAAATATATACATATGTTCCTTTTCTTACAGGATCTGCTGTCACAGATGCATCACTATAATGCTGGGGTTAAGCAGAATGCTCTTCTTGGGCTCAAAGATCTTCTATCTCAATATCCATTTGTAATTGATGCACACCTTTCAAGTATAATAAGTGAAGTGGCAGCTGTGTTTACAGACAAAGATTCTGGTGTTAGAAGAGCGGCTGTTTACCTGCTTCAATTCTTGGCTTCAAAAATAAGAGCTGAACAGATTACTCCATTTTTCCCTTTGGTAAGTGCCCACCTCTCCAGTGCCATGACTCATATCAGTGAGGGAATCCAGGAAGATTCATTGAAAGTCTTGGATGTTTTGTTGGAACAGTACCCAGCTCTTCTAACAGACCGCAGTAGTATGTTATTGAAGAATTTTGTAGAGCTTATTTCTCACCAGCAACTGTCAAAAAGAATGAAAAGCAGGGAGAAACTCTCCTGGATGCTGTCTGTTAACCCGAATCGCAGAGTAACTTCTCAGCAGTGGAGGCTGGCTGTACTTACCAGGCTCAAGAAGTTCCTCCAGGCAGTAGTAGATGGATCTAGTGAATTAGAAGATGAAGGGCTTCAAGAACAAAAGGATAGCCCTCATTTTGTGAGGAACCCAGTATGTATCAGCTGGAAGGTCCATGCAAATAGTCAGCAGCACATACAGCTGTATGAAAATGGTGGCTTACGACCAAAGATCAACTCATCATTTAGACTGAGGTGAGAAAGATTTATAGTGTCAACTGCATATTTATGATTAATATTAAACTGTGGTTTGCTATTGAAGACAGGTATTTCGTTTTTGTCCTGGGAGTCTTTGTTAGCTGTATTATAGAACATTTAGTGTAATGAGCTATTTTACAGCAATGGCTTGAAGATACAGAAATACTAAGCAGATAACTGCGCTATCTCATTATTAAGTAAAAGCTATATTTATGCAATTTGTAATAACTTTTTGGAAGGATAACTTTTTAGTAGTATTTGTATTTCAAATTAAATACTACAGATTATTACAGCGTATCAAATACACATAGGGAGCAAGAAGGCAAATTTCCCTATGCTAAAAGGAAGTGTGTTTTTAACACTGTGTTTACAGTTGGATGCAACGTTGAAACATCAGTTGACTGAGATTGTTGTGGCTGTTTTTTTTTGATGCCCAAATAATGAACTTGCCTGAAGCTTTGTGCTTTTACCTTCAGAATCAATTGTAATTTTAGAAACAATTGAATTTCTTTGTCTGACTATAGCTTGTTTGTAAAAAGGACAGTATGATGAGAGGCATCTTACTGGATTGGAATTCTGCTGAATTTCCAATTCTAGATATTTTTAATCAGTTCACAAATTTTTACCTTCACTATGGATAAAAGATCTCTTTTGAGAAATGTTGATGAATATGGAAAAAAAGCATTGTTACAAAAACTGTGGAATAAGCTTGTGTGCTTAATCTTTTTAAGTAATTAAATAGATCTGAGTTGAACTTTTGAGGGAAATAACTAACCATCTTTGTTTCTCTTTCTCTCTTGATTCACTCATCCTTCAAACTGGAGGGTGGAGGGGAAACACTTCCTTGTTATAACACCCTTTGAACGTTGGCATCCCCATACATATGCATTACTACAGATATCACTCATGTAGTAATAGTAGAAGTGAACTACTTGAAAAGCAAAAATGCTCTTTAGCCTTTCACAGGGCTTTTAATCCAAGGATTTCAATTAGTTTGAGAGAGACCACAGTGTTTGTTTTATTGCTGGAGGAGACTGAATAACGGATATAAAGCAGTTTTACCAAATTCAACTAACAGACGATTAGGGACCACTGTGTATGAGAGGACTTTAGTATTGTGCATTGAATGATAAACAGTGTGTGATATGCCATTCCCTGTTGGAGATGAAGATGCCTTCTATCAGAGGTCTGGGAAAGATTGAAGTTTACATCTGGTGTTACCTGAATGGTAACACCTTTTTCTGAGGAGCAGTAGATTTCAGTGAAATAGCCAGTGATTTGCCTGTGGTTATAAAAAGGCTTTTGCAAGCATGAGGAGGAGCCGGAAGAGTAGAAGGAAACATTGCGAGAAGCCAAGGCAAGATTCACAAAGAAAACTGATGCCAGCAGAAGAGAAGAATGGAAAGAGAAGGGACATTCATGCAAGGTACTAGAATGTTCTCATTTTATTGTTTGATTATATTCATTTTGTACAAGGAGGCAGTACAGCTTGTTTTACTGGATATTTACTGCATTTTAAGAGTGGAAGTTAGTGTGGTGGTTTCTGTATCTACACAAAAAATAAGGAAAAGATATCTACAGCATGAAGCCCTTCACTCTGAAATCCTGTCTAGTAAGCTAAAGATGTTTAATTCTTTGTATTCCAATCCCAGCTCTGGCCTTTATAGTTGTTCCTGGGCCTCTGCTGTGGCTGTTGCTTCAAGGACAAAAATGTCTTCTAATGAGAGGCGCAGAAAATCTGTAACATTCTTTGGAGGTCTTCTAAGAGCATCACAGACTTTTTGGAGATCCTCAAAATCTCAACTGTGTGTGTGTGTGTGTGTGTGTGTGTGTATATGCTTAAAAAAGTTATACAGTTAGGACTTGACTAATTGTAGGTAATGTGAGTGGACCAAAATGTAAGTGAATAATTTCAGTGTGTATGTATTGATAGTAAAAGGGCTCATTGCTAATACTGCAAGTAAGTTTCAACTTCGTCTTTTAAAAAATAGGATTGCAAACAGATACACTTACACTATTTTTAATCTTGCAAGTTCTTCAGGTAAGGGTTGCACCTTGTATGTAACTTCAGTGATTACAGAAAGGGATTTTCAGAATCCATGCAGTTTTGTTCTGAGCTTAGAACAGTGGTTGGGTCAAAGATACAAATTTTAAGACTTTTTTTTTCTTCTAATGTGTGCTAGGTCTTTCTACTGTATGTCAATTAAAGATTACAGTGAATTAGGAAATTACTGGAATATTCCTGCTGCCTTATGTGCTGATATCTGACATGCTGCTTTTTGCATCAAATTTTCTTCAGATGTGGAAAAAGGAAAGCCTTCACAACTCGAATACCGTGATACTGAGGTGTGTGATCTTTTCTGAACTGGGAGTGGAGCTGAAGAGAAATATTACAGCATCCATTGCTACCAAGAAAAGAACAAAATGAACCTGCAGAGAAGACTGGAGAAGAGTGAGAGAAAGTGGAAGACAAAGCATAATGATATATGTAGTTTGACCTGTGCCTCGGATAGAAATGGAAAGTTCAGTTCATGTTGGATACTGAGTGTTTTTCTGCTGCAAGTGATGATATTCACAAAAAGAAGAGGAGGACAGTATCCTGATTTAGGCTCCAAAAGCCATAAGCACTTCCTAAATTCAAATGACTTCTATTTTAAGCAGTAGACAGCTGTTTCCTGATATTCTGTTTCTTCTACACTTCCTTGACTTTCCTGTGCTGAACTTATGTTGTCTTCTTGCTTGTTGAGTTGCCTATATATGTTACACAAGGGTTTTTTTTTTTTTTTTGTTTGCTCCCATTTTATAAGACTATCAGCACTTCAAGAAAAATGTCAGCTTAAGGGGCTATGTACACAGTTAAATGGAGCTCTTACAGCTCCCATCAATACCGCATCCCAATGTGAAGATAATATGCCTTGTTGTGTTTCAGGGCATTCATTATAATTTTGTAGGAATTTTCAGGTGTTTGCCAACTTCTCAAGTTTTGTCTACCATTCACTGTTTAATGGGGTGATTTTTTCATACTCCAGAAGTAGGTTGCTCTAATTCCAGAGCACTGCTATAATGTTAGGTGGTATTTTCAGATAAATGATTTTAAAAAATACTACTTCAGAACTGTTTTAGCTAATACTGACATTTCAGAATCTCAGTTTAGTATGTAATCTTGTCATGGTGTTTACATCTACAGGACAGTAACTTCTTCAGTGAAATTCTTGGTCTTGGTATCAATTTGCTTGTCCTGTGGCTTGTTAGGATTCAGTATGATTTTAACTGAAAGATGTGTCTGTCTACCTTGTCAGTAGATCACAGAGTTAAATGTCTAATCTAGAGTTGTGTATCCTAAAGTCTCTTTATAATCTTTGAAAGAAAGTGGTATCTTCAGTGGATAGTTCATCTGAAGTCTTAGGCTGTGATCGGTTGTCCCTTGGAGTGCCTGTTCGTCTGTAGTGTATATAAAAGGGACATAAAGCAATCATGTCAGCTGTTTGATTGATATCCACAGACAGCAGATGAGTCCATTCTTAAATGTCTCAATATTATGAGTTCATTGTCATTAGTCAAGATGATCACTTAAGATACATAAAAGTATCTTAAAATAAGCCAAATAAACTTAATTTCATACATCCTTTGCGGCTGTTAATCAGTGCTGAATTTTAAAAAATTAAGATGTCTACGGGGTGACCTGATGTGACTGTACTGTTTCTGCTTGTCCTTTTTGTTCTGTGCTGGAGATCTAAAATTCTCTTTCAGATCTTGCCTTTGTTGCCAACTTTTTTTGTACATATCCTTTCCCTGCTTCTTTTAAGGTCTGTGTTTATTAAAATTTGGGTTTCATTTTGAATAAGTATTTCTTATAAGGTATCAGTTTCAACTAGATAGAAAATTTTATTCTGATACAGGTAAATTGCAGCAACAAGGGAAATGTAACTTTATAGAATAGTATAACTAATGGGATAATTTGTGACATGACAGGATGATCAAGAAAAACTGCTTGACCTCTCTAATCCAGTATGAAATAATTTTTATAAACAACTTTTCTACATGTATAAAAAAAACAAACTGTTTTTTGGAACTCATGTTTGGTGTATATGTAAGGAGAAACCGCTTTCTAGAGATCATCACTGGAACAGGAATGAGTTTTACAGGAGATCTGGCATATTAATTTTTTTTTGTGTATCCTAGGAATTTAGTTTTATAATGATAATTCTTTACTGTGAGTTAGGAAAAGTTGAAGTTATTGTTTATTTTAGGCCAATATTTCTCTCAAAAACTGAACATACTTTGAAATTGCTATTTTGTTGTCTGGGAGCCCTTTTGAAAGCTTATTTTACTTTTAAAATAGCAGGAGTTCTTCAGGAATTACTTTCTTTACGGCAGCATCTTAAAACATACATGTGAAATCTGGGTTTGCTGTGAGTTTATGCATGTGCTGTTACTGAATTTCTCAACAATTGCTTGAATTTATCCAGGGGCAGACTTTTTTTCATTTGTCTGCTTTTGGGACAGAAGTGAAAAGAATTCTGAGGAAAAAAGATCTTGAATATTCGTGTTTTCTGGAAGATACATATTCTTAGTTTTAGGTATAACTTAATTTTTTGATAATTTTAAACTTTACAATCAGACCATTTAAATGGTTTTCTAACAGTTTCCTCTCAAGAGTATTCAAATTAACCATCAAAATAAGAACTGAAGTTACATTTTTGCAGAATGTTTTTTTATTATATTTATAGCTGGAGATCGTTATTGACCATCTCTAATAAACCGCATATGTTTGACAGTACTTTGTAGTTATTTTCATTATTTTTCTTTTCTTCATGGAACTTGAATCTTACATAAACTACTTCATAGTGTTGTGCTGAGCACAGTGAAGTCTTGCCTGTTGCTTAAAGGCAATATGATAATGCAGATTTCTCCATTTGTATAGACTTTACATTTAACAATGGGGAGAGAAGTATTGAAATCTGTTAATAAGTTATAGAAGCACACAAACTTGCAGGGAGACTTGGGAGCAGGTTTATTAAAGTTCTTAACTCCTGTTTTTCCTTATTAACATATACATATTAAAATACAAATTTCAATGTACTTAAAAAGGTGGTACTTTATTATTATTATCTGATTTTAATGATATACCCTTTTTCTTCCCCCCCTTTTTTTTCTGTTTTTCTTCTCCCTGCTTTTGTCATTTAGGTCTCTGGCAAGTGTAATGGACAGTGCAGAAAAAGGCCTGTCCTCTGCTGAAAATTTAAAAAGTTTTATTGAGATGATAATTCCATTACTGATTGAGTGCTGGATTGAAGCATTTCCTGCACAATCAGCTCCCATCCTTGGAAATCTTTTGGAATCAGAATCTCAGCAGCTTATGCAGCAAGTGCTTAGTATAATACATTTATTATGGAAGCTCACAAAGCGACATGATGAAACATACAAAATGGTAAGGGAGAAGTGATCTTTGGCATAATTGTTGGAGTTCGTTTTTGTTTTGATCAGAAATTAGTGATTTGTTGACGGATGTGATGGAAATGTTGGAAGTATTTTAATAGGAAAAAGAGAGGAAAAAGCCTAGGCTTTGAGTAAAATACAAGTTCACCAGTAGCCTCAAGGCATCCTTGGCATACTGCAACATGAAAGCTTTTGAGACTGAAAGAGATTTTGGAGAAGAGGAGCGTTCTGTGAGAATGTCTGTCTCCTAAATACTCTATAGAATATAAATTTTGAGAAAGTGTGGTATGGAGGTGTTTCTTCCTTGTTTCTATAAGTTGAAAAGTTTTACAGGTGAGGAAAAAAAAAAAAGAAAAACCCAGACACTAGAACCAAGATCTTGAAAAGGTAAGCAACAAATGTAGTATGAGATCCTGTAACTGCTTTGTTGAATCTGCATTGTTATGTTGTGGTTAGTATTTGAAGCCATAGAATTAAAGCCTCAATAAGAATTTTGAAAAGTATTCTTGAAATTTCTTGACAAATTACTTCATTCTTTTTGGCAACTCTTCCTGGTCTTCCAAAGGTTTGCAAATTGGCAAGAGTATTGTCATCTTTGCAGTTTGAGTGTTGATGGTAGTTGGAAAAATATCTTGACAGCTTTTCTTTCCTATCTGTGTATAGGACTGTAGATTTCTTTGCTGAAATTCCCTTTTGCTTGAATCATGAACAGAGGAATGCATCCAAGATGGATTTGTGTAAATAATAGCTTTTACAAGATCTACGTGTAGAATAATAATACCTGAAAAATGTTTGTATAATCAGTATGTTACACGAGAGTTATGGAGCACGTACGATCTAAGGGGTGGATTTGGCATCTCTGAACAAAGCACTTAAACTGTATTCATTTTCCTACTCACTATTTCTTCAAACCTTCTTGGAAGCAAGGAGAAAGCAGGCTGTTAGCCTTGTAGACAGCCTGGGGCAGACTGCTGTCTGCTAGCCTTTCTGGGTTTCTGCAGGGTTGTTGCCCTTAGCCATAAGGTATCTGAAAGGAGCGCTTCTGAGTCAAGATGTCATCTTTTGTGACAGGGCTTGACTACATTTTTATTGTGTGGTGAACAGGATTCATGGTATATGACCCTTGAGTACCTCTGTAAGAGATGTTGTGGCCTTTGTTGGTTGAAAAGTTGGACACTCTGTGTGTATACATATATGTGTATATATACACACATTTATAACACTCTGTACTATGTTCATATAAATTTTTTTGCCATACTGAGGGCTTGAAAATCAAAATTATTTTGAACCAGAATAACATTATTATACATCCTGTTACTGTGAGCGTTTTTTTGGCAAAGGACATGATAAAGTCATCTATAATAACTTGAAAACCCATTTCAAGTGTACCTATGACTGAAAATAACTTTAAAAACTGTTAATCTAAGTTAGTTTTAATCTAATATTGTAATAAAGATACTGACTTTGAAAAAATCAGGCGAACTTTGCAGAAATTGTCATTATGTTAAGTATACTAATTTTTATAATACTATATGCTACTTTTTAATACTATATGCTACTTAGAGAATCTGATATCAAAATGTTAAGCTGCTTTTTATTTTCTGGCAATCAATCTATTATTACTTTCCTTTGCAATGATGATCTTACAGTATGTATGGGGATATCATGGTGATTGGTCATCATTAAAAAGCCATTTTGGGTCTAGACTTAAAATTTTGACCTTTTGTCTTGAGATTTTTCCATGTGACCTTAAACCATTTTTTTTGTTTTTGATGAGGTCACATTTCATAATTTCATCTTGTCTGTTCCTTAGTTGTCTTTATAGATTATATGCATTCAAATGAGTCATTTTGGAAGTAGAAGCATTATTTTGGAAGTGGAAGCATTACTTAGTACTTGCCTAGTATGGGAATTTGAGAAAGAATTTCTTAAGATCAAAGAGGTTAATAGAGACACTTTGGAAAATGACTTTGAATATCTTTAGTGGGCACATAATATTTTAAATAGTTTAATGCCTTTTTTAATGTATGAGAATATCAAAAAAAAGTTCTTCATAATCAACTTGATAACACGGGCTTTTTTTTTTTTTTTTGAGGGACAGCTTGCTAAAGAGTGCCTATGAGTGTAAAAATCAGAATTAAAAAAAAAAAAAAGGCAAAAGAAGCCAAGAGAACCTGTTATTCTGTAAGGATGGCTTTGCTACTGGAAAATATTTTGTCAGTGGGTTTTGAGCTATAAGGATGTAAATGGTGGTAAAGGTGAAGGTGGTGTCAGGTTACAAGTTTATGTACTCTGATAAATTAATGTAAAAGCACTTTCAATTCACACCTGTAATTCATTTGCCTTAATACGTATATCCATGTTAATATGTGCTGGTCCTGGATTAAATGTTCAGTCCTGATTTACATTGTAATTGTTCTTCATTGTCTTATGGATCCTTCAGTTTGTGTATAAGACAACACCATTGCATCTGAAAAGAAATACATACAGAAGCTTGCAAACAGAAGCCAAAATTTCTGTTGTCCATTAATTTTAGTAATGGACTTTGGAAGATGATTACATTGATGTATTTTATTTAATTTACTACCATGTTTTCTGTGTATCACATGCTTTTCTTAATAGGAACTATGGCTTCGAATGAATTACCTTGTTGATTTCAAGCACCACTTCATGCGTCATTTTCCTTATTCTTTACAAGAAACAGTCAAGCACAAAAAGAAAGATTCATGCAAAGGGTAAGACTAAAAACAATGTCATGTTACAGCTTTTGATTTCACAAAATAAGTGAGATAGTATGTATGAGTCAGATGCCTTATCCAGTATCAGGCCTTTAATGTTAAAGAGAACTTTTTTTAATTGTATATTTAAAAGTCTGTGGAGAAGTTTTTATGTGATAGCAGTGTTACTGAATTAAGGAGTTTCAATTCTACTTTTAAAAACATTGTATGAGAAGTCCTCTGAATATCCTCCAGGAGAAATCAAAACACTCTCCGAGAAAAATGAAAATATTTTATTGAACAGTTGATCTGGAATACTGTTTTTAAACTTATGTTTTGCCTGTTGCTTATTGGTGATATGTGGTAGTCTGACTGTTCTCATGTTTCTGGATGCTTTCTTTAGCTTACTGCTAAATTACATCAAAACATAATTAAAGCCTGTTTCTTCACCTTCATCTGCTCTTTTATAGTTGTATTAGAGGACTGGATGAATACAGCTAGGAGGGGAGAGGAGTCATGTTGTGCCTATTCTTCATGGCCAGTACTGGGAAAGGAGAAGCCAAACTCTTGCATTCTTCTTCACTATTGAACTCCTTGGCAGGGTGGGAGCAAGAATTTTGTTCTGATACAGGCTGGTAGCACATTGTCTCCTCTCAGCTCCCAGGCAGGCGCTGATTTAGAATTTCCAGGTATGAGACAGTATTCATAAAAGGTCTCTTCTGGAGTCCTTGTCTAGCACTGCAGTTCATGTAAAACACTAGCATATATACAGTATGAATCAATGAGTGTCTGCCTTGGTTTCAAATACCTGCTACCTGGATCATTGCAAATTGAGCTTATAATAGTGGAAGCTCTTTCTTCACTAAGGGGCCTCAGTGGTGCACATATATTTGTGGTTGAAATCCTGTTTGATAATTCAAGTTGCATTTTTTCCCTCCTGGAAGGGCACATAGGTTAGAGGTAAAGCGTAGTTGTTAGCTGAAATGAAAGCACTTAACTAAGTCATATCCATTAAGTTCCTAAAATAAAAAATGTCCTGCTCTTTCAGGTTTTTACCTGAGCTCCTTTCCTTGAAGCTGAAAATCTCAGAATTAATAGTTAGGCAATTCAGCCATCTTTCTTGTCTTTATAGATACCACCCTGACTATATTGTATTAATCCTTCTCCACTCTGCTCTTATATACTGCCACTCTTGTATTTTAAAATCAATATATTGTTAGACACCGAAGAAATAATGTTTGAGATTATTTTTTATTTTGAATATTACTTCTGGACTTCTGAAAACTTAGCTTGATGCTATGAATATAAGAACTACTGGAGAGGGTCCAGCATAGGGCTACAAAGATGATCAGAGAACTGGAACATCTTTCTTATGAGGAAAGGCTGCAAGAGCTGAGCCTATTTAGCCTGGGGAAGGGAAGGGGAGACTGAGAGGGGATCTTATAAATGTGTACAAGTACCTGAAGGGAGGGTGCCAAGGGGATGGGGCTGGACTCTTTCTGGTTTTGCAGGTGACAGGACAAGAGGCAATGGACACAAAGTGAAACACCGGAAGTTTCACTTGAATTTAAGGGAAGACTTCTTTACTGTGAGAGTGGAACTGGACCAGGTTGCCCAGAAAGGTTGCAGAGTCTCCTTCTCTGGAGATACTCAAAACCCACCTGGATGCTATCCTGTCTAATGTGCTGTAGATGACTCTGCTTGAGCAGGCAGGTTGGACTAGATGATCTCCAGAGGTCCCTTCCAACCTCAACCATTCTGTAAATAGTTGCTTTTTCCCCCCCACCCCCCTTTTTTTCCCCCCTTCTTACCAGTACATAATTCCATACATAAATGGATTTCTTCGTTCATGGTGCTTCCTGTTGTCATGTGACAGTATTCTTCATGGAAGAACAGATGAAGGAGAGACTGAAACGAAGCAGTCATTTCAGTAGAGTATGTAGTTGAAGCCATTTCCTGGAGTTCCTTTTCCTGGTTCAGTCACCTAGAAGTGCTGCTAGGCCAGTGTAGAAATGTCAAATATGAGTAACCAGCCAGAGAGGTGCAATTTAGAACTTCTGTTGTTGCTCCCACTCTAAACAAGAGAACTTTCCACATCTTGAGAAATAACCTGGAAGCTTGCCATAGTCAAAGATTCTTGGATGGTAACTAAACATTTTTTTTGGTAGAATGAGAAATTGTCATGGTGGTTTATGAAGAATAGTCTGCTACTATTGTAAATAGTTTGGTTAAAAATGTAAATTGAGTAGCAAAAGTATTGTCACAAATATGAGTACCAGTGCTGGAAATCTGTCACCAGATTAGACATCATCAAATAATTTTGACCAAAGAAAGAGGGGAAGTAGAGGTTCAGAATATTGAATCAGTTTTAGAATGCAATGCTTTGTTTTGGAAACTGCAAAAAATGTTCTGTTTACTGAATGAAATTCTAATTTCTTAATTTGAAATGATACACATAACTTTAAAAATTGTTTTAATAGCTAAATGACCTAAAAGCAAACCAAACGATATGGTAGCATTCCTAAAATGATTTTAGCATTTTATGTGCAAAGCCCTGAAAATCAGTCCATATTTTAATCTCTTAACTCCTAGTTAAGCTTTAATCACAACACTTGACAATGTATAAAAGTTTACTGATGATTTTACAGAGCTCTGATTTCCTGATTTTCAATAATTAAACCATATTCTTTTCCCTTCATTGTGCCAAAAACCTTAAAATAAATTAAAAATCCTGTATAGTATGATTTCTACCAAAATAGCAAGATATTTGACGTACAAAGTTGTTTTAAAATTTTCTCTTTATTTTCCGTAGCAACAAGTATTGTATGACATCCTCAAACAATGTAGATCATCTTTTACTGAACTTAACCTTGTGTGACATAATGGTTTCACTGGCAAGTGCTTCAACACTGCAGATGGATTCTGGTTGGCTAGATATGATAAGGAAATTTGTGACAGATACTCTTCAGGATGGCAGCAGATTGAATAGCAAGCAGGTGAACAGATTGCTTGGTGTTACTTGGAGATTAATGCAAATACAGCAAAACAAAGGTAAGATGTAAACAGTTTCTAAAAAAATTAAATATTCGCACTGACAAAGTGCTTAAGTTATTCTGATGTTTTCATGTCGATTTATCTTACATCCTCAATTACTTCATAAATGTATTTTGTCTGTAGAGGTAAATTGAATTTCATGGTTATATCCTTGTACTTGGCATTGAAAATTGCTTGATTTTTAAAGGATTGGTGTTAGATTCGTACTGTTGATATGCAAAGTATTAGTATATTTCTGCACCTGTTTTTACTTTTTTAGAAGCTTTTATGTATGAGAAGGCAAAGTTTTCTTTTCTCGGGGTAAAAAAGTCATGTAACTTTATGTCCTACTGATTGTATTTTAACATTCCACTCCTTATTTAAAATCATTACTGCAGCTTGTGTAATGCGTTGCTTTAGTAATGTTTGACCATTCTAGTTCTGTGATGGCATGAAATGCCAAGGTAGTGCTGATGAAAGCTGCTGGAGAATATTTTCCAAGATGTTTGATTTAAGTTCTTTTCCAAGGGAAAACGTATTTCCAGTTGTGACATGTAGGACCAGTACAGGTTGGTTTTGGTTTTGTGTGACTTTTCACGTACTGCTTGATTGTATTGCAGATAAAACCTTGTTTGATATGTCTTTTCAGTTAATTGATATAGGTTGTCTTAAAGAAAAGAATTTTCCAGGAAGTCTAAAGGTGGCAGAGGTCTGCTGTGTTTTGCTGGTGTAGTAGAAGTGAAATCCACAGCTGAGTAGCCAAGTACAATTTATAGAAAATACTTTGCCCTTAGCAGCAGATTTCATTGTATTGCAAGATGAAAAGATGTCAAATGATCCCTCAAATATATTTTGGCGGTTAGCGCATCTCCTTCCAAGTTCCTTTTAATTAGGAATCCATCCGTTCCTATCTCCTTCACAACAAAGATAATAACTAATCATTCTTACCTATATTCTAAAATTAGCTTCCTGTTGAAGGCAAGTAATAGCTAATTCTTGGACTCTGGACTCTCCCTCATCAACTAATCTAAAGCAGAAGAGTATCTGTTCAGAAAGGTACTCTCCTGACAATTGTTAGGCTGTTAAATTGGACATTTCATACTTTTCCTGATAATGAAACATTGGTTTTGTTTAGTCTACCAGACTTTGCTAGATACAGGACAATATCTAGTATTTTCTAAGCAAAGTGGCCGTTTTAGTGCAATAACTTTCCTCAGGAATACAGAAGTAAACTAAATGAGCTAAAAAAGATTCAGTGAACTTCCAAAAGGTCAATATGTGTGGATCTGTCTGCTGATCCTGCAAAAATTTAGGAATTTCACTGAAAATAGGAAACCCTTTTGTTTACCTTGGGAGTCTGCATCTTTGTGTGAACAATCTATCTCATCAACATCATCCTCACATAGCATTAAAAGCCTGAGAGGAAGTTGGCACAAGCTTTGTTTCCTAGATGTAGAAGAAATGTAAAGAAAGCTTTTCTCCTTTGTCAGGCTTGGTGCTCTAGAAATTCTGAACCGTGTTGTGCAAGATGATACTGCAAAAATTGATACTTACTCAAGATACAACTGTATGTTAAAATGTATTTTAAATTGAGATTAAGGACCTTAAAGGGAAAGTTGTTGTTTTTTTTCTTTTATATGCTCTTCTGAAGGAAAAAAAAACAGCCACTAAAATATTTTTTTTATGATAGAATGGAAATCAAATTAGAGAATTAAATAAAACCACAGTCAACCTCCTGATCATTGTTTCATCTAAGTATGGTCATCTATTTCCAGTCCTTTTTTCAATATTGTCTATTTTGTGGGTTTTTATACTTTGGTGAAATGTACACTGTTTACTCTAACTGTGTAGCAGAATCTTTGAACTCCAACCTCTGAAGATTCCTCTCCATTGTTTAAGATCAAACTCTGGATTTGCTCTCTTTAACTAGCAAGTCTGCTTCTTTCTTGCTTCTCCCATGTGTGACTATAGCAGCAGCTTACCTGCTAGTTGTCATTTGGGTAACTTTTCTTTGAGTAACCAGAGGAGGAAAGTTGCCATGTGCTGATTAAACAGATTAAAAAGACTTTAGGACATTGGTTACATCTTGGAAGGCTGTACAAAGTGGACTTTGTAAATACTGCTTTTTAATAATGCCTTTTAAAATAACTTCTATTTTTAAATTTAAGTTCATGCAAAAAAAAAGTTAAATAGTAGGATCTACTTTACCTGATAGTACTTTATCTGATGAGTATCTGAAATTAAAATGAATAAGCTAATGTTCTTAATGCGATAAAAATGACTTGCCTTAATTAAAATCCATTTCTAATATTTACTGCATCAAGTTTGCTAGATTTCAGCTTCTAAATACCTCTGTGCTTTATACTTGAGTATGACCATTCTGGTACATATGCTTATTTATTCATTTGTATAAATACAGTCTTAAAGTGAAAATCCCTATATGGTAACTTAAATATTTTCCCTGATGATAGGACCAGCCCCTGAAATGGGTCTGTAATCACTTGTAGTATAGCGTATTGTCATTACTGATCTGCCTCTTGCAAAAAAGATCACATCTGTGTAGCTCTGTTCAGTGTGGAACTTCTTGTAATTGTGCCTGATTTCGAACATACAATTTACTAAGGCTGCTTTGTACATTGGAATGGAAAGACATAAGTTTTCTAGTTTTGGATTATGAAGACAATGGAAAGAACTGATCACTGCTATATATGCATGTTTTGACAGCAAAGAATTTCTTGGGCAAGCAATATTGAGATAATTTTGGTGGAGGCCAATGCCCTTTATGTTTTTTTTTTTTTTTTATTTCCAGTATCACAGTCTGTCTTTTGAATAAAATGTGATGTTTAGACTGTTTGCTTCTCCTTTTACTATAAGTTAGGAACTTGCTGGCAAATTGTAGCCAGCCTTAACAGGAGGATAGAACTGTCAAACGTGTTCCATAGTTAAGTCTCATGATAACACAGAATTGGCTAGAGCTTCAGAGAAGAAAAGGCTGCAGTGCAAGATTAGCAGGTTTTTGTATTGGCTTGCCACTGGCCTTTCAGTGTGTGATTCTATTTGGTTAGTCTGCAAACATGATTTGGAGTAACCTGGTAATTCAGAGATGTGGAAAGTGGTTAAGGCTGGTGTGTAAGTGGGGAACAAGATGAATATAGAAAGAACTGAAGGCATTGTGACCATGAGGTTAGGGGGAGTATAGGTAAAGACTAAAGAAAAAGATTAATGTGAGGTTATGAGGGTGAATATAGTTACTGCTTTAGGGAGAAAGCAAATAGAACACTCCAGTTACTTTCCACTTACGAAAAATAAGACTTCATTAGTTTTCGGCTACCTTGCAAACCTACGTGCTACCTTGTTTTTAGAAAGCTTAGACATTGTCTCTTTGTGTGGTTCTTTCATAAGCTGCACAACAATGTGTTGTCTTAATGATTTAAAACTTTATCCAGTAGTTACATCAAGATGTTTTTGTACTTCTCTGTGGAGATAATTCTAGATGATCACAGATATAGATCATATATTTGTATGTGTGTGTGCGTGCATGTGTGCATATGTATATAATCAGAAGATAAGCACTTCTTAAATTTTGGATCTTTTGTGTGTGTTTTCTCTCTAGTGGCAACAGAACCCTTGATAAAAGCAGTATATACACTATACCAGCAAAGGCATCTTGTCTTTCCTGTTCGTACATTGCTTTTGAAATTTTTTAGCAGAGTTTACCAAAAAGAAGATTTGAGGACTCAGAGAATCAGGTAAAAACCTGTGTGTTTTATTTTTTCATTTCAACATTACATATTTATTTCCCAAGTTTAGAAAACTGAATTTCTGCATAGATGTTCTAAAACTTCATTGTGGAAACTGGTGTGTCAGTCATGTCATTTAAATGTGAAGGTTCTGAAATTTAGGTTTTCTGTGAGGTATTTGACATTGTGAGATTATGCTTAGGTGTCTTTTTTTCTTACATAAGCACTAGCTAGCTAAATATTAATGACTTAGAGATCTAAATTGAAGTATACTGCTGCAAGCTTGTTGTTACAATTGTGTGATTGTCCTTCCTAGCTGTCTCAGCATTGTACAGCTATAGCTGTAAATTCCTCCAACCTGAAATTATGGACTTGTAAGTTAGAATCTTTGGTGGTTCTATTAGTATACAGCTAGCCTTTCATGTTTAATTTCTTAATTAAAAAAAAAAAAAAAAAAAAAAAAAAGGTATTTTACTTCTACACTGGAACAGGTTGCCCAGAGAGGTTGTGGAGTCTCCTTTTCTGGAAATAGATATTCAAAGCCTACCTGGATGCAACCCTGTCTAACGTGCTCTAGGTGGCCCTGCTGAGCAGGGAGGTTGGGCTAGATGATCTTCAGATCCCTTCCAACCTTACTGATTATATGATTCTGTGATTATTTGGATATGTGACTCTAAAGAGACTAGGTTTAAGGAGATATGTTTTAGTCCTTTTGGGTTCCCAGTTTCACGCATGTATTAGATGCTCATCTTGCTTTAGGTAGAGAATGATCTTCTCTTATGTTGCTGTGCTATCTATAGTTTTTTCATCATAAGATCTGTCAAAACTGTTTCCAAGTCTTAAATTTTCCAGAAGATGCTTTTCAGCCAAGTCATCTGGTTCCAGCTATGTAAAATCCTTAAATACAGATCAGTCTTATCAACCCTGCCTCCATTCAGAACTGAGAAAGTGTGTCTTCAGATATGGAAACAAAACATGTTAGTGCTGGAAAGAAAACTGAGTTGAATGCTGTCAAATCAGCTCAGAAGAGGAGGGTTGGGTAAATTTTATTGCAAGAGGCTTGAGAGATCTGGCATGAAAAATGCAAATACTAAGAATTTGATTGTTACCACTAAAGTCAGATAATATAATCTGGATTTAGATTAAAAAATGGCCTATCTATTGAGAATGGTAATGTGTACAGTGAGATACAATGGAAGTCTGACTATTGTCCTCTCTGAGGAGACAATAGATGTAAATACAAGGTAAATGTAGACTGTGTTGAATTTGGTATGGTGCTACCTGAGAAATTTATTACCTCAAATGACAAATGCATAAAAACGGTGCTAAAGAAAGCAGCATCCTGAGATCCTGAGGATTTTAAGACTTTCCTCCCAGTCTATTGCTGAGCTTTTTTTTCTCTGTGAACTTTAGCCAGTCCATTGGAAATAGTTGTCATAGTTGTCCTTCTCTATTCTTTTTCTGTCTGTATGTTGCCTCTGTGGTAGGGCTGTGGGGAAAAATAAAAGGGAACTTAATTTTTAAAGGTAACAAACTGTAGTACTAGTAGCTATGTGAAAGTAGTACTATCTTTGAATAAGGCCATTTGATACCTCGTTCATATTACCTTATTTGTAGTTACTTATGCCCAGGAAATCACAAACTGTAAAGGCTGCAGGAAGAACCTGAACATAGGATTCATCCCACTTGTGTTTAAATTGGCTAAGGCACATCAGAGGTATGGTTGCCTGATGCTTTGGGTAAAGCCAATACAAAAGGATAGGCATTCCAGGAAGACAAATAAGATCTTAAAAGGGCTGTTGCCACAACCGTTTAAAGTATAAGTGGACAAATTGACTATTTCTAACTTAAGCTGGGAGCTAGAAGAAGGTTTCTCACAATCAAACAGCAGGGGCTGGAATAGCTTTCTGGAAGAACAGAGGAGGAAGATTTGGAGCAGAATTGATATGGATGGGGCACTAAAGTTTTATATGTGTGTTCCTAAGATGTGGATCTTAGGCCTTAAGGATTCTTAGACTTCAGGTGGCTTTTTACTCACTTAAACCAAAAATGTAAACCTTGCATGTGGGATTATCTTCTGTCTGCTTGAGCATTCTCAAGCTGTATGCTTGTGTATTTTAGAACCTCCAATTTTTCTTTCGTTTCTCCCCTTCCCCCCCCCCCAAAAAAAAAAAACTCTTTGTATTTAGAGAGTGGAGTTTTATATTAACTGGATGTGTTGAAATTTGTGGGCCAGATGTATATGCAGGGTGTACCTGGAAGGTGCTGAAAAAACTGACCGATGTTAAGGTAAGGCTATCACTTGTCACCAATGAAGTCATGGCTATTGGGGGAGGTACTTCATGACTGGAAAAAGACTAGTGTAAACCCAGCATAAAGAAAAGAGCATGTGGGGGACTTTAGCCTGATTAGCCGTGACTCAGCCTGTGGAGAGATCATGCAGCCCTTCCTCCTGGAATCCATTTTGAAACAAAGGACCAGACAATCAGGAATGAGTTAGCATGAGTGTAAAAGCAAATCATGCTTTACCAATGCGATTGCCTTCTATGATGAATAAGTGGCTGGGTGGACAAGTGTTGTACATAAAATGCTTAGTTAGGTACAGTTTTCTGATGCTGTGTTCCACAGAATTCTCACTTTGAAATTGAGGAATTTGGGGCTAACTACAGGCAGAAAAACGTGTTGAAAGTTGACTGGGATCAAATGATAGTAGTCGCTGACTTGCCATCTGTTTGGCATCCAGTAATGAGTAAGGACTGATGCTGAGGCTAGTATTGTGCAGTCTTTAGTCAGTGGTCTGTGTCATGAAAAATGTACACTCAGCCAATTTGTAGATAGTGCTAAGATAGAAGGAATAGATGATGCACTGATGGCTAGAGCCTCAGTTCAGAGAGACCTGTTGAGGCTTGAGGTTGGCCAAGCGAAGCTGCACAAAGTTTCTATAAATATATTCTGAAGTTTGCATCTGAGGCAGAATAAACCTGTGCATCTGTTCTTGCTAAGCAACAACAATGCTAAAAAAGGAGCTAGGGGTTGCAATAGATGCCAACCTATTTGCATCATGAATAATATCGTACCATATCTCTTGAGTGTACATTTTTGGTTTTTTTTGTTTTTTTCATAATCAGCTATAGGAGAGCCATGTTTGAAGTAATTTGCCTGAGTATCATAGAAACTCAGTGGCAAAGCTGTAAATAGAATTCAGGAATCCTTACCTTAGTTCTTGTGTTAACTATAAAACTGCACTTTGAAATTATACTTCTAAGATTAGTTTTTTGTTCTGCTTTAAGATATGTCTGAACTACAGAACAAGATGTCAGCAAAGGTAGAACTGAATTTGAAAGCCTCAGGTATAAAGAGTTGTAGTTTGATTGATAATTAAGTACTATTCAGAGTGTAGTAAAATCATTAATTTTTAATTTTGCACATAATTATTAAATATGACAGAATGGAAAAGCTAGTTTGCCAGCATACCGTCAGGTCACACAAATACTTTCTGAAAGACTTAAAATTCTGTAGTGCAAAAGTTACGGCTCAAAAAAGTGTGTATGTGGTGGGTTTTTTTCATAACCTCTATTAGTGCTCTGGTGTGCTCAGACTTTTTTGCTGAAATATTCTAAGCAAATCATAAATCACAATATTGCAATTGATTGTAATTTAATTATGCTTAACAGAAATTCTACTTAGAGTGAAGACTAGAGAGGATATGTCTTTTTTTCTCAACTAATTTTCCCTCTTTCTTTAGAAGCCGAAGTAAAGTTTTATCTCGTTGGTTGGCTGGCTTACCTCAGCAACTTGCTCTGCTTGGCATGAGAAATCCTGAGCTTTCAAATCAGCTGATTGATATCATTCATTCTGCTGCTTCGCGTTCGAACAAGGAATTATTACAAAGTTTACAAGCCACTGCTGCTCGTATATACGGTAAGATTTCTGCACTACAACACAATGAATTTTGTCTGTCACTGAACCAGAAGGTTGCAGTATGTGGAAAATACTGATGCTCCCTAGGTAAGGGTGAAAGTATATTAACAAAAAAACAAAACAAAACAAAACAAAAAAAAAAAAAAAAAAACACCCTAAAAATCACTCAGATTACATTGTGATGATTTTGTCCCTAATAAATGTTAAAAAGAACTGTGTGTGTCAGTTTCTCTTCTGAAAGACTAGTGAACTGATTAATATTTTCAGTTAAAGATATCAGATCTTTAACCTGATTGATTAGAAGTGTCATTTTTTTTGTAAAGTCCGGATCTGGTATCATTGCTTAATTTTATTTAGTCTTTTCAGTGTTTTCAATGTTCTTAATTAGTGTTGTATCTTCAGCAAGTGATGTAAACTCTAACTAAACAAGTGTAGTTAGAAAAGGAAAGGAGAGGAGTTGCTGAACAATTGTTGCAGTGTTTTGCCTGAGATATGCTATGGAATTGTTAAAGAGTGCAGAAGTCTTTATGTGCATGAAATTTCAATTTTGGCATTTGAATTCCTCTTGCTAGTATTTTCCAGTTATATTTTTTTCTTCCATTCATTTGGTGCACACTTCTCTCTTTCTGCTGCTGCTTTGACTGAAGTTGAAAGTTGGACTAAAGATGCAGGTTCAAGTTCTTCTGGATCTGGGACACACTTCACTTGCCATTAACTAATACTGTGAGAACCTAGTCTTTCATAGTGCAGATTACTGCTTGCTGTTTTGGCAAATACAAACAAACAATAATACGCCCATGTGCTATTAAACACACACTCTACCTTCTGGAAGTGATTAGTGTATTCTTCTGTTTATGTGAAATAAAATATACTGGCATCTATTAAGGTGACTGTACTGTTGTAAGGATATTTTTATTACTGTTGTGTTAATAATCTATGGATTTGTCTACTGAAAGTATACTTTTCAGAATTATACTGTTGTACAGTCTGGCAATTTTAGGGTTATTATTATTGTTATTGTGACATTTATTCTGTTTTCTTGAGCATTGTTTCTAAAACCAAATGGTTCAAATTTATTTGCAGCTTAAAAATAAACTTCTGCTCCTCATTCTTGAAGACATGAATTTGGAATTGAGACAAGGAGTTCTGAGCAGATTTAGAAATCACAAAAAATAATGACCCCCTATTTATATCTTTAAATTCAAATCTATATAAAAATAACTTTATCTCTTGACTCTGTTCTTTCTAATGTTTTGTTGAAGTGGTTTTGTAATTAGCTATCTTCTGATTTCCTGTAAGATAATCTATCTGTTGTTGGAAGGAAAATAACCTAAATGTAAGCTGTAATGCAAGCTTTTGTCTATGAAGAATTCTCTCTCTAGACCATAATTATTCTTACAGGCCTCTAAGAAGAGGAACTCTGTAGAGGCTTCCTTACCTGAATGTAAAGAAAGAAGCAGTTAACGAAAAGAATTTTTGCAGGACTTTCTCTAATATTTGCACAATGAAGGACATCTCTGGACATTATCTGGTCATTTTTGTAAATTAAAGTTCTTAAAATACTATGTAGGTGAAAAATGTTTGATGCTATTCTCTTTATATCATTATTTTACTGCAATTTTGAGTCCTTCATTTCCCACTAGGCTTCCTTACTGCTACTTTTTCCCTTGCTTTTTCTGCTCTGCTGTGTCTTTTTTTCTCTGTGGGGGAAAGTGCTACTCATAGTCCATATATACTGTGTTTCTGATTTGAAAAGGAAACTGTCTTTTCTAGAGTAGTAAATTTTCAGCACACTGGTAATATTAGAAGGATTTTTTTGTGTGTGTGCTTAGTTTTTAATTCGGTTTTTGTATTTCTGCAGATCCACTAGATGGCACCCTGGTTCTTCTTCCAGCTGAGGCTCAGCGACGGTTAGTACAGCTGGTGTACTTCTTGCCATGTCTGCCTGCAAACTTGCTTGCTTGCCTAAGTCGCTGCTGTATTATGGGAAGGATGTCTTCTGAGCTAGCTGCTACTCTTATTGGGATACTGCACATGAGGTAAAATGTTAAACTTATGCTTTAATTCAATTGTTTTTTTGAGCGATTTGTTTATGGAATTATTAAGGCAACTTTATGCTTGTTTAAAGCATGTAAGAATAGGCTTCATGGGAAAAGTTAATGCTTCTGTCAAATTCCACTCCTAGCCTTTTGCTTTCACTGTATCCTTACACTGGTGTATTTTCTCCACTTGGTGACAAAATTGTATTTGTTAACCTTTAAGGCTGTTCCAGTTTTGAGCAGCCTTCTACCTGGAATGTCATGACTGATCATCTTTGTTCTGCTTGTGATTGCGCTTTTTCCTCACAAAATGCCTTTATATGACGTTTCTTGTAGTGAAAAATAACAAACCAGTGTGTATTCCTATAGTCTGTTTTGTATAAAAACTTTCTTCCATTGCTCAATATTGTTGGAGCTGGATAAATAAGAATCAAGAATTACATTCCTTTGACTTATGCTTAAAGAAATAGTTTGTTTTTATTTTTACCTAGTGCTTTCTGTATCTTAAGCTTTTAAAGTAAAAAAACGTGACACAACGTGATGTACTGTCAAATACAGACCTGTTTGTATTAGCTTTGTAATCTGTCAATTTGATGAATAAAGTGACTAAATTATGAAGTGATTATGATAAAATTTATAATAT
Organism: Rhea pennata; assembly: GCF_028389875.1. Taxonomy (NCBI): domain Eukaryota; kingdom Metazoa; phylum Chordata; class Aves; order Rheiformes; family Rheidae; genus Rhea; species Rhea pennata. The sequence continues at coordinate 73,540,787 of NC_084664.1, forward strand.
GCTATACATCATGCATTACAATTATAAAAATAAAATTCTGTGTAGTTTTGGGAAGGTGGAACTCCAAATTCTATAGCAAAGTCATTTGTTGCATACTAGAAATTCAGGGGCAAACTGTAGCCAAATCAGAGGCTGTCATTTTAAGATCTTAAGTCAGTAATAAGCATTGTATGATGCTTATTTAATTATTAGATATCTGTGTTCTTTTTGTTTTGTTTTTGGTTTTGGTGGGGGGATGCATTTTACACTAACTGCATTCTAAAGATTATCACAAAGCTGCAGTGCTGGGGGCACTTGATCCTTTTGACAGACGACATAAGACACAGCCAAGGAGCATTCTTACCCCAAAGTAGTTTACGTCTTGGTAATGCAAAAGGAGGGATAATTTATCAGTGGTGCAGAAAATGACTTTTACATCACCTTGCAAATGTCATGAATTTAAACAAAGCTGGATTCAAAGATGTATTCTGAGTTATTTATCTGAGAAGTCAATGTGAATTAACTGCATGCAAAAAAATACCACTGATACAGTTACACTAGTGCAGCTTCCTCTGTTGATGAGCCCTAGCAGCTTTCTTTGGAGAGGATAGTTTTTGATGAAACCCTATGTGACCATGTCCACTCTAGAAAAAGGGATATTCCTCTGGACTTAACATTGTTTTTCTATAGTAAGGCAATTCCCTTGGCATTAAGAGGAATCAGTGTTAAAAATTAGAACTCCAACAATTTTCTTCAGAACTGTATCGAAGAATAATGCAAGTCCTGGTAAAGGTTGTAGTAAGATTTTTATAGACAAGAAAGTGAATATAACAACATCAAAAATACTGACTCACGTTGCCAACCTTAAAGTCCTGTAGTATAAAATTTGAAGGGCTTTTTGATAACATTTTTATTGTTTATGATCATCAGTGTTATTATGAAAACTTCATCCTAGGATACTTAAAGGATGGGCTAAGGTGATCTCAAAATTGTTGATGACTTCCTTTGATAATTGCTGAAGGGCAGTGAAGTAATGAAAGATAGAAGATCGTGCTGATGTCTTTTTAAAAAAAATACAACCCAGCAACAACATAAAAAACCTTTATGGTCCTACAGACCAGTTGGCTAAATTTATTGTTGCCAGACTGAGCTACCAAATAAGCTTTCGAAAGCATTTGAAGACGGCAGGGAGATAAGTAACAGTTAAGGAAATAGTAGTATGTTTCCTAGCTCTGAACTCTAGCTTAGTTTTACAAACTTATCACCTGTTGTTGTGTGCAGGATTTGTGAGGTAATTCTCCAACTGTACTCATCATCAGTAAAGTCTGGCTGGATTATGTCCAGCTTTGTGGATTGCTTTTAGAAAGTGATCTGGATGACCCAAGTTGAGTCGAAATGAGAGCAGACAGAGACCATTAGTCTGTAAAGTGTGGTCAGAGGAAGTGACTGACAAATTAGTATTGTTAGGCTAAATATAGTAGGGTGAGAGAGGAATGCATCTTTGTGTGCATTAAAGACTATTCAAAAGAGGGGAAAAAGCAGTTTCTGTATATGCTGTGGAAAAGACTAGAAATAGAGATCTTTGATATTAGAAACCTAGATTTGGTTTGACTGCTAGCAAAAAATTTTTTACAGCAGAGAGGTGTACTGGAATAAACTGTGTAGTAAGTGGGTATAGAATTAATTCACAGGAGTTACTTAAAATCATGCTGGGTGAAATTATATTGTGGATGACAGAGGTAAAACCTTGAAGGAAGTAGATGGACTAGATAACTTTTGTTAGTCATTTCTAGCTCTTGTGATTCTCTGAATTAAATGTAAAGTTTTTGAAATGAAAAAAGTAGTCCATGAAATGTACATGATTTCACAGTTCTGGATCACAATTTGGTTTATGGGACATTTTCTGTAGTTGTAGATGATACTAGTTTTCCTATGTAAACTTATATAAATTAGTACATTCAGAGAACAGTGCATTCAGAGACATCACTTACGAGTAAAAAAAATGATATAGTCAGTAGATGGCAATGTTTTTCTTTATATTTGTATGCTCTTTTGTGAGGAGGATTTTAATATTCTTTTCTCGCAAGCCACTTGCTTCTCTGTTGTGCTTTTAAATAGATTGCATTCGGTAGCATCTGAAACTTGCTGGTGTGCTTGGTAATTGTTTTCAGTTTCTGTGAAAGCTTTTATTTTCACGTTATTCTTGACTGGCAAACCATGTACCTTTTTCCGTGCATCTGAGGATGGACATACATACCCATGTAGGTTTGCCTGGGAGAAGCTCCATAAAGGTAGAATTGATGAAAGTGCACGTGGGTGGTAAGACTGTTGCTATTATTCCAAAATCATTATAAACTCAAGAAATTCAATAGATATATATATTTTTTTTTTTGGTTTAAACTATAGAAGTAGATGGTAGATGTATCCAGATGACTTAAACCACAGCCTTGTGATAATTTAATACTTACTGCCTGACATAATTATTGCATGTCAGTGTTTATAATCTTCGGCTACTTAGAAATGAATTTTGAAGGCATGTTTTAATTTCCATTTTTTATTTTTGCAATGATGAAATAGAAAGGCAGGTGATCTGCAGGAGCCAAGCAAGTGAGCCAAGTGAACTCCTTTATTTGCTTCATTTGCACTCCTTCCTGTCAATATACTGCTGATGCCCAGTGTATATTTGCATATATGTAAATGAGGAGACTTCTGGGCATGGGAATGTGATCATCTAAACTGTTAAATTATTAGAACAGTTCATGTCATACTTCTGGCCTACACCTGCTAAGTAAGGTTCTACCAGTTAGCACAGGCCAAGGACTGCTATGAAAAGAAAGCTTAAGTGCAGCCATCCTGCTTTGGAGTTTAGCTGTATGAACATGGTCAGATGATGCTAATTGATCTGTGCCAGATAACAGACCATGCTGCTGTTCACTTCACTAGGATTGATCAGCTAATGAGTTTCAGAGGGTGAGAGAGAGAGAAGGTGTGGTCTTGGCTTGATTTGCCTGAAGTTCTCCAGCTCCTCTCTTATGTCTACCCTGTGGGACCTGAGATATAAGCAACTTTATTAAATCCAGTCAGGTAGAGTTTTGAGAGATGGAACTGTGCTAGGGTTCTTGGAGCAGAGATCCTTCTCCCCACCCAATAAGGAAAAGCAATGGAACACAAGCGCAGTCTGTGGCTGCAGATTGAGAGAAATGAGAGATCATAACTTCTTGGAAAGAGATAGTCCTGAGTTGACTTCTGATTAAAGAGAAGCCTAAATTTACAGAGACAAATGAAAGGGTGTTTGAAGTATATTAGAAAGTGTTTCTACTGAATCTACAAGGTTTAAGTTCTTCAGTTGACATATTGAGACAAACCAGTTGTCTTTATGCACCATGCCACGTTTCTAATAGAATTAATGTGATGATTGATTTTGTTTATTTGTTTCTTGATTTATAAATTAATGGAATAGCTTATAAATGCTCAAATAGCCATTTCTATATTAAAAATGGATGGTTAAAATTTGTTGGGCAGGGAATATGTGATGTTTTACATAGGTGGACCTTTGGTTTGTGGCTTCATACTTAACTTCACCCTGACAGTGAAACTGAAGTCTTGAGGATATGGGTTAAGATATAGAAAAATACTCTCCTGGAAATGAAGGAGTATGTTAACCATGAATAATATAATGGAGATCAAAGTCATAAACTTTAGCAACTACTATAGGCAGAGTTGGAAACATTTTCAGTGTAATTCCTCTGTGCCTGCTTCTCACATTTGTAAAGTAGGCTATCTCAGAATGGTTTTTAAAGGACTAGAGAAGTGTACATGTACTTTCTGGAGGACTGTCTTCTAGGTAAATTTTTTGGGGGTTATCATTAAAGTTTGAAACTTACTAAATTTTACCAACTCATTTTTTGTGTATAATAGCTTCTTTTCTCATTTGTCTGAAAGGTAGGCTAGGTGTTTACGTGACAATTGCAGAGGAGCACCATTTGTCACCATTTGTTAGACTTAATGCTTCGTTTCCTGATTCTTAGGGACTTTGTGGTGATTATGGTCTTGCAAAAAATTTTCTCTGCTCTTTCATTGTTTTGTTTAAGGTGAGATGCTTGAGCTGAGTGCTTCCAAGTGCTTACTATGAAGTGTGCTATTGTATGAAGTATGGTTTAAGAAATGCAGGTTATGACATAGTGATTATTTGTATAAACTAAGGTACTACATTTCTAACCTTAAGGGAAAAGCTCCATGTGTTGTCTTACCATGTCTTGAGGTACAATTTATGAAAAGCTATTCAGCTTAAATATGTTTAAAAAATTAAAATTAGAAATAATATGCATTATTTATGCATGTTAATAAATCATATTTATCTATTGGAACTGAGTGTCTGGAAATTATTTCACTTTAACAGAAAATAAGATGAATTATATTTTACTGCTCAGATAAAGACAACAGGAATTAATTTATGAGACAATTTGAGACACTTACGACGCTTCTCTTTTGAAGTGGAGTGCTCATGAGATCTCCAGTGAGTTCAGATAGCCATTTCTTATTCTTGTTGGGTGCTCTTCTGGGCTGTCACAAAGAGTTGGTGTTTCTGTTGCTGTAGAGAAGGAGAGGGATTAGGGTCATATAATTAAAGGCTTTCTGAGTGTTTTCTCTGAGTGAAACAAATTGTGTGGCAGTTTCTAGCCTTCGTAGGTTTGAGATAACTTATATTTTGCTTGTCTATTTACAATGATTACTCTTTTCTTAAAGAGATGGTGCTCTTTAAAAATATTTTGTTGCTTTTCAGACACCAATGAGCTCAGTTGACATACTGCACAGTAACTGGGTATGCTTGTTGGTTCCAGCTATTTTTTGGAATCTGGTGTTTAGAATGAGTGGAGATTGAGATCTTAGCACCTTCTTGGTTTAGGAAGTGATCTTTTTTGTCTGCAAATATGTAAGAACACAGCCAGATAGGTATTAGGGCCCTAGTAGAAGTGGCAGGTCAAGTCAATACACATTGGAAAGTAAGTTGAAAGCATGAAAGTTGAAAGGCATGTATATAAATAATTGTATGCGTGCACACACACACACACACACACAAACTCTTCTTATCAATCAATTCATAATTACCATATCTACATATATTTGTGTATAAGATTAGCAAAGTCTATGTTCACTGTGAAGTGAAAAAGGTAATAAAAATGCTTAAGGTATTGTTCAGTATAAACATAGAAGGAAGATGCGCTTTTAAATTCCTGGCATTTCCCTGACACAGTTCTTGAGAATCAGGTCCTGAGATGTGTTAAAGTGCATTCTTTCATCCAGATCTGTTTGTGGCATTCTTTTTCCTTGCTCATTGTTATGTAAAGGGCTAAGATTTAAGAGAGAATACTAAGCTTATATTTAAGGACACAGCATTCTGAATTTGTCCCCAGATTCTTGTTTGTACTTTGATATCCCTAAACAAGGGAAAAAGAATTCCACTTCTGCACTTACAACTGCACTTTCCAATAAATGCCACTTGCTCATTAGCAAATATTTTTGTTCGTTATACTCTCATTTACCGTATGTAAGCAATCTTTTCCTTCAAACAACATTTGCAAACATAGAACAAGTGAGTAGCTGAGAGGCTTGATTTTGATGATGCATAGTTCAAATTACTATTCTCTTAAAATATGGATCATGGTTTTTCTCCAAATCCCTGTTAATTCCTTGCAGATGTTTGTTGTCTTCAAATGGAAACAGCTAGTCCTTCAAAAGAGTTATTAAAAGTTAAAACCAAAACCTGACACTAACAAACTTGACCATTGCCTACATTTGGTAACCTTTTAGAGGAAAAGGAAGAGAAATACTCTTCACTTCCTCTCTGAGTTTATGTTCAGAACACATGCTATCTGGAAGTTGGTGTGAATGAGGAGGAGATGAGTTGGAGCAGTATTCAAAAATACTTTGAAATTGTAAATAATGTAGTATCTGTGACACAGTTTTGGTTTCCTGTCTCCTCCAAAACTGGTTTGAAAATAGGGAGTGCTTTTCCTCATTAGCAATGTAATATGAAACATTTTGTTAAACTGATGCAAGAACCTGAGTTGTATTTCATTGCAGTTGAAAGCAGTTGCATTTCAATTTGATTTTAGGTAGTTTTATTTAAAGCTAGAAATAAATGATGCCAAAGCCGAGATAAAACACTAGAGTCCTGTACTACCAGTATTTAAAAGAACATATTTTTATGAAAGGTAAGTACTGGCCTACATTGTGGAAAATCTTTTATATTTTTCTGCCAAAAAGAAAGGTACAGCAATCCTAGTATGGTACTTTCCTGCAGTTTTGAGTCTGCTCTTTTGTGGGCTGAAACTACTTCCAGTGTGAATCATTATTTACTCAGATACAGTTGATCATATTTTGAAAATACTGAGCTGCATTTTGGCATGGTGTTGTGTTCTGCTGATGTCCTTTGTAAAGTAGTTGCTAAACTCCCCAGATTAGCAAATTCCGTAATTACTCTTTTATGCTATATTCTACAGGTGTTTTTACAAGTAAGCACCATTTTAAACAGTTATCAGATAGTGCTAATACTATTTACATAGTAGGTGACTATGTAAGACATGAGGTGTTCATAACATCTGCTGGAAAGCAGCTCTGTAGAGAAGAACCTGTGAGTCCTGCTGGACAACAAGTTGGCTGTGAGCCAGCAATGTGCCCTTGTGGCAGCCAAGAAGGCCAATAGTATCCTGGGGTGGTACATTAGGAAGAATGTTGCCAGCAGGCCAAGGGTGGTGATCCTCACCTGCCATTCAGCCCTGATGAGACCACATCTGCCCATTCTGGGCTCCCCAGTACAAGAGATATGGAGCTACTAGAGTGAGGCCAGCAAAGAGCTACTAAGATGAAGGGACTGGAGCTCATATGAGATTTTCCTCATATGAGAAAAGTTTGAGAGCTGCGACTCTTGAGCCTGGGGAAGAAAAGCCTTGCAGGGGAAGGGAAATCTTAGCAATCTTAGCAAATGTTAGTATTACTATCTGAAGGGAAGGTGTGAATGAAATGGGGCCAGACTCTTTCCTATGGTCCCTGTAACAGGATGAGAGGCAGTGGGCACAAACTGAAACATAGGAAGGTCTTTCTGACCACGAGGAAAAGCTTCTTTATTGTGAGGGTGACTGAGCACTGTGATGGGATGCTAAGGGATGTTGTGGAGCCTCCATCCTTGGAGGTATTCAGAAGCTGTCTGGATAGGGTCCTGTGCAACATGCTGTAGGTGACTCTGAGCAGGGAAGGTTGGACAAGGTGATTTCCAGAGGCCCCTTCCAACCTCAAGAATTCTGTGATTCTCTGATAACAATTCTGTGAGGAAATTAGTTAGAAAAGAAGAAATCTGTATGATGTTGTCCTGGAATTATTTTGTTCAGTAGAGCAGTGGGGAGACAGACAAACAGCTGCAGTAGTATACTGCAGAGTTGGAATGGAGTCCTCTCAGCTTTGAAGAAGTAGGGTCCAGTAATTCTCTGGAAGCTTGCTGCTTCTGATAGGTGTTAATCAGTAGCTAAGTAGTATTGTGTTGATAGATAAACTTTCTAGGCTGACATAAAACTCACTGTATTAAGAAGTTAGAGATGACATAGATTATAAAAACAAGAAAACCACAAGAATGATGAAACTTGTCTTTACTCATCTGCAGAAATAGATAAAGACCTTTTTCTCAATGCAGTGCCTGGTTGATTCACAAGTGATAAGTAGTGTTGTGGTACATATCTGTGGTTCTGGGTTCTGTAGAAAAACACAGCCATGCATGGAAAGTGTGCCATCTCTTTGGTCTGCATGATTGCAGGCATGCTGCCTGCATGATTCCCTAGATTTCTCCAGTAGCAGAATGATATTCTTAGTTTTATTCTCTGTTGCTTCCCAAACTGCTCTGATCATGGAGCTGATGGTTTTCCTGGCTTTGCCTGTCATAACCCCACAGTCTTGTCCTAGGTAGCAGTAGTAGTAATCAGCTGAGAGCCTGTCTCTTTTTATATGTGAAGTGAAGATTGTTCTTTGCCGTGTGTGTGTGTTTGATATCTTTTGGCAGTTAGCAAGTCTCCTGATTCTTGTGCAGCTGTTTGTCAGTTGCTCTTGATTTTTTCCTATGCTGAATAACTTGAATGTTGTTAGCAAACTTTGACAGCCCTCTTTCTGCTTTGTTTTTGAATAGGTTAAATAGAACAGGTGCAACAACAACAAACAGAACAAGTCTCTTCAACATCTAGTGATAACTATCTTCCATTATATGAATCGATCCACTAGTCCTGCTCAGTTTCTTACCTTTAAGCTAACTATCTCTTCATGCAAGGACCTTCTTTCTTACACTGTGGCTTCTTTTTCTTAGCAACTTTTTTCCTAAATTCACTGGGTCTTCTGTATTCATATGGATGTGTTTCCTTTAAGAATGTTTCTAAGACATACCTAAGGCAAAGTTCCTTTTTCAGAAACCATATGGTCCCCAAGCACATTACACACATTCATGACAGCTAATTTTATCTGTCATTTGGTGTGTATTAATTTGTCTAGTGCAGACATGAAACTTACATACCTCACTTACATGAAACTTTTGAAAAATAAAGATGTTTGGCAGCATATTTGCTACTCTGCCCTTGGTAGGTACTAGGGAAAGTTCTCAGATAGAAGATTAATTGCTGCTGCTAGCAGTTCAGTTAGTGTTTGCTTTTCCTTGGATAGTAAATGCCATCTTCTCCTGGTAATTACCTTCTGTTTTATTTGGTTCCATAATGTGTTGTGTATCTTCTTTAAGTTACAACTGGTCTTCTGAGATGAGAATCTGTCCAGTTTCTTCTACAGTGAACAGGGAAGGGTAGCATTCATTTACCAGTGTTGTAGCACTCTTAATATTCTTCCTTACAAACGCTGTAGGAGGCTCTTTGCTACTGATGTTCTGGGAGTAGGATGTTGTATTAGCTTTGTTCCTTTAATTAGCTGCTGTTCAAACAAACTTTTTTTTTTCTGCCTTCTGGATTTAATTTTTTTTTTAATTTAATCTGCCATAGATTTTCAGCCTTAATGTTTTTCATCTTTGGGATGCAGCTTATGACAGAAACTGAAGCATGCTTTGTAGCCATGACAGCTTCATTTTATATGCTCTCAAACTTTTCCTAATATGTAGTATGCACTGGCAGTGCACTTCGAATATGGTAGCTTCTAGTAGTCTCTATGACACCAATGCTTGAAACTTTTCAGTTGCTTCTATTTAACAAGCTTTTCCTCACTTTTACATACTTCCCCTCATTATGGCTTAGTACAGGTGTAATATTTTTTTTGTCTTTTTTTGCTCCTCTAGATAATTTGAAGCTAGGTACTTACTGTTCATTGTCACAGAATTTTCACCGTGAAATTTTAAACTGGGTTATATGTTACTCTATCTCAAATCAAGGATTACCTTTTCTCTTTTGGGCTTGCTAACCAGCTGCTCCATGAAACAGTCATTGATAGAATCTAAAAATTTCATTTCTGGTGTGACATCTCTGCAGCCTGATTGGAAGGAAGGACAGAATTGCCATAACGATCATCAGAAATGTCTTGAAATCTGGCTAGCTATGTAGCTATCGTGTTTCACCCTGTGCTTATTACTAGATATTCCAAAAAAAGCTGGAATTGTGGGTTTGCATTTTGATTACTGGAATCTTTTCTATACTTGGACCTGTTAGGCTTTTAAAGTTTCACAGAGAGACATGCCTCATTCCTAGAACTTGTCAGACGCTTTGTCAGAAGACAAAGAACGCTATAGGTTAGGGAGCATTACCTTTAGAAGCTCCTTGCATCTTTAAGATACAGTCTGCCTTGAGCTTAGGCAGATATGGGACCTGAAGGTTGTTGCCTAGAACTTTACTCATTCAGCATAACTTTTTATCCTGCACACTTTTCCTTGTCTGGGTTACATTAATGGTATTTCCCTGTGTCTGCCTGTGTCTGTTTCTGAAGTTCAGATTGGTTTATAGCTTTCACCTTGTAGTCTGGTGTGTTTTCATGTAGATGATGGCCTAATTACAGAAAATGCCTGTTGTTATCGAAAAGTGTTTTGACATAGTACTGGCCATGCTCACAAAAAACTTGGAACTGGAGGAAGTTAATTTGCAGCCATACTCTATCTACATAAACAGCAACGATGGGGGAAGGTCCCATCCACACTATGAGGTCCTTTGTCTCTTCTTTCAAAGATGATTGTATTAGTAACAAGAAAGCATTCCTTACGCTACTGTGTGTAAGAGTTTTATCCTGTTTCTCTTCATTCCCACCTAGCTAGCCTTGGTCTTTATTCTTCAAGTTGTTTTGCCTGATTAGCCCTTTTATTCCACCCTACCTTCAGTTTTTTTAATCTGATTAGTCTCTTGCCCCTGTTCTCTTGTCAACAATACTAATCTTGTCATCAGCCCACGTCTCTCTGTGTGCATAACCTCAAATTTCTTCCTGAACTCAATTTTCTCATCAGATCTCTCCATGTTTTCTGTCTTTTTGCCCAAGAGTCTCTGTTGTCACCTTTCTCTGACTTCCCTTACAGCTTGACATCTAACCCATCTCTTTTAACTTCCCACTATTTTGCTCAGTGATTCCATCACAGTTTTCTTTTCCAGTAAGTCCTGTATATTCCTGAATCTCTCTTCAGGCTCACAAATACAGTCTTGCTTTGTTGGCTCAATGAGTGACCTCAGGTCTGGCTCATGTTCCCTCTATATTTGATTCGGGCATCTTCTTCTCACATGCTGAATGGGATGTATTCCGTTCTCCTGGTATCTAGATTGAATTGTAGTGTGAGTATTCGCCTTTTGTAGAATCTGGAGGGAAATAGATTGCAAGACTGCTTGCTGGTTTTGTTGCATTAGTAATATCTCTTGGATATTAGAAATATAGAAATATTAGAATAGAAATATAGAAATATTAGAAATATCTCTTGGATGCTGTAATGAATCATGCCAGTTATGTTCCATTCTAGGTTGGTTCCAAACCAACCTAATTTGGTTTTCTCTGTGTTGCTTTAAGAAGACTTGGACCTCCTTGGAAGTAAGGGGAAGTTGCTCTTTCTCTTGTGGACACTGCTGGCCATGGTCAAGGGTTTTTTTTTCTGGAGAACTCAAGGTTGGCAGCCCAGTGAAGTGGCAGCTTGGCCTTGAGAGCCAGTATTAATGTGGAGAGCCCACATGACTACACCTTAAGAAAAGGAAGCAGCCAATCAGTCCTCAAAGCAAGACAGAAATCATCCTAGAAGCTAGAAGGGACTGTGTAGAGTTGCCAGCAATGCAAAGTCACTAGGTTGCCTGAAATAAGCTTGTAAACAAGGATTTGCCTTTAAAGTTGCAATGTACAATGGAAACTACTTAATAAGCTTTTCTTAACTTATGTTCTTGCTAATCTAGTTGTGCTTGTTATTTTTTTTCAAGAATTAATTGTCACGGCTGATGGTTTGTTTAAAGCCTGAATTTTATTTCATTTAAAAGCCTTCCCATTTTCTTTGAGGCGCTCCAGACAGCTCCATATTCCAGTTGTCATATTTGTGGATGCTGAAACTTTGTGGATAGATTTTCATAGGAGTGGAAAAACATACATACCTGGCCCAAAGTTATGCCAAATTTGATGATTCTGCTTCCAAAACGAGGCTGTGAAAATTCTCTACAAAACAAGTTTTCTAGAATTTTGTTATCCAAGTGCAAAACCGTTTTGACTATTAGGAGAGAGAAATTAAAGGAGAGAGGGGAAGAAAAGTGATCCCAAAGCAGCCAATTGGCTTTAAAAAACTGTATTTCAAAGCATTGAAATTTAGCAAGACAGGAACAGGTAACAAGACAGAACAGGAAGTAAGTTCTTACACCAAAGATCGGTATCCTACAGCTGAAGTGCCAAAAGCAGCATGTAAGTAAATTTGGATAATATGCATTTTGCATAATGTGATTTAGGGCTGAGCTGCAGCATTTTGAAACAAGCATGCGCAATTTTCACTTGCTCTCATCTTCAGCCTCTTATCTGTGAATAACTAGAACCAAGAGAAAGCCAGCACTGATACACAGGCAGGACACCACCAGTTAGTTAGGTTGTAAGTGGTGTCTCAGTTTGCACTGAATTTCTACAAGAATGTGTACCTTCTAATTTGAGAAATAAAAATATGGTTTGGGCATGCCATTTCTCACAGGTTACCCCTAAAAAGCAAAGTATCAAACAGCCTTAATTGTTTTGCTTCAGTTTTTGTGTAATAATCCCTTATACATTTAAAATTTCAAAGCAGGTTTAAATTAAAATTTGTATTTGATAGCTTTAGCTGTTTTGAAGTAGGCAGTGAAACTGCTTTTAAATGGAGCCTAATGTTAATTTAAACACCTATATCAAAATTATATGGGGTACAGTGAAAAATACAGCTCAACTTTATAATCTAATGACTGTTACCAATTAAAGGAAGTTAGTTTATTTTTTGTGATAGATGTCATCACCTTATTAAGGATTTACCAGTGTTGAGGAAAGTGTCGTTATATACATTAAATTACTAAAATAACACCTAACACCATGGGGGGGCACGAAGTTCAATATCACTTGTCTTAAAAAGAACAAGTATTGTTTTGAAGCTATTAAAAGTGCTACTTCAGAAACAGCAGTTGGAAACAGGAGCACTAAAATTAAAAAATTTAATCATGTTAATTGATAGTAAGTGTGTGTAAGTTGTAAATTCTTAATTATATTATTTTTAATAACCTATTTGCTATTGGTTTTACGTAGATCATCCTTTGCAGGCTGGAAGTGCCAAGTGCAAGATAATTCAATGAGTGATGTGGACTATTTCAGCTTCTTGTTTTCAACCCTTATAGGTAATACTTTTGAATGTCATATAACAGAGATTTGTTTTGATAGATAATTGCTGGATTTAATTTAGGATAAATGATGTAGTAAGTACTTCCTAAAAGTAGTTCTAATCTTACTATATATATTTTTTAAGATGTATCCTTTTCACTGTTGGTCTGATTTTTTAACATCCTGTTTTTGCATTTTGAATTACTATTCATTGGGCTGCATGTTTGCATACTCCTTCTTGATGTGTAACATATTTCTTTTGAAAATATAAGGAAAATCTGTATTTAACATGACTTGAGAAAAATATTTTTTTTTCTAAGTTTAAATAAATGCCTGATACTGCTTTGTAACATTATAATAAGAGCCTCTTGGATTTCCTGTGGACATGCTTACAGTATTAAAAACAGTCCATCAAAGTACAGTAATGAATATATATTCAAGTGAGCTGCCCAAGGTCCTCATGTGAACAGAATTGTTTTGCTGCTAAATTCTTAGGGTAGTGGTTATAGTGGTTATAATGATATAACATTATTGGGAAATATCTTTCAGTAGCTTGTCTTGTGATAAAGAGGAAAGTGTCTTGTTGTCATCACCTTAGAATCATTTGTAATGTTCAGCTACCTTGTTTTTGAAAGTAACTTTTTTTTAATTCTAAAACAGTGAAGAGACAGCTGTATTGGTAACTCGGGGAATGACATCAAGAACTAAGTGACTAAATCCTGCAGTTATTTTAGAAAGTTACTGAGTTAAAGTGAACATGTAGCAAATTCTGTTTTGCATTGTATCTGTTTTTGTATTTTCTTTTTTAATCATAAATACCGTGAAAATAGCAGTGTAATGCAGGCCCCTTGCTCTCTTTTATACCACAGTATAGTTTGATTTTGATTTTAAAATGTGTTTGTTTTGTTTGGAAATCAGAACTCTTATTCTTATATGTTTAATTTAAAGTATCAAGCAAGTTCCTGTAACAAAAACATTTTGTGGACACAGTTAAAAGACCATTTTTTGTCAAGGAAGTTAATAAAGTAGAATAGTGCTTGGCTTGTTTTGTGATAGTATTTTATTACTTCTTTTTTTCTCTAGGGTTTTCAAGAGAGGAGCTGACTAGTCTTCAGGGCATTAGAGGAAAGCCACACATTAGCCAGACACAGCTTTCACCTGTCCGTCTTTACCTAACTGATCTTGACCAGTTTTTACACCACTGGGCTGTGACAGAGGTAATACATCAACACTAATTCTAACAGGAGCATACAAACTTGGAATGCTTTCCATCTCTTTTCCTTTTTTCCATTTATTTAAAATTCTGTCATGAATTGAAATAGAGTGAAAAATATTATGGCTGTTAGCTGTAGAAGAATGCTAGCAGTTTATTGGGTAGTATTTTGAAAGATGCTGCTTTAAAAGGTGAATGTTTAGTCAGGTAATAGGCAAAACTATACTCTCGGAAAGAATGGGTAGAAGATTGGTGGAAAAATCCTAATAAAATTAAGACTAGCAATACATTCTGGCTTTCCAAAAATTGGTTGCAAAAATATTAGTTATGGACAGTTTTCTTTGGGAGTAAATTTCACTGTTAATTGAAAAGCACAGTAAAAATAAATTTAATATTAAGCTGTCATTGCTGCTTAGAATAACTATATGTGTATTCAATCAGAGATTACTGGGATTAACAACTTCGCTGTGAATTCAGTGCCTGCTTATACATAAGAATTGATAGCTTAATTTTACTGTTGGCTCTAAAGGAATCTGATGGAGTCGGATCTGTTTCAGAATTTATGAATAGCAGTCTTCGTTGTGACTCAACTTTTTATTGCTTATCCCATCAGGAACCACTTTATTTTAACGTGTGAAATTATATTTTAATGACATATGTCAACTTGAAAGTATTCATGGTACCTGTTATGAATGCAGTGGGACGAGTGCAACAGTAGTTTAGCTATAAGGTTTATTTAGGGCTTTCATGGCAGTCTCTTTGATTTAAGAAAGCAGCATAATAGATTTTTTTTTCTTAATCTATAATTTAAGTGATATTCTAACAAGTCTGCCAAAAGTGCTGTCAGTCTGTGGCATATGCTGCATATGTGCTATTACTATATAAAATAATTTTAAGCAAACTTGTTTGGTATGACTTGCATATACCCTTAGGTATCCTACCTTCAGTCAGGTGGCCTGAGGAACACATAAGCTTCCCCACCTCACCCCACCCCCCGCTTTTTTTTTTTAATGGCTATTGCAGTAATGACTACTTTTCTCACCAAAATGCCTCTTTTTCCAGTGTTGAAAGACTAGCATGTTCTCTTACCTGCCCTATAGAGAATGCAGGATTGTACCTCTCTGAATTGACCAGAGAGGTGACTTGCAAAAGATTCCTAGAGTAAACATAATCCCTGAAAAACATGCAAAATGCAAAATTCATGTAAAATGCAAGATATGCTTTAATTGAGTACCTTTTCTTGGAAAATCCGAGGGAGTTTCTCAGGTCCTCAGAAGTGGATAGCAGTCATTCAGCAGGGTTGGATATTCTTTTTTGCTTGTGGAAAGGGACATGGACACCCCAAGAAGCATTGTATTTTTTTATCCAGTTATGTATCAGCCTGAAGTCTTTTTCTGAGGACTAAGTTAGAGATAATAGGAACAAAAATCCCCATGCATCAAGAATTTGTATGAGAAGAGTCATGGGATATTCTAGAACCACTGCCTTTCATAGATTTTCACAGAATCACAGAATGGGTAAGGTTGGAAGGGACCTCTGGAGATCATCTAGTGCAGCCTCTCTGCTCAAGCAGGGTCACCTAGAGCATGTTAGACAGGATTGCATCCAGGCGGGCTTTGAATATCTCCAGAGAAGGAGACTCCACAACCTCTCTGGGCAACCTGGTCCAGTGCTCTCACAGCGAAGAAATTTCTCCTCACATTCAGACGGAATTTCCTGTGCTTCAGTTTCTGCCCATTGCCTCTTGTCCTGTTGCTTGGCACCACTGAAAAGAGTTTGACCCTATCCTCTTGACACCTTCAGGTACTTATAGACATTGATAAGATCCCCCCTCAGTCTTCTCTTCTACAGGATAAAGAGGCCCAGCTCTCGCAGCTGTTCCTCATAGGGCAGATGCTCCAGCCCTCTGATCATCTTCGTAGCCCTATGCTGGACTCTCTCCAGTAGCTCCATGTCTCTCTTGTCCTGGGGAGCCCAGAACTGGACACAGTACTTGAGATGAGGCCTCCCCAGGGCTGAGCAGAGGGGCAGTATCACCTCCCTCGACCTGCTGGCAACACTCTTCCTAATGCACCCCAGGATACCATTGGCTTTCTTGGCCACAAGGGCATACTGCTGGCTCATGGTCAACTTGTCATCCACCAGCACTCCCAGATCCTTCCCTTTTATTTTAAACCAAAGGGAAATCTGGATAGCAACTTACAACTCTGAGCTGGAGAAGGAGATGGGAGATTTTTCCTCACAAACGTGTTCATGATTGTGGAGAGAAAGCTAATGATGAAGTGGGCTATATCAGGTACACTTCAGGCCAAGACAAAATTTCCTCCTCTTGAAAACCAGAAAAAAGCCTTTTGTTTCAACATGAAGGTTTTTTTTTTGTTTTTTTTTTTTTTTGTTTTTGTTTTTTTTTTTGGGGGGGGGTGCTTTTTTAGTACTTTGTGAGAATAATATCTTTTTTATTTGGTAAGCTCTCATGTTTTATGTGTGGTCTTAAAGCAAACTGTTCATGTTAAATGCTTGGCTTACCAGAAGGGATGATTATACTGCAGTGCTGTTTAGAGGGTAGAGTGGTTGTCTGTTCCCCTTTTCCCCCGTAGTTCTTTTGCTGGGAGAAGAACATCTAGTAATTGTAAGTATTCAAATTCTCAGTCAGAAAATGAAAATATCTATGGTAAATACCACTTCATTTTTTGGTTAGTGTGTGCCTCATTCTCCTTATGCCTCATTCTCTAAGATAAGCATGGTGTTACTAAGGTGCTAGGCATCTTCCACTGTAGTAGGGCCGGGTGAATACTATGGTATGCAATAATGTTTAATCAAGATGGGAAACTTTACATCATAGGAAGGAAAGGTCTAATGAGGAACTCTGTTTCATGAAGTATCAGAACTCTAGTTCTTATTCAGTGACATGAGTTCTGAATCAATTTTGAACTGTGACAGAAAATTATTTTTAAGTACTACAGGAAATAATAAATTCAGTTTTAATTGGTCACACTTGGCTTTTTGTGGAATTGAGAAGAGAGACTTTGAGCTGAATCTGTTATGCTTTCTTTTGCTGGGTGAAAGATACAATCCTTTGAGCAGCAACTACATGGTGATACTGTAATACTGAGCAAGATATTTTAAATTATTACGAATATCTACTAAGTGAGTAGAGCCTTCCATTGGCTGCAGGCCAAGCAGCATTCAGGCCTGTATTTTATTTTGATAATCACTTCTAAGTAAGAGTTCTGGTTGTTGTGTAGCTGAAACTCAGGGATTTCTCATAAAGGAAAAATATTTAATTATGGGTGAAATTAACTAGGAACTGATGAACTTGTAATTTGGCAGCCTCATTTACTTTAGTAATCAGACTTTTTATTAGTCTTTTTATTAGTCCCTCTGTCCTCCTCATCCTTCTTTTCTGCCACTAGTTTTGTCTAAACCATTGGCTGTTTTTTTGGCTAAGTCTACTAAAAGAATGGATTTTCAAATATTAGTTTCCTGTAAGTTATGAGGAAATAAGCAACTGGAAGAGAAGAAGGTCTAGATTAGTGCAAATTAATTTAGAACTCTGTTTTGCATTCTGTTTTGGCAGCAACCCCTGGGCAGTCCACATGTGCATAGCTCTGGACTAACGGAGGTGTTCCCTTTTGCTCTGCAGGATATCATAGGGCTTGTGAGGCAGTAACAGATGGGGTTACTGTGGTGAGGAAATGGAAAGGGAGTTAAGGTTCCCAGACATGAATTTATGGGAAGCCGTGGTTTGTTGGTTCAGTTGCTCGCTGTTTTCAAAACAGTGTAAAACCGTTTCATTTTCCTGTTGCTAACTCATTGTCTTGTGCAATGAATGGTATGCATTTCTAATGATAATAGACTGTAAGAGGGAACTTAATGTATACTTGCCAGAGATGCAGAAGGAGAAAAGATACGTCTCTGGGGAAAGAGCTATTTATGTAAAGGAAAAGGATAATTTAAGACTTTTTCAGTTGGCAGTCTGAACTTTGTGTGTGTGTGTTACAACCATTGCACTAGGTTGCATGTAGTTGTTAATAAAAAATGAAAAGACCAAACAAATGCTCTTTTGATTTATGCTTCTAAATGTTTTAAAACGTAATTATTTTGAGATGGTTATGGTTCATAACTTCTGTCTAGAGAGAATGTTTATTAGGATCCAGGAAATCCAAAGCCATGTTGATTTTTTATGGAAGCTTTTAGATAATATATAGATACATACATATCAATATGTGTGTATGTGTCTGTATTTACATATATAATTTATATATATGTGCATATGTAGAAAAATATATGTATATATTCATTCTTCTCTCTTACGGACCAGTATTTAAGAAGTGTCCCTCTAAATGCTATTTTGTGCAACTGTAAAGGTTAATATACATACGTTGTCTGAAAGAGATTGAATGTAAATGCAGAACCTTTGGTTTGTTTTCTGGAGCAACTTATATTTAAAATGACTTGTGCCTTATTAAAGCTAATTATTTAAAATCATATCCCTGCAGCTTAAATAGATGGGACTCCAGAATAAATTATTGCAGCCTAAAGGAGGAAGCTTCAGTTTTTATTCATTTTAACTGCTCCTATAGTGTTTGTCAGTAATATTGTTCACTCTGTTATAATTGAATTGCCCTATCAGTATCAAATGAAATAACACCAGCTGAAATGAGCAGTTTAACTAGGTAACAGTGTATACATGATAATTTCTGTTGTTATAATATTTGAAGTTTTGAATGTTTTGACATTTGAATGTTTTGGAGGGGAAAGCGGAAGCAGTTTGCTGTTCTAAAATTCTGCATAAAGTCTAGATTCCAGAATTGTATCCAGCACATAGCTGACTTGAAGAAATAAAATACTCAAGTACTTAAACTTTAAGATCAAATGTAAGGGAAGGTCAGTTGCTATTAAAAATGGAATTGAATTCAAAAATCTTTGGATACATGCAATATAATTCACTAATATGTGTCAAAAATGGAAGAGTTCATTAAATGAGGGTTGTGATAGCTGTATCTGCATTGATTTGCAATTGAAAATTTGAGGAAATCAATAAAAATAGTAAGTCAATGCATACAAATTAAAATTTTGTGAAGATGCTCTTGGGAAAGTAAAAATGGTGTTACAGTGCTGTAGGCTTAACTTTAAGCAGATATTAACACTCCAAAAAACCCTAATATTCTAAGACAGATTTGGGGCTGAAGTTCCTGTAAGATTTCAGTTTGTGCTCTTTATTGAGATTTCGAAGTTAAGAGTTACACTGGGAAGACAACTGAGGGTAGATAGCAGCCCTTTTTGATTAGAAATACACTGTAATTCTTACCTCCCTTGAGGGAGAAGAAAAGACTCTGTGCAAGCCCATTACTGTTTTGTAAAACCACATCATTATCAATTTTAATATTTATAAATGAAAACAATGTTTTTACTTGAAATATTGTTAGTGCCAAAGAAACAAAACAAAGGAGAAATTATAGAAATAAAAAATGAAAAAAGCTCACTGAAAGAAGCATTTACCTTTTTTTAGATTTCTTCCATGATTTTTCTTATCAAAGTATAAGACTTTAAAAACAAAACAGAAAAGCTCTGGCTGTTAGGGCCAGTGTTCCATCAGGCCTGTTACCCTGTACTACTTACATCCCTATATCTTGGATCATTTTAGAGCTGGGAGCTCATGTGCTGCTGCATGTAAACATGTGAATTAACATCTCTCTAGTTACTGTCCACGAAGAGCATATCATACATGTAATTAATGTGGAGTGTGTACTGTAAATTCATATTCTGTTAATAACACAACTGAATTTCTGAAGAAAGATACGATTTCTGAAACAAGAGCTAGCTGCTTAATCATGTACAATTTTCAGGTTTTACACAAGCTCTTTTTGGATGGGTGGGTGGACAGGTGAATTTGGAGATCTGAAAATTAGAAATTTGTTTTGACCATCAGGTATATGGTCTGACAGGTGGACATCCTCAAGGGGGAGGAAACTGCTATGGTGATATTATAGTTGGGAGAAAGCTGTGGAGCTGTGAGAGAAGGCCATTAGTGGCTGCAAGAGGATGAAACAAAAGCTCTCTGCACAGTGAAGCTGTTTTGTGTTCTTTCTTCAATTTTATTAATAAAATTCTTTGATAAAAACAACTGGAACTGTGCTGTTTTCCAGGTATGACTTTATCTCCAGGATGAGCACATTAGCTCTTGAGTGTAAAACCTGCTTTTGTCACAAAAGAAGAAGTAATTCCAGACATGCTTGTCATTTAGTGAGACAGTATGGTGGTCTCTAGCCAGTAGTTCTCTGCCTACCTTTACCAAATCTTACCGGTCTCCAGATTTAAGCACATTGATCAAATTATTGCACAGTAGGTGAGTGATGGTGATTGTCACCTGCATATTTGTAGCTAATGGCAATAGAGATAACCACCTCGCTTAGCAGATACAGGTTTAACTATGTTGTTCGAGACTGCTTGCCCAACCCAAGAGTTTGCATATAGGCAGTTACTGCAGTTCAAATGCAAGATAAGTTTCTGTACTGCAGTTGCTCTGATTCTGAGCCAGCAGTTGGATATTAACCGTGTTTCATAATCACTCTAAATTTTTGGAAATAAATACTATGTCAAGATGTAGAACATAATATATGCATTTACTTAATTATTTGTAATTCTTAAACAAGCTCCTGCCTTTCTGTTCTGTCACCCTAAATGTAAATTTAGCCTCACAAGGTTTTCTTTTCTCCTGTTGCCCTTCCATGTAATGTTCTTGTGCAGACTGTATTCCTTTTTTTGTCCTTTTCTTTTAATCTAGGTTTTATTTAAGTGAGATTGTAGGTGTGAGGTTTTTTTTCTTCCCCTGGAGTCACTGAATTAGACCTTTCACATCCACCCTTGTGAGCTCAGCCAAAGCAGAAGAACAAAGATCTCTTGTTGAATGCAGCTTTCTCAACAAGTCAGGGCAATGTTAATATTGCTCTGTCAAATCAATTTACTTCAGAAGGAGAAGCAGCACCTGTCAGGAGAGTACACTGTCTGATAGGCTAGGGTACTCTGGAGGATGCTGGACAAGCTTTAGATGGCAAGCTTCATTGCCTGCCCCATCACCTGAAAACTTCTCATTTTCTATTCAGTCTGCAATAACATGTTATGCTGGATAGAGTCCTGCTTGAAACAATCATTTCACAGAGTCTTGGGAACTGATTGCAGAACAGCCTGTTTCAGTTTAGTTACCAATGTTTGATGTGGATGTTGCTGTCAGTTGAAAAATATACTGTAAAGTTCGCATTAGGTTATAGTGTCTGGTGTTTGCCAACTGTCTCCTAAAATAAAATGACTTCTTTCCTTCCTTTAGGTGCTCTTATACATCTTGGCAAATGGTCTGCTGGTCTAAACTATCTTTGGTCTGGCTTTATATTGTGGCTAGCCAAGATACTTGATTCATTATTTTTCTGCTTGCTTGGTTCCCTCTCTGTGCTCATGCATGTGTGTCTCCAGAGCAATTTGAATATTTCTTTTTTTGAGAAAGAATACTTCACAGAATGATTAAGCTTGAAATAATGTGCAGATTTTCACTGGAGAGTTGATGATAAAGTATTTCCCTTGAGGAGTAAGATGGTAATAGGTTTTTTGAGTTAGGAATCTATCATGTTATGTTACGGGAAGTTTTGGGTGATTTGGGGAGTGGGAGCAGTTAAATATATGAATAAAACTCTCCTCTTGGTTCATCACTTGTCAGCATTTCTTTTGCCATCATACCTCAGATTGAGATTGAGAGTCCTCTGTTTCTCCTTTGACTTTTGGAGTCAAGAGCATTTCACGGATGGTCAGTATAAACTGATGGATTCCTCTGATTGTATGTTAAACCTGCAAAAAGCCTGTTTCAAATTGGATTAAGAGTCAGTTAGACTCGTGTCAACAGCAAAAACACATTTACTCATACAGTTGAAGATTTGAATAAAACAGCATATGACTTGTCCCATCTTCCAAGAGCTGATTAACAGGGTAGGAAAATTTGAAATAAGCAACACAAACCTTCTGAGAAGGTGTTGCAATGTCAGGGGGCCAAATGTTCCTTTGCTGTATGCACTCTAGTATCCACACATGCCTTTGGCTTTCAGACAGCTACCTTCCAGTCAAAATCAGTCTACTCCTTGGCATTAGGATCTCCAGAAAGTAAGAAGTGCCCCTGGGCTTTTCCTGCTTTTTTTCTATTTGGCTAGTTTTTGCATCCTAGTACAGCAGGCAAGGAGATCTGTTGAGTAATGATTGCCTGAAACACCCATAGGGAACATGCTGTTTTAATTATGTGGCTTATTACGTGATAGGTAGTTGGGATTGCCTGATCAGGCAGGCAATTTTTGGTTTGAAAAATTGCCAATGAATTATGCAGCATTTGCTGCACAATGGTAACAGTTAATCCCTGTATTGAAGAGTATCCTTTTCTTTAGTTTTGGCTTAATTTACTGAAGTGGACATTCAAATAGAACTAAATAAAAAAAAAAAAGAAAAACATCCCAACCAAACCTGTCGTAAGATGCTTATCTCAAAAAGCCATAAATATTAAGATTTTAAATGCTCATTTCTTTGCCCATTCACTTTCAGTAATACTCTGAAACAAAATCACTCTGGCTTTAGTCCAAAATAAATCTATGAATATGCCAAAAATGTGATAAAGGCTAATCAAATATAAAATAATCAGCTGTGACTTTGTATCATAGAAATTAAACATGTAAACCCTTGCCTAAGGAAAATAAGTTGTCAGGAAAAAATGCTAATTTTTGTGATAATCAATGCTTTTTGCTTTTCATTTCAATGTCTAATTTATGTTTAACACTTTATAACAGAGTTGCTATGGAAAACATTTCATATGGGACTTAATTTACAGAGGTGAAAAGGGTAATCACTCTCACCTAATACTACCAAAGTAGAACTGGATGTATAGAATGTTTGTTCTATTTTGAGAATCAGAAAGACTTAAAAAATGAAAAAATAACTTTCCAAACATTTCGCATACTGCCACAACTCTTTTAAGTAAGCAAACAAGCCCCTGTACAATGCTATGGTATATGTTCTCCTTGTCACTGCTGGAAAAATGTGATTGCCAATAAATTGAACCTGTTTAATGACAAGTTCCAAGAATATTTCTTAAGAGAAAACTTTTATGAATTGGTAAGATTATTCTAGGAGCACACCTCTTCCTAAGGGTCAAGTGTTAATACTCGTCTTCAACACAGAGTTGAAGATGAAGAGTAAGGTTTGTTAGGTCAGTCTGGCTGGCTTACCTCCTATGTCTTTAATTTGCTGACCTTGGGTAGGTGTGTATATTAAAAAAAAAAAAAATCTAACTTCTTCCATCTCGTGCCATTTGTTACAAACACATGTAGCATACTGCTTTCAGGAACTTACTGAGCTCTGTCTTAAGAGCAATAGTGAAATTTGTTTTTATGCCTGCATTTCCCCTTGAAACCTTTCAGAATCTTCCTTCCTAGTTTCCATCTCGACTATATTCCTAAGTGGCTGTGGTCATCAGTTTTTCTTTATTGTTGTTTGGTTAGCTTAAATACCTATTTTCTTGCATTAGTTTTTTCCTTTTTCATATTTGCAAGTAACAGTAATACTGCTTTTCAGCTATAGTTTTGTCAGCCTAAACAGGTGGAGTCCTTTCCATTTAAATCTGTAAGATAGGCTCTCTACTTTTTTGTGTAGTTTTTCTATACCTGATTCAGTTTGAATTTATCTTTCCTGAAAATGAGTGCTCCTGTTGTGCACAGCATTGCAGATTACAAATGATTGTGTTAGGATCTTACTTAGTACTGAACTTGTCTACTTCTACTGTGGTTTAGTTTCACATCTGAGAATGGCATTTGCATGTTTCTTGGTTGTATCATAACCATCTTGTGATCACTTGTTATGCACAGAATGTGCTCCTCATTTTCAACTGTTAAAATTCCTAGCTGCATACAGAATTATTGGTCTCCAAATGTATAACCTTGCGTTTTTATTTCATTTTGTTACATTGAATTTTTCTGGTATCTGTTACTTTCATCATCAGACTCATGATCTTTTCTATAGGTTAATCCAGTCCTCCTGTCTTGGCAGTATCTCTCAACTTTGAGGTGTCAGCCAGCATGTTTAATCAGTGTAGTTTTACATTTGTGTTACTCATTAAAATGCTAGGTAAGATTGGAAAAATCCCAAGAAAGGCAATAAAAATATTCAGATATTAGCAATGTCAAAGAATGAAATACAGTTGAGAAAGAGGTTACATTTTAATGCCAGAGTACTTCATATTTTATCACTTCCGAACTGCAATGTACAAAAACACTACCATGTCTAGGATGTAGTGCACAATATAATAATGATGGTTTATTATTAAATAAACACATAGTACAGGTGTTCAGTACAAGAGTATCTACAAAACTGTCTCCTGAGTAGAGTCCAACTAGGCACACAACATACTTTAAAAATTTATACATTAGCAGTGTTCTAATAAGTTTTGAATATTATGTTCTATGAATTTGGTTAGTAGCATGTGTGAGCTGTAACCTTGAAAAAGGCTGGACTTTTTTTTTCTTTTTTTCTTTTTCTTTTTCTTTTTTCCTTTTTTTTTTTTTTTTTTTTTAAGATCACCATAAATGATGCTGCTTCTTCGTTTCTGTTGATAATTTAACCAACACTGTCTTGTCTATGTTAATTTGGATTGAATTATATAATACTACAGAACTATAATCTTACCATTTTTTTCCCTAAATTTTCTTTGGGGTCCCTCTTCAGCTGGAAACAGTAGAAGCTATTATTTTTGATGCAATGTGAATGATGATTTCTATTTTATCATCCTTTCTTGCTTAGGTATCTTGACCTGCCCTGAATCAGCTGACACTTCAAAGCCATGACAGTATTACAGAATTTTATAACTCAGTTCACACCATTCCATAAAAGCTTTCTGTAGTTCTTTTTTCAATCAGCAAGGTATTAGTACAACTTGGGGACTTGAATTCATGCATTCCTCAAAGTTCTGATCTTGTTAATTCACTTTCTGATTTCTTTAAGGACAGGGGTTTTTTTTTTACCCATGTATTGGTTTCTTGATCTTCCTTATAGTTAGCAGCTAATGTTCAAATAATGGTACTTGTTCTAATAGTGCTGTTCATGTTGCCTTCTAGAGGCTTCATTTTACACTCCTGTGTGATAAGCAGTGTACATAAACAAAGATGATCCCAGCTCTGAAAGGTTAGCATATTAGTACAATAGATGGGAAGAGGAACAAAGTGATCTGCCCCGAATTGCAGTATGGGTTACTAGCAGATCAAGTTCTTGTCTATCCTATACTGGGGCCATATAGCGTTTCATGGGTTCCTGTTCAACTCTTTACCTAACAATTCTTAATATACAGTTTGTTAATAAAAACACAGGAGAAATCAGAAAAAGAGACATGAGTCCACATTTATGGGTTTTCTTTAAGTAGTTTTGCTAAGAGTTCCTGTCAACTGATAACATTTGATATCATTCTGGATTTGTGAATCTCCTCCCTCTCTCCTTCCCTGGAAGAAAACCACTAACAACAAAACTAATGGGATAGGTCTTTCTTTAAACATTGAACAAGTTACATTGACAATGTTGTTATTATACCCTGAAAAGAATCAATTCTTCTAGAGGCAAAACTGCTATGTCACCATAAATACTTTATATTTAGGTCTATCAATAAAGTATGAATATACAGGGGATGTTTATTAGAGTACTTAATTTTATTTTATTTTATTAAAACAGATGATCTGTCACAGCTTGTCCACTATACCTTCACAAAGTCAGTGTTTTGACATTCTCCAGACTGGCATCTGTAAATATTTGGTAAGTAACATTGTTTTCTATGTTAACTTGCTCATACTGAATTTTGCAATAGTCTGATTAACCCTCAAAACCATTTCTTCTATATATTTCATATGTTACATGTATAATTTCAGCATTTGCAAAAATTATAAACATAATTAGTGGAGTTTGAAAATATCTGACTTTTTAGTATTCAAACGTGTGTGTGTGTGTATATATATATATATATTTTTTTTTTTCCCTCTGATTTTTGGATACTTCAGCTTGTTTTCAAACAAGGACAACCATAATTGAAAGTTTTCTTTTTTCTTAAAAGAGCAACTAGCAGCTTTAAATGAGTTTTACAGGCTGTCTTCTCCTTCAAATCCTAGTGCTTAATCTCAGGATAGTGATACCAAAGCCAGTACTAGGTTATAGAATTCTCAGAGGCAGAGTTTGAAGGTTGGCTATCTTTGATACTTATTGGTAAGAGGAAAGACTTGTATGTCCTGTTACTGAAACAGTTCTGTGAGCTAATAAGTATTCACAATTCACTGTATTGAGGCCTTCCTAAAAACCCTAGCCCAAAGTTTCCATAGGAAATGGCTCATCCTTAACTGTATTCTGTTTTTTAGGTTTCCTTTTTTGAGGTAGAGGTTTTAGTTAAATTACTGCTCCTAGAATCAGCTTGGGCCTTTGAAAGCAAAATGTTAAGTGGTATTTGCGTTTCTGGTTGTGAATTTTTATAGTTAACTAGTCTCCTGCCCCAGGATCTCTAATATGCTGATGACAGTAGCTGAATCACTTAACAGAAAAGGAGGGCCATGTGTAGGCAACATCCTGTACTGAAACTTATTTGAGCTACCTTATTTACTGGATTTGCATAAACTGAAATGTGTGTATTCATAGCATCTTCCAGTTTTGGTGACTGGCATCGGTGTTGAGAGACTGTCTAATTAGATCTTCAGGATGCTTTTTTATTCAGTGTTGTTATTTCCTATTTGTGGTTGGTTATAATATGTCAAGATCATCATTATTTGGTGAATTTGTTATTTGGTACCTCCCTGCCTAGAATGCAGCAAGATCTTGCTGACAGTTGCAGTCCAGCTTTGCAACACAGAAGTGTCATCTGCTAAATCCAAAACTGCAACTAGCTGGTGTCAGGTCAACTTGGGATGAGAATTTGTTGTGCTCTTTGACTTCTCAATATGAAGAGGAAATGCTGTCCTCCTACTTTGGCAATCATGTGCTGCGGGGTGACTGTAGGCTTTTTGTCTTCCAGCAGAGTTCCACATGCACCTGTGACTTCCATGCAAAGACCCTGGGCACTGTCACATGCATTCTAGGGGTTATCTGGTCTAGGGCGCACTCATATTTCTGACAGCTTGTGTCAAACTTTGCCTGGGTCTCAGAACTGTCATTTTATATGATTGACTTACCTGGAAAGTAGTTGCTTGGCACAGTAAGTGTCGTTCCTCCACCCATCAGTTTTCCCCCTTTGTTGGTTCAATCACAGGTGTGTCAGCTGGGATAGTGATAAAGAGCTCTGTCAGGAATGTGCCAGAAGGGTGTTGCTCTAACCCACTTGGACTACCTCTTACAGGTTGCACCAGTCTATGTAGTGGACCACCATAATCTTCTGCAGTATGATCAGTCCTCACCAAATAGTAGGAAATTGTACACCGGACTTACCAGGAGACCACCTCAGTGTGTCTTCACTATTCTTTTTTTCTTCAATATATTTATTTCTAGGGATGAATTTGTTCTTCATATCTTGATTTTTTTGAGGGTTCTTTTTACCTTTACCTTTTGGAGGCTTCTGCTGTTATGTGTTTCAACAACCTAGAAATCTAAAGGAAATAAAATTCCTGTGCAGTATCTTTTGTAATGCTTTCTGATTTTTCTTTTCTGTAGAACTTGATGATTAGAGCATTTTATCCTCAAGTCTAGGTGATGTGGGTTTGGTTTCTCTGCATTAGTTCTACTAATGTCCCATCAGATGATATTCCAATGTTTTTATTGGAAATATAAAGAAGTTTGAGCCTTTAATTGTTTTTAACCATCCTACAAGTAATCATACTAATGAAATACATTGTATTTTGTTAGCTTGTACCTAAAAGTTAGTAAGTAACAGCCTACTTTGTTAAGCAAACAAACTGTAGTTGATAGCTTAAAAAAATTAGTGTGGAGCAAATGAGACTTAACATTCCTAAAAGTAGCTTTTTGTTGAGATAAATGGTGCCACATTAGCAATGTGTGATTTTTATGGTTTTACAATATTAATAATATATGAGGACAGACATCTAACATAGTTACAAGTAGCATTTCAAAAATTAAATTACTTTTTAATTCACCACCTCTGTCCAAAAGAAGGTATCTTTTTTCCAAATTATTTTATTTATTATGCCTATAAGATTCTTACTCAAGATTATATTGTAGTTTTAACAACATGGAAGATCACCCCAGCTGTGGGCCCAGCATATATTCCATTAGCTTTCATTTAGCTCGGCTCATAATACTCTTATTCCTGTCAAGCATGTTGGATTTCTAAGACTAACCCTCTTAACTATCCAGTAGGTACTTTTCTTTCTGGAGAATAAATCAGAGTTTTCTTCTACTTCACTGACCCCCTACACTGCTGTTTCAAGACATGGAAAGGCTGCTCTGTCCCATGATACATGCTTAAAAGGAAAGACCTATTCTGTCTGGAAGATTCTTGTTGTGCATGTCTGTAACATCTTTCAAAGCATTGGCTCAAAGCATTATGTTCTTTTTGGATACATTTGAGAGGAATGCTTATTTAGAGGAGATGGAAGGAAGATGTTGGTTTCTTACCTTGCTACAGCTGCTGTTAGCTGCCTACTTTATAACTTTTTATTTGAAATCCAGTGGGTTAGGAAGTAAGCTTTTTGGCTTTGGAGTAGCTTTTTAAAATTTCTGCATGGTAATCTGAGTGAGGTTGTTTGTTTTGTTTTGTTTTGTTTTGAAATGTCAAGTAGTTGAGTTGCATTAAGTTGCTCAGAAGATAGCCTAGATCTGTGCTCTTGAACTGATTCTAGATTTTGTCCTGTTTTCTTAGCAAGAACGGTTGCATTCTGAAAGGCTGACATTCTGTAGGAATTTTAAGAAGGGATGGAGTCTTTAAATTCTTCCCTATGAAAGACCTGGACAAGGAAGTGGCTCTAAATTCCAGGCTTTTGGCTTTGGGATTTTCAAGTAGGGGAAAATAAAAGAATTCCTCATTTCATTGAGAAAGGCACAAGACTATCTCTTTCTTTTATACTAATCAAGGAAGAGGTATACCACCAAGCACTTTGATTTGCTGATTGACTTTACCTATGCTTTGTTTGCACATCTCTGCAAAATGTAATAAAAGGAATAAGGCAGGCCTTGTTTAACAAGGATATAACATGTGGTTTCCCCCGTTCTTTTGATATGGGTGTCATTTCTAAGGAAAACAGGGATTTCTAAAAATGCAGGAGCATTGATTGACTTCAGAAACAAAATAATATTTCTAGTGAGACAGAAATTCTGCTCCAGACATGCTTGTATATAAGCAAAAAATTCTGTAAGAAGTGATAAACTTTTTTTTTTTCCCTCAATACAGGTTGGATTGGTTGTAATACCTGATAGCACAGCTGGATCTGTTCTGTGTGCCATAAATAAGCTTTTGGATCAAGCCTGCATCCTAAATGAAAATCTGCACAAGTTCTTAGCCTCTTGTTGTTATAGTCTTTTGTACTTTCTGCTAACTTTAGACAAAGAGGATGCAGAACATGTACAGAAAAGGTAATGTTGCCTTTCTTATTGCTTTAATTGTCTCTGCCATTAAAACCACAAGTGTATGGAGATGTAAAATGAAAAGACAGACCTTCCCCTGTTTTTTCCTTTCTTAAACTGAAATAGCATTTGGATTTAAGAAACACATCTGTAAGGTTACATGGAATTATTTAAAAATGCAACTGAAGAAGCTTTCATCCCAACAGAAATGATGTCAGAACAGTACTGACTTTAGAAAGGCAGATATTTATACCTTAATCTTTAGATTTAACCTTGGTTTCATGAGAGGACAGGAGCATCTGCCCTATGAGGAACGGCTGCGAGAGCTGGGCCTCTTTAGCCTGGAGAAGAGAAGACTGAGGGGGGATCTTATCAATGTCTATAAGTACCTGAAGGGACGGTGTCAAGGGGACAGGCACAAACTCTTTTCAGTGGTGTCATACTAGAAGACAAGAGGCAGTGGGCACAAACTGAACCACAGGAAGTTCTGCCTGAATGTGAAGAACAACTTCTTTCCTGTGAGAGCGACAGAGCACTGGAACAGGTTGTCCAGAGAGGCTGCAGAGTCTCCTTCTCTGGAGTATTCAAAGCCCGCCTGGGTGCAACCCTGTCTGACATGCTCTGGGTGACCCTGCTTGAGCAGGGAGGTTGGACTAGATGATCTACAGAGGTCCCTTCCAACCTTACTGATTCTGTGGATACACCGAAAAGCAATATGTCAAGGATTTGACTTTATAAGTTTATACACTAACTTAAATATTCCTGAGCTTTAGCTCGGGCATCATTTTATAGACTGACAATGCATTTGATTAAAAAAGAAACAGATATCAGATTTAAATAAGTTTATTTAGCTCTTCAGCAGAAATGTCTTTAAAAACAATTCAAACAACTTTTTTCCTGTAACTGTTCCATATACAGAAAATTGTTGTTCAAAGCTCACTTAAAATTAAGATACACATTTAACACTAGATTCTTCCTTCCCTTAAACTATATATAACATAAATATTACAAAAAGCAGATTTTATTGTTTGATTTCTTATAAGTCTTAAAGATTCAGGTGTACCAGAATTATAAATGAAATAAAAAAAAGCTTCTCTGCTACATCAAGCTGAGATTACACTGTGTAAGCGCTTCAGCAACATTTATATCCTGAAGCTTTTTTTTTTTTCCTGCAATGAACAAAATTTTAGAATACTTTTAAGTTTAATATTTTCTGGTACAGATTTACTGCTTTAACATTTATCATTTGTAAATATAATCATGACTACTGTCTTTACCATAAAGGCGCGTTTCTTGGTACAGATGTGAAGTTAAGTCACAGAAGCATACTTGGAATAAACGTCTCTGATTATTTAAATTTTTTGTTCTGTTTTCCTCTTAGGGATCTGCTATGGGGATCATGTATTTCTGCATTAGCACTCCTTCCCCGATTGTTGAGACTGATGCTGCAAAGTCTTCAAGTAAGCAGGATCTGTCAGGAAGAACTGCCTGTTATTGCTCAGTTGCTTCGCTTACTAATGCAACATGGTCAGCTCAGGAGCCATATGGCGACAAATGAATTTCTAGTGCAACAGATTATCAAGGACATTACGGTATGAATTTGTATTACTTCTTGCTGTCTCCTAGAGACTACACAGCTATACTTCATGTTTATATTTAAAAATTACTACAAGGCCTGGAAAAGAGACATCATAAAGCCAAAAGTTGGTCATCCTTTGTCTTGGCAGAGCAGCCTGCATAGTAGGCTGCTACTTGTCTGAACAGCTGTGTTCATCTCACAGATGAGACAGTTACCAAGTTTAGCTTGCATCTAATCCATCTGCATGACAAAAGACTAGTTCTTTTTGTTTATTGGAGTATGGGTGCTTGTGTGCACTAAGATGCGCAATCAGACAAGCTCTCACAAACCTGTATGGCAAAAAAAATCCATTCTTTCAAGTGTATAAGTCCTTAGAGAGGTAAATTAAAAAATATGCTATTATTACTATTGCTTCCTTGTCAGGAAACGTATCTGAAGCAGTGTTCTCAGACATCATACTAGTTTTGAATGCAGTGAGTTAGTGTGCCCCACAGGTTTGAATAAGTAAGATGCACCTATCTTTTAGTAGCTTTTAAAAGAACCATCATTAGACTCTTACCTCAGAGATGGTAAGAGTATCTTGCAAATTTTTTAACAGAAAATATGATTGGCTTCCTTTTGTTTTTAAAATGGCTTAGCCAGTTTTTGTGGTGTTCCACTGTATGAGGTTTGGATTTTGTGAGTTTTTTTAACCAGTTATGCTAAAGTGGAGTGAATTACCGGACTGTTGTGTATGGTGTTCTGTTGGTAGCAGTTCTCATGAAGACTGGGGCACTGAGCTGTTCTGCTGTAAGTAGAACCATGCTCATTTATATTTCTATTGACTATAAATTGAAGCATTGGGAAGTAAGCAAGTCACTGTAATCAAGAGTAAGGAGAGCACATCTAATGTAATTCATATACTTTAATGTAATTCATATACTTTAATGTAATTCATATACTTTAATGTAATTCATATACTTTAATGTAATTCATATACTTCATAATGTAATGCAGACTAAGCATACCAAACAGTAACATTTTATTATTTCAGTATTAACAGATATACCGCGTTTCATTATTAAAATAAAAAGATGCCACTGTGTGCAGGTGAACAAGGCTATTTTGAGTCTTTAAGAGAGTGACTAGTTAACTGTATAAACAAAGTCTACAAAACTTTACTGTTGGTGACATTAGGCTTTATGTTCTTCCCCTTCTTTCCTAGACACTGAAGAGTGGTGAAGTTGAAGAGCAATGGCTAACAGACCTCCATTACTGTTTCAACATCTACCTTGCTTCTCATACCCAAGGACCTGGCCCTATAAGCACGGTATATTAAAGAGGTGGAACTACATTATTGTAAAGCATTTACATCTATGTAGTTTTGATTAGAAAATGTTGGAACAAAGCTTGTCAATTTTTTGTAAGTGAAACTCAGAATAAAAATTTTACAAAGAACTGCATCTCTCAACTTTCTCTTTAGGCAAGGAAATACTACTTTACTGACAGTTGTGTTAGTAGGTGTGGTGACCACAGTGAAGGGTCATCTACGGCAAATCCAATCTCCTTGAAGCGTAAGTGCTAGTAGAGAAAGTAGGAGATTTTTTTGACTCCAAATCACCTATTATTTCTAAGCATCGTATTAATTAAAAATTTATGATTATGTAATATAACTATGTATTACAATTACGGAAGAGGTTAGAATATAATATACTTTAAAAGTATGAAGTAACCAAAAATAAAAACAAATAGCTCTAGTTTCAGAGACTTTCTGCAACATAAATATTTTGCATAGGCAGTTCCAAAACTATTGTAAGGACTTGAGTTTCCTTCCAGAGTGTGCCTCATCTTCTCTTTTCTTTTGTAGAAAGAAGATTCCTCTTGTGCAGGTATAAAAAGATAATTATTTCAATAATGAGGAAAAAATGGTGATTATATCAAAGGATAAGTAAAAAAACACAGTCTGTAGAAAGTTTATTTACTGAATCTTTCACTCTCAGTAAATATATGTGTGTGTGTGTGTATATATGTGTATACGTACATATATATGTATATATACATAAAAATATATATATAAAAAAATTTCCTGTCAACATTTCTATTTATCCCTCTAAATCCATAGCAAGCAAAGACAGAACTTGTTTCTTTGGTATAAAATTAGCATATGAACACTGTTTTTTCTTTCCTGTTTAGGTTGTGAAATACATTTAATAAATTTAGGGTGAAATCTAATTGCAGTCTTTCAGAATTGTTGCATCTTTAGCACAGTTTTCCTCTCCTTTGAAATTACATTTAATGAACACATTCAGAACACTTACTTTTGAGAATGGGAAACTTTAGGAAGGTTGAGCTACTGCAACCTTATTGTAATGCCAGTCGTAGCGCTTAATTTTCTGTTTCCAAATGCAATTCAGATTTCATCCTGTCACTAAATAAATTAACTGCTGCATTTAAAAGCTAATTTGCACACAAAATGACTCCAGTTCCCCTGAAATCTGCTTGGTATGTAATGCTAAGATAAATACAAAACTGACAATACCTATTGTAGCTTAAGAGATTTTTATATTACAAAAAAATACCAGTTGTACAGGAAAGTGTTCTTTAAGATCTAACCGTTCCATTTGCTTAATGTTTGAGTCTTGTGTTTTTCAATTTTGCAGCAATAGTTGATCTCATATTATATGAAAACTGCTTTGATTTTCCTGTGTTCTCCAGCAAATTAACATACTGTAGGTTGTTTGCTGTAAAAGAACAAAATGATTTTAAGTTACACTGGTTTGGAGGAAGAAAGAAGTTTAATCTAACCTAGGTTCTAGATTTCATAAACAATGAACCTAGCAGGAAAAGAACATGCCTTTTTCACAACATGTCACTGTTAATTATCTGTAGATAGAATTATTTTTCTTGCACTCAATACAACTTAAAACAGTACTGCACATGCAGCTTTGAGAACCTATAGTAATGGAACTTAAGATTTACTCTCATAAATGACTGAAGGTTTTCAGACTGACAGTTCAGTCACTAAGTGAATGCTCTTGGCTGAGTTTGCTGAAGAGAGGCAAAAGACTTTGTTTAGCAGTATTTCTGTCTTCTAACGTTAGGTACTTGGAACTTTCTATAATGTGTGGGATGTTTATTTTCATGGCTAAAACAAGTATTCCCTGAATTGCTAGAAAGCAAAGAATTAACATTAGCTGACTCTCCTGTTTATAATTCTGATTCTGGCTTAACATCTGGACATACTTAATGCTTTTATTTACTGTAGTCTATCAGAAATGGTATGTGTATTTTCCTTTCTGAGTTCTGTAGAGATCAGATGCAAACGTTTAAGTGCCTTATCCCATTCTAGCCAGGGTCAGGATAAATATTTAGTTTAAATCTGAACATCCATGAAAAAGAAGCCATCTTGTCATCTCCAGGACCTGTTTCTAATGCCAAGAATTCAAAAATCTCCTTCTCTGCAACTCTAAATGCACTTTCACATCCAAGGTGAAACAAAACATGGACTTACGTGTCTGTTGGCCTGCTGCAGAGAGCCTTTGTAAATAGATTATTGCAATAAAGCTCCCTGTCATTTACTAAACTGCCATTTAAAAAAACAACAACAACATGTTGTTTACAACAACATTAAGGTTGCAAGTTGTTTTCAATGGATTCTGGAATGGTACAGGCACAATTTTCCTGCACTGGTCCTCAGGAATAAATTTTTAAAATATCTACCCAATATCTGTATGCATTACACTTTGTATCGCTATCATCCCTTCTCCCCCTCGCCTCTTACTTAGTCTAACAGCTTTGTACATTTCAATAACTTCTGTGACCCCCCACTCCAAAGTTTTTGGTCTGCTTATGCCAGTAAGTGAAATGAGTTTGGTATCAGTTTCCTGTTACAGATTGGTCACTGCACACTTTCTCCATGAGTTATAGATGCATTAAAACTAGGGCTAATGGTCTTCACCTTCCCAGATGTACCTTCTGTAGGAGAAGAATCAAACTGAACAGTCCATTTTGACCTGCTCCAGGCACCTAGGAATAGAATATCTGGCATTAGCCACTGACAGCTCTGAACTTTTCCAACTAATGCAATGTTGTCATGCACAAAGGCAGGCAGATGAAAAGCATGTTATTCTCTTTAAGTCAAGGCTAAAGTTCTCTGAGTTCCTATTAGGTGAATGAAAGTAGGCAGTGTTCTAAAGGAACTGGGCAAGGTTCCTATCACTAGTCTATTCGTCACCAAGTTATGAAAGAAACCTCAAAAAGAAAGCCTTTCATTTCAGGAGACAGGGAGATCTGTTGTCCTGAAAATTAAACAAAAAGAAGCATTATGTGCCAAAATGTTTTAAAATTTAGCTTTGTGACTGCATGAAGAGGTGGCAATGAAACACCTGTCTGATAATACCCTTTAATTATAAACAGTTATTTCAAACAGTGGGAGGGGGGAAAAAAAAAGAAGGCCTCTTAGTGAGACAAACTCACCTACAATTCTAGTATAAATTCAAGGACAGATCTCTTGGTGGATTTCTTTTTGACTTCAGAGTTTTGTAAACTAATTGGGAAAAAAAAATCTGTTGTACTTTGCTTTGCAAAGTAGCTTAACTACTGTCTCCTTGAAGTATTTGCTTTTTTATAATAGTGGCATGATTTTGAACTGTGTGATACAACCATGCGGTTCATATGATCAGCACGGCCCTATAGCTTCATGTGGTAAAAGTCTAAGATTACTGTGGTGTGCCCTCTCCCCCTGCCAGATCTCAGAGTAAGTGTATAATACACTTGAAAAATTCTCAGAAAGGGCATTAACTAAACAAGTAATAAGCGAGATCACAGCATGGAATCAAATTTGTCAAAGTACTGCCAGCTGTATAAAAATTATTTTCTTTAATGGCATTATGATATGTTCATAACCTGTGTTCTTTGATGCTCTTCTGCATTATACAGTGTAGCTCCATCTGCCTGCATGTCTTATTTGATGGTGTTGAGTCTGCCAAGTTTTCACTGCTTTGCAATTATTCTAGGTTATGTCTTAAACTGGTATCAGGACAATATTGTCTTCAGTAAGATTTCAGTTACAAACAGAAATAAAGATTTCCCAGGGAAGATCTGGTAGTGACTCTGGCTTATGCTATAAGTGTATGCTTTCTTTAGAATCCGAAAACTTATTCCAGGTACATTTTATTAAAGAGTTGAGGCTCTAGGCACAGGACAAGACCCCTCAATGTGATATTTTAGAAGAAAGAAGAAAGGGCAGAGATTAGATTAAATTGTCTGATTAAAAAAGCCTATTTGGGGGATAAATTATTATCTGCCTGAGTAGTAACTTTGAACATTCATGTTTTTTGTACATGAAATCAACTACATGTTTCTAGCTGAAGTGTGTCAATTCTCAGTACATGTAGTGGAAAAAATAAGAAAACATTGTCATCTGTATTTCTATAGTGTTGGTAAAGATATGCACTGATAAACTGAAGTATGAGCATCTCTAAGGAACTGTAAGCATAGGTGAGTTTAGAGGGTATATCTGGCTTATCATTGTGCAACTCCAGCATATTAAGGTCCTTCCTAGAAACAGTTCATGAAAATAAGTTTTTTAATATAAATAATTCAATATGAAGAGAAGAATACCCCACTCAAGTAGCCCAAAAGTAGTGAAAGAAAGAACATAAAAGCACAAAAGGTTGGCAGTACTTACATGTTTTGATGTGAGAGCCCACCTCTAGAACAGGCTTTTTTTTTTTTTTTTTTTTTTTTTTTCCTCTAAGATGAAATTAAACTCGTGTACATAAACATTAACAGTTGCAGGAATATAACCAATTATTTTACCTTACCTGAGGCCAGATGCACTTCAGAAAGTTTAAGCTTAGAGGGAGGTCTTGTTGGCTGATAAACTTTGCCTTCCTGAGAATGTCCTTTAATAAGCAGTACAGACAGAATGTTGCTTATCATATGAAGGTGTGGTTTTATATATAATTATAGAGTATTTAACTTGGTTGCAGCTTTATCTTCAAAATATTTTCATGTAGATTTACATTTATGGTGAGGAGACACATGAGACATTCTGTGTAACAGGCAATTGTTACAACCCTAATAGAACTTTACATAAACTTTGAATACATCTTGCAGTAGCTACATAACGAGATATATTAAATGATCATGAGCTTTAGTTTTTTAAAATCCTTTTGACTATCTAAACTACAGCTCCATGATAGATGGTCATCTAGAAGAAATTAAAACTGAACAAGAACATACTCTTAAAATTATGATTTAAAAAAAATCAGAAAAACAGAAGTTGTAAACAAACACTTAAAAATCCTTAACAATTAACAAATAGTCTACATCCTTAACAATTAGGTATGATATCTCTAGAAGAATCAAAAATAAAGGGAATGCTGTTAGTTATAAAAATAAAAGCATAAGTCTTAAAACTAAAATATAACAAAGACAGAATTACCATATATCTGCTTAAGGATGGATTGCTTGTTTGTTTTTATGGCTGAACTGAATTTGTTTATAGATTTTAGATTTTTGCATGAAGAATCTGATTTCAGAGGGCTATGGCTCAGCTGTTTCTTCCAAGCAACCTGAATGAGGAAGGCAGCTGTCTCTTGTCTCCATTTGTCTTCATCTTCTTTGCACTGCCGCTTAGCCCTAAGCAGCTGAAACAACTCCTGTCTTAGCTGGTAACTAGAGAGCAGAAAAGAGAAGAGCACTTGTTTTATGTGACCTGTTTTATCTTCAGTGCTTTCCATGCATCAATTCACATGGTGAATTACATGAATAATTGGGAAAACAGAACTCCCACTGATGTGCTAAGTAAGTCACCTGGATGAGAAGTGTTTGATCAGAAGACAAGGGTTAAATTCTAGATGCATCTGTTAATTTCACACAGTTATTACAGATTTGGCATTACAAATAACAAAAGTTACAGTACTGCAACATCAGCTTATCTGCTGCTTTGTAACATAGAGAAAATCTAGAAGAGACCAAAACTATGTATGTATTTATGATTTACTATATTTATGATGAATGTGAGCAGCTTTAAACCCACTCTCTGAAGAGTCTCCCCTACCTTGGTTTGAGCAGTCTCCCAGTTTTCACTATTTCCCCTTCCATTAAATTGCTCCCTGTCTTCTAGGCTTGCCACTGCTGCTATGGTCTTGCATGTTTTCACAGTCCTGTTCCTAGTGATAACTGTAGACTACATGACCTTCTCACTTCAGTGGCTAATGCCACCAGCAAAAAGGTCGCCTTTTTTTTTCTTGGATCCGATATCAGTGAAAGAACACAGTAAAAGAGCAGCAAAAGCAGCAAACAGAAGAATTTACTGAGCCAGTGTGAATGTTTGAATGGTTACATTTCAGTTTAGGAACAAAGAATAGCCAGCTTGGACCACTGGCTGGCTGGTCTGGTATGTCATCTCTCTAGAAACAGGCAGCCTCTGCTGTTTCAGAGAAAGGCAAAACTTCTTCATGCTTCATAAGTTAACTGTACAAAGTAATGTGTGAAATACTGCTTCTCGACCGCCACAAACAAGCTGGTAATACTTGTCTCTTAGCTACCTGGCATTTTGTGCAACAAGGAACTCCACTATGCAAAATTATTTAGTAACACAGTGGACTTCTGAAGCTAGGAAACATCACTTGAAGTAGGCAGCATAACCTTATGCCTCTTTAATATCTTGCAAGATTGGCATACTAAGGCCACAAGTTCTTTTCAATATGGCATGCTTGTACACCTGTGCTCTCTTAACCCTTGGCCATGGCCTTGCCGTGAACTCTAGGCTCATCTATATCTTGATCTGCTTTCTGTAAAGAAATATCAGTGCTTGAAATAGAAGTTTAATAACTTTTCCAGTTACTGCAAGTCATCACTTTACTCACACTTTTATGAACTACTAACATAATTCTAGGCAACTGGTACACGCTTCCACTTGTTTGGTGAAAAATTATTAAATTCCAGATTTATCACTGAATAATGTTATAAGCAGAAAGACCAAATGAAGTACACTGGCAACAAGTCTAATGTAATGCATCTTACTCTTCTTTAGCTACTAAAAAGTAGTCTTACCATCTCCACGTCCTCTGTATAACTGTAGCAGCATAGTTCTTCTTCCGAAAAAGCTCTTTTCTTGTTCTTTCTTTTTCTATTACCTGCATTCGAATCTCTAAAGGGATTTGTTCAATATTTGTACTTCGCCATGTGACAAAAGAACATAATTGATCGTCTGCATTCCTAGACCCAATTACATCTGTTTTTTCCAAGTTCAAACTGTCATCAGAAACAGAACATGCTGATGGATTTCTTGGCACAGTTCTTGTAGATTCTGCCTCAGTAGATAACAGAAGACAGGTCTTTTTAGCTAATTCATTGCTTCCCACATCGTTAGTTTGTTCTAC
Source organism: Rhea pennata (assembly GCF_028389875.1). Taxonomy (NCBI): domain Eukaryota; kingdom Metazoa; phylum Chordata; class Aves; order Rheiformes; family Rheidae; genus Rhea; species Rhea pennata. Next base: position 73,580,295 of record NC_084664.1, read on the forward strand.
TGCATGCACACTGTCATTTCTGGTGTTTACAAATACCATTTTGGCACTTCCTGGCCTACTAGAGCCAGCTGGTGAACATCTCTCACCATTTACCTCTTTATTTCTTGATACCTGATGATGCCTTTTGCCTTTTGAAACAGTTTCATGCTGCCTCAAATTTCTTGCAATTCCACCAGTACAACCGCCACTGCACAACACAGTAGTTCCTTCACAATGGTCCCCATTACCAGATGAAGACTGACCTTGAACTCTTGATTTTTCTTTAACGCTAGTGATAGTACAAGCAGAAGTATGCTTCCTGTTCCCATGAACCTCAATGGTGTAGTCATTATGCTTTTCTCCATTCAGCTTTATAGCAGCTGCAACTTGATGTTTCACTTCAATTTTTTTTCCCTCATTTTCTTTGCCATGATGGAAATGGACACAAGTTAACTTGCTTTTGGTGTGTTTTCTCAATAATTCTTTACCTAGAGAAAAAGAAACAAACATTCAGTCACTGATCCAGCAGAACAGAGCTTATTTCTCTATTTTTTTTTCTCAGTTATCTTTGAGGCACACTAGGATTTACTTAAACGTAAAAAAAATGTATGTGTAGGAAGACTCAAAAGAGGGAATAGCATAGACCCAGACATCATCTTTTGCTTACCATTCTACAAAGATTTCTCTCACACACACACTCCTTGTGAACATTTTTTGTTTCTGCTTGTGAATATTTTTTTAATGTATCTATGTTGTCTTCACCTACTTTGATACACTGTTTTTCTCCACAGAAACTACCTCACCACATGGCAAAAGGATGCAATCCTATTTAACATGCCTACATGCACCACTGATATAGTGTAACAGACTGTCATTGCATCAAGCTTATTTGCTAAACTTCTGCTCTGTCCACACTGTATCCTAGTGCATAATGAGCTCTTTCTAGAGGAACAGTGTAATCCACTGACCCAGGAAGCCCAGAGCACTTGGTTTCTCAGTATTTTCCTTGACAATCTAAATCAAAATATAAAGTCCTTTACACTTTTCCCTTGCTGCAGATTTTATGTTTCCAGGCCTGGGGGGGTCAGTAAGTCATATATGATAACCTCTTCTAAGCATTCTGATGGTAATGACTTAGAAGCCACAGACCTCCCTGCTCAAGCAGGATCACCGAGATAGGATTGCATCCAGGCAGGTTTTGAATATCCCCTTCTTCTTGAATACTCCTTCTTTCTTTCTTTCTTTCTCCTTCTATTTTTTCTTCTTTTTCCTTTTACACACCATCTGCGTGTTACAAGTTGGTAAGTTGGTCCTTCTCTGTCCTATTTTCTCTTTTTAGTCCTATTTAGCTTCCTAACAAAGGAGAGCTTGTACATGGTAGCTGGAGATTTTTCAGGTTTGCACTCCAGTGTGGAGTGCAGGGGAGGGTTCTTATCAATGTCTTTAAGTATCTGAAGGAAGGGTGTCAAGGGAATTGGGCCGGACTCTCTTCAGTTGTCCCATGTGAAAGTACAAGAGGCAATGGGCACAAACTGAACTACAGGAAGTTCCGTCTGAATGTGAGGAGGAATGTCTTCACTGTGAAAGTGACAAAGCACTGGAACAGGTTGCCCAGAGAGGTTGTGGCATCTCCTTCTCTGAAGATATTCATAGCCCACCTGGCTGCAACCCTGTCTAATATGCTGTAGGTGACCCTGCTTGAGCAGAGAGGTTGGACTAGGTGATCTCCAGAGGTCCTTTCTAACCTCAACCATTCTGTGATTCTGTGATATGCAGATAAAGCTTGCTAGTATTTTTAACATCTCTAGCAGAGATTTGGCCAAGATATATGTCTCCTAAAGCAACAACACAGTCAAGTATTCTGTTTAACATGACATTTCCGTGTAAAAGGTAAAGAAATCTGGGCAAAATGATTCAGTAAAAACAGCTCTTTGACCTTTTTTTTTTATATATATATATCAATTTCCAATTAGTAGAATTTCCAAATGAACTAGTATTAACTTTAATCTGATTCACCTTGAAGGAGTTATTGCAGCTTCCCTTAAGCAAACTATTTATTTAATTTTTATTTCTAATGATATAAAACATATTTTAACATGACTAGTTTTGAAATATTTGAGCTATGGGTTCCTATAAATTGGCTCATACCAGAACTGGTCAAAACATTATTTAAGTATGTGTGTGTGTGTGTGTGTGTGTGTATATGTATATATACATATACATATGTACATATGTATATACATATATATACAATGCACTGATGCATTGTATCAATGGAGTGGTCAATGCACTGATACAAACTAATGATGCATTTACAGATGGAAAAAGTAAAAGAGCAGAGCAGGGTAAAAAAAGTCTAACAACAGAAGCAGCTTAGACATACACTGGTTTGTAGCACAATTTCTATAACAGTCTCACCTCTCAAAACGTACCCTGGAGGGTTCTCAACAACAGCCAACAAAAGACAAACCATACGAAGACCCTAACATAGAGAGTGAAGCTGCCAAAACAGGTCCCTCTATATGCTAGCGATGTTACTCTGCGCAATTTTAACTTCTTTGTTGAAAAAGAGCAATTACAATTTCTCATTTAATGCTCAGGAATCCCAAAGATAGGTCAAACGTTTTTAAGCTCCTCTCCTCCAAACGAAGCTTGTAACAGCATCTGTCCTATTTTTACAGATGTTATATATACTGATATTTTTGACTATTGAAATTGACAGACTAGAAGAATCTATATCTAACTTTAGCCTGTATGGATATCTTAAATAATGAAAGAATAAGAAATGATGGAAAAGAGTAGAATAGATTCTATACACAAAACATCCCCAGACATTCACTAAATAGATCAGTGGGCTAATTAAATGATTATAAACCTTGCATGATTTTATGACGTTCATTTTGAGGCTCTGCAGACAGGCAACTCTCCTTCGGTATCCCTTTGTTGTGGCAAGCCTTAGATGAACCTCCACTGTTTCTCCCTGACTGGGTTCGAGAAACATTGCAGGAGAGAGGTCTCTTACTCTGCATATCACTTTGTTTATTAGGTAACTGCATGACATTGCTGGTCTTCTCTTGATTTCCAGAATTTAGCTGTACACAAAACATAGTCTGTTCCAAGTTCTGCATTCCTTTCTGCAGCCTCGCTTCCTTTCTCTTACTTTCTTCTTCACGCTTCCTGTAATTGAAGTCAATATATTAATAATAAACTCTTAAAAACAAAATCTTAGGAGCACGTATCTGACAAATATATTAATCTCCAGAAACCTGACAGAGCTACAATAAAAGCTTGAGTATGGCATCTTTATCATGAAAAAGGGCCACGTACTACATTCAAGTGCCTTAGTGTGATCAAAAAAATAACAGCTGGCTTGGACCTACAGCTTAATGAAGGTTAAATCTTTATAAGCCAGGTTCCTATTCATTTTGAAGCAGTTTTTAATAAACTGACTTAAAAAAACACTTCTGTATTTAAAACAATGAAACTTTTAGCTTTTTTATAAAAATAGGAAAAAAAAGTCTCCCTTTTGACTAATTTTATTGTTTGAACCAAAGGAGAAAAAAGTTTGAATGAAAGGATTCAAAAAGGTATAATTAGACAAGATACAGGATCCTAATTATTACATTTTTAAGCAGCAATGAACAATAATATTAGTAGTACTGAAATGCACTGTATTTAGTTGAAAACAAGTTAGAAAACTTCAGGAAAGACATGTCATTTCTGCTAAAACTTTTTCTCATAGTTACTATGTAATAATACAAACAATCCTAAAACAGCTTTAAAACAGCTACTCTATTGCTGGTATAACATTATCATTGATAGATTGTCCTTAGACAGGTAATTTTTTTTTTTAACATAACCTGATTACACATTATACAAATGATAAATACTGAAAGCTGAATACATGAATTAAGAAATTGTGTGCATATGTGTTGCCATTACAGTTATGACATTTTGGTCTTCCAAAATGAAAAAAAAAAAGTCATGCATTTCTTCAAAGAGGAGATATAAGGGAGAATTTTGGATGAGTAGAAAAGGTGCATATGTTGAAGAAAGTTATGTAGATTATTTTGAAATACAATATGAGATGTCGTTATATTTTAGTTTTTAAATTTCTTTTCCTACAAAGCAGAATAGACCCAACAGGAAGTAGCAATCATTACCTACCTACCTGTGTACTAGGATTGAATTTGTTTTGATAAATTAAGCTTCAGTTACGACACTTTTCCTGTTAGAATGGACAGGTGATAAATGTCATATTGTGTAGCTGCCTGATATTTTAACTTGCTTCCATTGCTGCGACGTCATTTGCAGCCTGTTGACACATAAGCTCACAGTACAGCATATGACAGGTTAGTTATGCAGCATGCCATCCTCAGTTCCTGTGAGTTGTATCAGTGCCAGTACATGTCATTTCAGTGTGATCCGCTAGGGAGAAGCCTTAACTTTATCTGTCACTACTATCTTATCAAGTACACTCCACAGAAGCTGATTGAACTTGGTACCTAAAAAGCTGCTAATTGATCCACAAAATACACTCTTGGTGGTCTGAGGTTCAGTATTCCCTCTGGCACAGGAAAAAAAAAGTGACTCATTTCAAATAATATTGGCATTCCACAAAGAGACTATGTCAGGGTGTCTGTCTCATGTACAGTATAGATCTCACTGCCATTACTCTGCCATTTGATCCATAAATTAGACCTTAGCATTCATGGAACATTTTCTTTTCAATGCAAGGATTAAGCAGCCTACTACTAGCCTTCCACACTCAGGGCATCAGAAAAGAAAGCGTGAAAGACAGGCAATATACAAGGAAGCCAGAGTGGCCTGTACTCTTTGGACTAACTAGTAGTTTAACTCAAAACACTAATTTTAGCAACACCCCAATTATAAAGTTACTGAAAATGACATACTGAGACATAAAATGTAGTTTAAGGGGATTTTTTTAAAAAAAAAAAAAACATGCTTTGCTTATGTGATAATTTTGCAGATTGAACCAATGAAATAATTAATGGAAGATCTTTCAAAGCTCCCTCTTCATAGACTGTCATCCTAGGCATCACAGTGGAGCCTAGTTATTTAATAGACTGTTTAGCTTAGTTCTTTAGCAGAATTATTAATACTTATGAACTTCCCCTTCTGTTTTATTTACTCAGCAATTCAGTTCATTTCACACTGAAGGATATTTACAAAACTCAAATTTTTCAAGTTTTACTGTTGTCTAAGTTGAGAGACCAGGTTTCACAAACAGGTAGAGAAAATAGGTTCCCAACCTAAGGGCTGTGATTCTTTTTCAGGATGTTCTACTGACTCAACAGAATCCAAAATTGGTTCTTAAGCTAGACAACTAGAGCTAGTGTCTTGACATATATCAGGACACCAAGAGAAATCATCCTCCTCTGTGAAGGCCATCTTAATTTTAGAACATGTCCATAAACCTGGATAGTTGTCAGGCTGAGCCTTATTCCAATATCAAACTGTATGATTAGCAATAAAAAAAACAACCTTTGTTTTTATGCAATATGATTGAAGTTGAGTGAGTAATTCATTTATATTTGACATTATTAAACTCTAGTGTTAACATCTCATTCATATGCCCAAACATATCCTGCCTCCTTATATGTAGCTCACAGTCAGTCATCTTTGGAAAAAAAAATAAAAAATAAAAATAAAAAGCAGAACAAGTAATTATCCAAAAATTTGTCACTGAAAATAGATCTCCAGTTGTGATTCTCTGAAGAGCTGAAACTTTATCTGGACAAATAGAAGTTACATTTCATTTTGTACAAATAGCTGGCCCTGCTATATAATCTAGTATGATGTTTGTTTTTAAAGGCTTAATGCTATTGACTCGTGACAAGTTGAGTTTCTGATCTACTTTAACCTTTTAGCAGATTGCCCTTATCAGAAATGCTAAAAAGTCAGTCATTCTGCATTCCTATGTTGGTATTTCCATACATGCAGAGCTCTGCATATGTCCTTATCTAACCATCTATTTCTTCCTCAATCATTTCTCGTATGTGTTAACATCATTCTGACTTTTAACTCATTTTTTCTGGATCTTTCTGCCACTTGAAAATTTAATAGTCTAATTTTTAAATGAAAATATTGAATTCAATACAAGTACAAGATTCAGGCTGGATTTATGTGAAGTCCTAATCAATATATCCTTCAAAAGTTCAAAGTTTAATGGTTCAAAGTTGAACTATTAAGAACTGCTCTTTATTTATGTTCTACCACTTTTTCACCCACCTAATCACAGGTTAATTCAACCTTATTTTCTCTACTTTGCTAATGAGAATGAGTGAGTATGAAAACTTTAGACAAATCTTACCACCACCATGGTTTCTCCATGGCACAGAACTTGTTATTCTGTCACAGAAGGAAATTGCACTGGTTTGACATAATTTATTCTTAGCAAATTCATGCTAGCCATTGCTTCTTGCTTTGTTATTCTCCAGATACTCAGAAGTAATTTCTTTCATTACTTGTTCCAATATTATTCTTTCAACTGAAGTTGAGTTGAATGGGCTCTTCCTTTTCTCCTTTGGAAAGGCAGATATTGTTTGCTCTTTTCAATAATTATTCAAGTCACACCTATCCTCTGAAAGTTTTTAAAGGTAATCACTTTCAGCCAGTTTTCTAAATGTGCCAGGATAAATTTTACCAGGCTTAGCTGATCTGAGAACATCTCACTGATCCAATTAGTCTCTAAACAGTTTTGCTCATGTGAATTCTGTTTATTTGATGCCTTTTGACATACTTAATGAAGACTGAAGAAAGAAAAGATATAGAACACTTCATTCATCTTCACATCATTTGTGGACCAAGTCTTTCTTTACCATTCCTTTTACAGTGCATATTTTCACAAAGTTTTCTTGTGGTATTTCACATCCCTTGCTAGCCGCTCTTGTTCTGCAACTCACTTTAATTTTTATCTTTGTATGTTAGTATTAGCCTCATTTTTAGTAACCAAAATTCCCATACACCCTTTCCTTTTTCAGGCTGCTGAAAAGCTCATTATTTAGACAAACTTGTTTTCTGCTGTTCTTCCTGTATTTTCTCTGAACTTAAGCCTTATTAGCAGTTTTTTTGAAGGAATTCATAATCTACTACACTCTCTTACTGCTAGAAACACTTTCTGAATTTATTGAAAGCTGTTTTATTGAACTGTTTTGTTTTCTTGCTCTTCTCTTCCTAAATATCATGCCATATTTAATCTTTGTCATTTTCATCCAAGTTGCCTTTCATTATCAACTAGTTTCCTCCAACTGTTCAGAAGTAAATCCAGAAGACTTAATAAAAACAGAGAAGTATGGATTTTGGAACTTACTGTGATGGTTGTGAGGGAGGTGAAATAGTAATTAAGGAGTTTTGCAGCTCTTTTAGACCCCCAGTATATTGGACCTCATTTTCCTTTGTGTAGGCTTTAAATCTTTAATATAGTCTTCCTAAAGACTCCATGCAGACTGAGAGAGTATTTTTGAAACATCTCCTTCCCAGATGGCTTCCGTGCCACCATCCTAAAGCAGTGCTTTCCTCCTGCCAGGCTCTCCACCCTACTTAACTTTTTAACAACCAGTTACTTTCAGTCCAGTTGGGGAAGTATCTGTTATACTACCCATTTATGGCTGTTAGAATGGACATCATAAAGTCCAACCTTCTGCTCAATAAAGGGTGATAATCACTTTGCTCTGTCAACTGGCTATATGCTTGTTAATGCACCCCATGATACTGTTCACCATTATTTGCTGCCAGGACATGCAGCTGGCTCATGTCCAGCCTGCTGTCCACAGTCCCTCCAGGTGCTTTTCTGCAGAGCTGCTCCCTGCTGCTCAGTCCCCAGCCTGCATCCTTTATTCCTAGGTGTGGGACCTTGCATTTGTCCTTACTGAATTTCCTAAGGTTCCTGTTTGCCCGCACTTCCAGCCTGTTAAGTCCCCTCTGGATGGCAGCCCTGCCCTTGAGTCTATCAACTGGTGCCCTCAGTTTGATGTCATCTGCAAACTTTATGAAAATGCACTCTGCTGCCTCCTCCAGGTCACTGATAAAGATGTTCAGCAGGACAGGTCTTGGGACAGACCCCTGAAGTAATCTGTTCTTACAGGCATGCAGGCACAATACAACCTATTAGTTACCGGCCTCTGAGCTCCATCATCTAACTCATGTTTTACCCAAGCAGCCAGACTGTGATGTCCTAACTTGGATACAAGAATACATGGGAGACTGTGTCAAAAGCCTTGCTAATGTCAAGTTAAATAGTATCCGCTGATCTTTCTTCTTTCACAAATCCAGTCATTTTATCATCAAAGGTGATTGGATTAGTAATGCAGGATTTACCCTTGGTAAATCCATGCTTTCCATTCCCCGACACATCTTTCCCTTTCACATGCCTAGAAGCATGCTCCAGGATGACTCATTCCATGAGCTTCCCCTATAGGGGCTGAAGTTAGGCCGACCGGCCTGCAGTTCCCCAGAATGTTATTTTGGCCTTTTTTGAAGTTGGGTGCAACATTTGCTCTCCTCCAATCATTGGGGACCTTCCCTGATCTCTGTGACCTTTCCGAGATGACTGAGAATGGTCTTGCAAGGTCCTCAAGTGGTTCTCTCAGCACCCTTAGATGCAGCCCATGTGGTCCCATAGACTTCTATGGGTCAGGTTCTCTCAAACAATCCCTTACTTAATCCTCTTCCACTCCTGGTAGTTCCCCTCCTCCCTGAATCCTTTCTCTAAGCAAAGAGACCTGGGAAACTTTGCTGGTGAAGACCAGATCCAGCTAGGCATCTCCTCTGGTTGTGCCATCAAGAAGTTCTCTCTGACTCCCTCGATAAATCCTCTTAACTACTTGTCCATCTTGCAACATTTTTCCATCCAGTAGGCATCAGGGTGCTTAAAGTCCTCCATTAGAATTAGCATCTGTGATCTTGAGACATTCTTAAATTGTTTAGCAAAGACTATATCCACTTCCTCACCTCACTGTACATTCTGTAACAAACTCCTACCACACTGTCACCCTTATTAGCCTTGCCTCTTCTCATCCTAACCCACAAGCTCTCAACAGGACTGCCATCCATCCTACAGAAGCGGTCCACATATCTGATCTACTCCTTCACACAAAGGACAATTCCCCCACTGTTTTCACTGCATGTCTTTTCTGAGGAGCTTGTTTGTATCTGTCCAGCATTCCATTCCAATTCCAGCATTGCAGACATATGAGCCATCCCACTATGGGATGTCAATGTCATAATTCTGTTACCACATGCAGAGTTCTAGCTCTTCATTTCCCAGGCTGCCTGCATTTGTGCATACACTTCAGGTGGGCCCCCTTCCACCCTCTTTTATTGTTCTCAAGGTCTCTATCAACAACCAGCACCCTTTGCTTTCCAATCCACTCCACCACTTCGTCACTTGACTAAGTCATTATCTCCCTCCCCTGTGATGCCTAGTTTAAAGCTCTCCTTTTCAAGATGGTCAGCCTGTTGGCAAAAATACTTCTGTGCCACTCTGTAATGGAACCTGTCTCCTCCCCAGCAATTTTTGATTCTCATCAGTCTGGATCACCATGCCCTTCACCCTCAGCTCAACAGTTCCAGCTCTCTAAAACTTTCCTCACATGAGGAAAATCTTATATGAGCTCCAGTCCCTTCATCATCTTAGTAGCTCTTTGCTGGCCTCTCTCCAGTAGCTCCATGTCTCTCTTGTACTGGGGAGCCCAGAATTAGACACAGTACTCCAGATGTGGCCTCATCAGGGCTGAATGGCAGGGGAGGATCACCTCCCTCGACCTGCTGGCAGTGCTTTTCTAAGGCAACCCAGGATACCATTGGCCTTCTCTGCCACAAGGGCACATGGCTGGCTCATGGTCATCTTGTTGTCCAACAGGGCTTCCAGGTCCTTCTCCGTAGAGCTGCTTTTCAGCAGGTCAGCCCCCAGACTCTACTGGTGCATGGCATTATTCCTTCCTAGGTGCAGGACCCTGCACTTTCCTTTATTGAACTTCAGGAAGTTCCTCTCTACCCATCTCTCCACCTCTGTCAAGGTCCCTCTCAGTGGCAGCACAGCCTGCTGGTGTTTCAGCCACTTTTCCCAGTTTTGATCATCAGCACACTTGCTGAGGGTGCACCCTCTCCCTTCATCCAGGTCACTGATGAATAAATTGGATGAGATTAGACCCAGTATTGACCCCTGGGGGATGCTGCTAGCTGCAGGCCTCCAACTTGATGTGCCACTGATCACAACTCTCTCAGCTCTTCCATTCAGACAACTTTCAATCCACCTCGGTGTCTGCTCTAGCCCGTATTTCCTCAACTTGTTATGTTATGGGAGACAGTGTCAAAAGCCTTGCTAAAGTCAAGGAAGACAACATCCACCGCTTTCCTCTCACCAACCAAGCCGGTCATTCCATCAGAGGAGGATATCAGGTCGGGTTAAGCATGATTTCCCCTTTGTGAATCCATGCTGACTACTCCAGATCGCCTTCTTGCTGTTCATGTGCTTGGAGATGGAGTCCAGGATGAGCTGCTCCATCACCTTTCGAGGAATACTACACAATCATGCAGCAATCTTTTCAGATTATGTTTTTCATTCTAGAATCAGGTTTCTTCAGGAGAAACCCAGTGCTAATTCATTCTTTTTTTCATAATATGAACCTTAAGGATAGAGCTGAAGCAATCAAAGTACTTTGATCAAAATTATTCAGGTCACATGGTGATCATGTAATTTCACTACTTTACTTCCATGACCTCAACTATATAGGGCAGAATCTCAACCAGAACCTTTACTTCTAACAAATACCACTTGAATTGTGTAAGTTCATTATCTATAATCTAATATAATGATTTCATGGTAACTCTCCAATTAAAAGAGCAGAAAATCTAACTGCAATATATGATACTGCCAAGACAGAACTTTCAAATAAAATCTCAAAGGTTTAGTTTGCTAGAAAGGCACAACCTCCCTGTAAAACACTTAGTTAAGCCTTGTCAAACTGTGCTCTTCTATCTCATTTATCTTCATTTAATTATTAATTTCTTTTAGAACAGATACCACAGACTTGCTAGGCCAATAATTATATTCATTCTCTCAGAGTTATAAATGTTTTCCAAACCTTTTTTATCATCATTCACAATATCAGCTAAATTTATTGATGGTAATATACTAGTTTCTCAGCCTTTTATATTTTACCTTGTTCTTGTTTTATATTATATAAAGCTTGTTATTTAATTTGGGATTATCTGCAAAATAAGTCCCATTTATGGTATTCTGGAGAAAATTCCATTATATGCTTGGTATAGTTTCATGAATTTTACTAAGAAGACCAATAACTGATGATGAGAATATATACAAATGTATGACAAATGTGTATTTTGTTACAGTAGATTTCAAGTCTTCAAACTTACTTGGCAGCTGCATCTTTTCTCAGCTGTTCATGTTTCATTAAAAGATTCTTCCTCTCTTGAAAAGCTTTTCTAACTTTGTATCCTTTGTAGACAGCCTGAATTTTGAAAGCAGCAATGTCCTGTATTGCAGCTATAGAGAGAGCCCCATGTTCTAACATGAATTGAATCACCTCATGGTGTTCACCAAGCAAGGCATAATCAAGGGGAGTATATCTAAAAAAAAAGAACACAACAGTTATCACTGAATGAGCTTCCTAATCATAATGTGCATTTACTTTAGAATGTTCACCCTCATTTCATAATAAGGCAACTTCTAGCATGAAAATTGCTTAAACACTGTTTTCAATAGGCCATTTTTGTCTTTTTTAATATTATTTTTGTCTTACTCATCTAAACATCATAACTATATTTAAGACATATTTTAGTCTCCTAATATGGAGTACAGGGGTCTAGACAGTTTGCAATAATTGATGATAATTCTTCAAAGTCCTCTCCATGCAAATAACTTCGTTAAGCAAGCTATCTTTAAATAAGGTGCTCATATAGAAATATCATCTAAATAAAAAGCAAGTAAAAATGTTTTTTGTGTTATTTCCATATGCATTTCACTTCTGACGACTTACTGTCAAATCTGGCCTCTATGTTAAAAACAAGTTTTATGGGTTAATTCTAAAGTTTAGTTAAAAGTTTACAAAAGTTTTTGTTTTACAAGAACACCACAAGAGCAGGACAATTACGTAATTTAGCAAGCAGATAGAAGAAAAAAGCAAAGAGAAGTTGTACGAAGGACAGAATTTAGATGTTGTGACAGAGCATGGCAGAATAACTGAGAACTGTATGACTGAACAAATAGTAATATTAAACTTGCATTAAGAGAGAATATTAAAAAAAATAGACACTTTTCAAATTGACACAGGCAATAGAAATTCGCAGTGTTAAAGCTGCTTAAGCACTTATGAAAAAAAAAAAAACCCTAAATTCTCACAGTTAGTAAACAGCAATAAAATATACACAACTCTGTCATCAACACGGAAACATTATGCAAAAATATTTAGTGACTGAAAATTATCAGTCACAAACCAAAATCAAGACCATATAGTACATAACATCAAACAGCAGGTATCTATACATGCTATGTGAAAAGTAGGCCTCTTCTTGACAGTAACTAGCTAGGATGCAATGCTGGTAAGCAAAGAAAAACAGTCAGAAAGAGCACGATTGGACTTGCTATGCAGTGATGGTTTGATGGGAGAGCTAAGAGTATCTGAACTGAAGTGCCAGTAGGAATAAAGACAAAGACATAACATGAAAATTTGTACATCAAGATGTGTTGCTGGTAACATTTAAGAAAATACAGCTTTCAGATAACCCAGGAACAGGTACTTCAGAACAGAACTCATTTGAGAAAAATACATTTTTAAAGCATACCTACAGTTTTGAATTTTTCAATTAATAGATACAAAAGATACTGAAGTAAACTGTATGCAGCTAGCATACACATACCAAGGCAGTGTGTTATATAGGGGATTTGAGTCATGCAGACCTCTATTCTTATGCATGGAACCACTAACAAAAAGTCACTCAATCTGAAGAGCGGTTTGTAACATAAGTGGTCAGCTTAAAATCCTAGATGCTGACTCAGCTCCATCCTTCCACAAATCTGTTTAGCTTTAATCTGTGTGTTTGAATTTTGAACTAATACCTCATATAGCACGCTAAGAACATGGAGAAGAGAAGCCAATTTCTACATGGATACTGGAAAATTGTTCTTATCTGGTGAAACTATTATTGAATTACAAAAGCAGTTTCATGATTATGGCTGAACCATATCCATGAGGTTATTTTTACTGTCTCTTACAACACTTGACATTCTTCCCCACTTTCCAAACTTCTGATCTTTTAACAAGAAAAAAAAGGTGGCAATAATACATATTTTAGGACAATTATATTTAGAAAATGATTCACCTAGAAATACTGGGGATCTGTTTTGTTCTCGACAAGGACTAACGCTTAAGGACTTATTTTATTAGAATACTGCTAGTTATACTTGGAGTAATCTAGGTTTATACACCAGAACTTAACTTAGCCAGAAGGGGGAAAATGACTATAGTAATACCTCCACAAAGGTCTTTACCTGACATTTCAGCATCATTAGTACATTTCTGCAAAATAAGGAAAATAACAGCCTCCTTCGTAGCAAAATAGCTGCTTTCAATCTTACTTACTAAAAGGAATTTAATTACCATTGGTTATTTAATTTTCTGTTGAAAATTACTACAGAATTTCAGCCACTTAACTAGGAACTACTTGATGCTTTCACTTGTGTTTCTCAAAAAAAAATAGAATAAGTAGAAGAGGAAGAGAGATCTGAATGATTAGAGCAGAGAATGAAAGAAAAATGATAGGGAAAAAGCATGCAATTAAAAGAGTGGGGTAAGTGCATGTCCCAAATTTAGAACTAAAATATTGACGTTCAAAGTATTTTAATTATTTAAAATGTTGAAATAAGACATACTGTTATGTTGAATGTTGAATGGTGAAATGTTGAATAAGACATACTGATCATAAGTTTATTTATGATTATGGGGAGGCCATCTACACTAAAAAGACATCAAGAATTTATGCTAATACGAATTATCTTCATGATCAGATGACTAATTAAACTCTATTACTCAAATCACTTTTAAAAAATTACTATTTATAAATCAACAAAAAATCACGCAAATAAAAAGCATTAAAAATTGAAAAAAGAGATGCAGATACACTATTTCCTTGTGACTGTTGGATTTTCTTAAAAAACTAGGCCTTTAGAATACAGTTAACCGCTTGCTATTTGTAATCACTATTTTGAAACATAAGTTCCTATTTCTCCCAACTTTGTTCACCTCACTGTATCCCTAACAAATAGAACAGAAGAATTCCAGTCTATTTCAGGAGCAGAAATGCCATTTTATCCTTTCATCATATGTATCCATTGTCAGCTTCATATAAACGAAAAATATCTTTAACATTTTAAGTGGGACTATAATATGTAAGTATCCCTATGTATGTATCTGTAAAAAGTAGTAAGTTTAAGAAATCTCTACAAGTTCAAAGTTCAAAAGTATAAACAGCTGAAGTTCAAATCTGTGATATCTTGCCTAAAGAAGAGAGTTTTTCAATTTAGAAAAACTGCCTACACTGAAGCCCAAGATTACAGCACTCTTTTTAGATAAGAGCAAGATCATGATGCTCGGGAAATATCTGAACACCTAACATTTAAACCAGTGGCTAGCATGTTTGTTAAACTAGAAAAATCATTCAGATGAACAATACCTCTCCTCACTGTTCTCCATATGATTAGGGAAAGCATCAAAACCAAGCAGCAACTTTATAGCATCAAGGTAGCCATTGTTACACAACCAATGTAAAGCAGTTCTTCCCTATAAACAATAAAACAGACCAAAAATGAATATCAGCCCCCAACTCTATCATGCCAAAACAAAAGCTGCCATCATACTGTAATTCAATGCTTTTCTGGACATGAGGAACTGTTCTAAATAAACTTCCTTGTTAAAATGAAAGAATACAGCATTTAAAAATGTAAAAATGAAGTCAGTTTTCTTGTTTGCTTTTTTTAAACTAAACCATAACACTAGTGCTGTTTCATCTAAAGTAACAGAAAAATAGTATTTGGAAAAGCTCTGAAGTTGCTTTCTTCACTGCTAGGCTATCCTGATCTGAAGCAGCTACCATTAACTTTTGTACTTCAGACTGCTTTCTAGGCTTATTCAAGACACTGTGATGACTATATGAGAATAATTATAGAATCAAAATCAATTTGAGTCTGGGGAAAGCTCATCCGCTCAGGTAAACATAGCAGGACTTCAGCTGTGCTTTCAAAATTGGCTTGATTTCAGAAGTCTAGTTTCTCTTATATGTAGTGAAAGCCCAACTCTCAGACTGCTTTCCATATAAAGCCAGCTCATATATGACCACTCTTGGGTCTGGGATCACTGAGAATCACAGTACAAATACCTAAAGATCGGCTAATATCAACAAATATACCTATTTTATCTCACTTCCAGCTTTGGCTCCCATATCTGCACCATATTTTTCCAAACTCCAAATTTAGGAAATGCTGGGTACCAGACCAAAGTAGGAAGTCAGTTTGAGTCCAGTGTTAACAAGCCATCTCCTGAACCCTGAGTGCTTAAAAACATGCTGTATTGTCTCCATGTGAAGCTGGAGGCCTGGAGCTAGCATGCTCAACTGGACTCAAGTTGATGCCATAGAATCCTGTAGGAGGTTTGGAAAAGGTTCCCAACATGCTGTATAGAACCCATAATAAAAAACACTTTTCCTTTATGTTGGATTATCTCAGTCACACAACAAATAGCAAGAGAAAAGTTTAACAAATTGAGTGAAATTCTTTCGATTGATGAACTTCTACTGACTTCAGGGGAAATAGGTCAAATAACAAAGAGACTTGGTTGTATGTCACACCACTATTTTGACTTCTAATTTCACTTATTGTTTGAGAAATGCAGCAAAAGAACCTATAAACATACTACTGTTCTTTTTTTCACCTGCAAAGGCTGTACCAGGTAAGTAATAGGGGTAGTTCTTTCAAACTTTGCAATATCTTATTTGCTCTAAATAACTAATACAAACTAAAGAAACATATGACAGACTCTACATTCTCATGTCATTTGTTATTAAGGAACAACAGATGTTAAGAAATATGACACTTAAAACAACTGCTTGTACAATCACAATTTGATATGGAAAAATCAGAGGTGATACGGAAAAATGTGCATCTTCAATTTATGTTGCATATTAAAATACTACTTTTTATTGAAGATTTTAGAACTGAAGCCAAGGCGGAAATTACGTCCAGATGCATTCCATTTCACAATAAACTGCAGCAATGATGCCATAAATCCCAGAAAGAAGTATGAGCTTTAAGAAAAGGAAAATATTTTGATTTACGGTTATACCGAAGTTATTTCATTAAACAGCACAGTGAAAGACAACATACCTCTTTATCTTGAATATTCGGATCTGCATTGTTTTCCAATAACACTACCATGCAGTTAATGTAACCTCCATATGCAGCACACTGTAGAGGTGTTCTACCTGAATAATCCTGCACATTAGGATTAATTTTATTTTCTATCAAGATTTGGCACACATCAGCATTTCCTCCCAGGGCTGCCCAGTGAAGGGGCGAATGGCCATCTTGGTCAACTAAATCTACTCTTGCTCCTCCTGCAACAATAAATTTTTGAACAAAAAAAATACTGTTGAACGAAAAAGAAATAAAATAATAAGTTTATGTTCAACTGGAACTTATTTGGTAAACTGGCAATGCAGAGTAACTTCAACTTCGGCATCTAAATCCAATTTTCAAAATAAATTGGGAATGAAGTAGTTTCAGTGAGGGTCAGGTATCTAACTTCTTTACATGCTAAGTATCCTCTCAGGTGCTTTAGAAGCTCCAGGTTGCTCAAATGCTCTTGAAAATCTAGCCTTTGTTTGTTTCACACCTAGTAACGTTTTAATAAAACTTAAATTTCTAAATGGCAAAAATCACTTTTGAAAATTGGACTTCAGACATGATTTCTTCTTAAATCTCTAAACCAGAGCAAAATAAAATATTCATAACGTAAAAATGACTTCTGAAAATGTTTTTCTTTTCTATTTCAAGCATGCTAGTACTCTTTCATCCAATTAACTAATTCTCTGTATGTTCTTGTAAGATGTAAAAACTCAGTATAAAAATAAAACTCTGATTCTGGTAACAAAACTTTTTGCATCCACAAAAACTAAATGGTGTGGGAGAGAAAGAGGTGCATTACAAGAGGTTAAAATAATCCCAGTAGAACACCATGGGAAGCAAGCTTTTCAGTAAGAAAGCTGTCTAACTTGCAATGCGTCAGCCTGAATACCTGAATACTTTAATTGATTATGAACAGATGAATCTCTTAGGCAGAAGGGAGACTGTTTCCAATCTACTTGGAAATGTTATGTGGAGTTAACATGACATAATTTTGCATGTAAGATATCACTGTTCTTTCACCATATTTCTTACAGATGAACAGAGTTTTTACAATTAGTTCTATCTGTTTACATTGCTAAATCTTAGTTCTGTTTACAAATAAAATACTACTTCTAAAAAAATAGGAAAATATTAATGATTTAACATTTCTGATAGCTACCTTAATTAGAAATAGATTATTCATTTAAGTAGTCAAAAAGTCTCCAAAGAAGCCTAAAAATGCTATCTTACAAAAAGAGAAGACAGCTTAATTTGGTCTTACTAAGAAAAAAAGGAAGAAAAAAGGAAGGAAAAAAAGAGAAAAAATGAAAATGATTTCTGGGGGAAGAAATGGTTTGAGAGACTAGAATGTGCTTGAAAAGGCTTGAGCAAAAAAGAGCTGTGGATTATCCAACCATGACTGTTTTGAAAATTTGTATCTAACTCTTCTGGCTATTTTGCACAATGGTCTGAAAATCATTTATATCACTAGTACTGTTCAACAAAGGGTACTTCTAGACAATACCTTCTTTAAAGGAGGAATTTCCTACCCCCATCTTGCTCAGCAATACTGTTTATTTCACAGTCTCACATAAAGGAACATCAGAATTCTGAACAGGTCAGTAAATTGGCAATGGCTGACCTTTAATGAGTGTTTGTATTACTTCTTTGTGTCCCATCTCACAGGCTCGGAAAAGCGGAGTGTGTTTCATGACATCCAAAGCATCTACCTGTGCATTGTGTTCCAACAGCAATTTCACTGTGCTAACATGGCCAGACAGTGCAGCAGCATGTAATGCTAAAGAAATAAAGTAGTAGGAAAAAGAAATCATTGAGGAACGACACATATCATGAACTTTAGAGGTTGACAATTAGAATAGTCAAAATAAAAATTAATTTCAAATTTCAAAAATGCTTTTCAGCCACGAGGAATTGAAGAATTGTTACAAGTGATAGGCAATCACAACACTTACTTACAAGCAAAGGGGCAATTCAGAGATATCAGAGCAACTGAAACATCTTTTAAATTGTACCTAAAGGGACTTGAACCTTAACAACAGCAAGATTAGTTTCTATTGAGGGTTTTTTGGAAGGATATAAGCCTTTACTTAACAGAACATAATATGATCTACTTCTGCCTCTGTTCTGTACCATTTATTGTATTACTCCAATGGAAATGAAACAGCCCACTGCCAGTGAAGGAAAGTCTTTATTATTTCTTCAAAGATTTCCTAAAAAATAACATTCTGTTTTTCAAATAAGTAAAGCTGTCTCAATTAAAACTAACTCCACATGACTACTCAGCTGTTTTCCCCCCTTTTTTTTCAGAATTATTTGGAAAAAATTTTACACAGAATTGTGTAGATAGGCCATCACATATTATATAGTATCTGCAACTCCCTGTTTTCTTCAAGAAAGAGGAGAGGATGCACAAAGCAGATACTCCATTTCCTCTCATCTCCACAATTTAAGAAGTTCATTCATATGAAAACCATGTAAATGCGTTCTACAGATTCCTTTCTTCCACATTTTTCTCTGTCTTGCTCATCCTTCAATCTATGCAGGCTCTACTAAGTCTAAATAAACAAATAACACAGAGACAGTTTAATAGATAAGACCTTAAAGTGTCCTATAACCGAAGTTACTACCAGTTACAAATGCATCCTGCTAGCCTTGTCAACTACAGTTGAGTAAAAGATTGAAATGCTAGTACAACCAGTTCAGGGTTGCACTGGAAGGCAAATCATATATGGCACTGAGATTTCAAACAAATGGAAAGCACTTATTTTCTAGATTTCACTTAAAAATTCAGTTCAAGGTGCTTTGGATTGTTTGCTCTAATCAGCAATTAATCAGATTATCCACATTGTCAGACGCACACTGCCTTACATCCAAACTATTTCACAGATGACAAATAATCTAGAATAAATAAACAAAAATATACCATTTTATAAATATACATTTAGTATAGTAAAATTCATGTTTCCCCTAAAAATTTCACATATACCCATCCCTGGTGAGAATTCTATCTGCTCAAATAAGCAAAATGTGGGACTTTAAACAGTACTTACATGTCTTTGTTTGCTTAATGTTAAAAAAGGCAAGATCAGGTTCCAACAGAGGCATTACACAGAAATGCCAACACTAAAAGGAACTGCTTCCTGAACCCTGTCCAGAAAATTAAAACAGACTGGTTTCTTGCCTGTGCCTGCCACTGGTAACACTGAAGCTGCTCCATCCTGCTGACAAAACAGTAATCCAGTG
The DNA here is from genome assembly GCF_028389875.1 of Rhea pennata. Taxonomy (NCBI): domain Eukaryota; kingdom Metazoa; phylum Chordata; class Aves; order Rheiformes; family Rheidae; genus Rhea; species Rhea pennata. The sequence goes on from NC_084664.1 coordinate 73,599,958, forward strand.
TAACCTGTTACTCAGTCCCTACTAAAAGGTACAGTTTGTTCATATAGTCAGTGGATCAAATCCAGCTGAATTGTGTTGTCTTAAAACATTGATTCTCAAACTTAGTGATAATAATTTTGTGACACAGAAAGAAGAGGAACTTACTGCAAGAAAAGGCGTTAGAGCCAGAGACAGTATGGAAATTCCTGCCTTAATAATTGAAATCATGCATATAAGATGATACTAATATTTATCTGCTGCAGCTATCACGGGAAAAAAAGAAAAAGAGAGTGTAGGAGCATTCATCACACTCATGAAAAATATCTGTAAGCAGCAATATCTGCACTAGTGATGTGGACGGGTGACTGTAAGTAGCAATTTGACAGGAATTAGATTCCTGCTGCTTTGTACATTTGGATGGGCATGGTTTTCATGCTCTGACCTCACAGTAAGCCTTAGGTTCCGGTTTTTGTACTGCATTTATTATGAAACTAAAGGCAGTAAACCACTCAATCGGATGACACATTGGGTGTGTATAACAATGCAATAGAAAAAGAACTGCTGTGTCAGTTTGGCCTGCTTCTTCCCTTCCATTGCTCATTCTGATGCAGGCATCTTGTTTCACACTTTGTGCTCTTTTTTTTTTTTTTTTTTTTTTTTTTTTGTAAGTCAAATTTTCTGTGATGGAGTCACAGTGACTGAAGAGATTCTTCGGCCAGCTGGGCATAATGGAATCTTTGTTTGCCTGACAGGCAGAGTCCTCACCATTGTGCGTAGTGACGGCAGGGCTATAAAGCTGCCCCTGTAATGCTCCTGCAGCGCTGATCTGTGAGAACAGTCACATTCCTTTCCCTTCATGTAATTTTCCTACACAATAAGGAGAGCCTTGATGTTCTATCAAAGCTCCGAGCTGAAGGCAGAGCTTGCTCTTTTTATGTAAATCTAAAAAGCTATGTTAATGCAACATTATAACTAAGCTTAACTGAGCCCATGCACAAAAGTCAAAACCCCACAAACTTAGTCTCCGCAGCAACTGCATCCCAGGTCCAGTGGCATGTACATAATCTTCTATTACTCCACAGTTTCCCATTAAAATACACCACTACTTTTCCCTCACCAAAACTCAGGAATGATTAAGAACCTGTAGAAAAAAAAGTCAGGTTTGAAATCAAAAAGTGATTTATTGGTGGTCTTCCTTTTAACTTGACAGCTCACTGTGATAAATGCTTATGTTATAAATGCCTATGCTATAGTATATGCCTGCAAAATGGTAAAATCCAGATTGTTTGACAGCAAGCAAAGAATGGCATAGTTCTGAACTTCAATACTGTTAGTATGCTCTACTCAATGACAGCTTCATGTAAATGGAAAATCAATTAACTTCCTTGGATTAAAAGCCCTACAAGAAAATCAAGACTAAAAAGTATTACACATGACTTCTTTGAAAGGTTTAAGACTAAGGGTGATAAAACAAAACACCTGAATTATTTAAGCATGAAATCTATACCTGAGTAATTTCAAAAACATAACACAAGTATGGAAGAAAACCTTTCTTAACAAGCACAGTGACAACATAACACTACTTCACCTTAAAGTCTGAAACAGATACTGCATGGTATTTGAAAGCGAACTGTCAGAAGGGAGCAAATGCAGGTGAGTGATAAAAGATGAAATGAAATGAAAATCCTCGAATCATAGAATTGGTAAGGTTGGAAGGGACCTCTGGAGATCATCCAGTCCAACCCGCAAACAAGTAGCCTGTACGGGGACTGAACCCACAACCTTGGCATTATTAGCACCCTGCTCTAACCAACAGAGCTAAACCTAACTCCAATGGTATAGTACATATTTCTAAAGCCAATCAGGTATGAAGACTGCCATTTTATTTGTGACATAATTTTTAACTCAAAAATTACAAACTATCTCAACTTGAAAAGTTTCATTTTTGGTATGTTAACTTGTAAGTAAAAAAAAATATTACAATTTTAAACAGAACTTCATAGTAACTGTATTTGACTTTTTAAGTGAAGACTCTCATAGATGCAAATGAAGTAGTAATTTGAAGTTGTAAATAATATTCATACTTGCTATCTTTCAAATGCTGAACCATTCAGCCCTAACATTGTACTCACCATTTCTATGTAATTCTAATAATAGAAGCTGCAACTGTGACTTGGAAAAAAAAAGAAAAAGCTGTGTGCAATACCATCTATATTACTTACAGAGTCTGGTTTCTGGCAAAAACTATCCATCATATAGATTTCATCTCAGAGGAAACTAATTCATTGGCTCCCAAAGACAGCTAGAGAGTAAACTAACACTCATACTGGATGATCAAGAGACCAGGACTCAGAAGCAAATGAAATAATGATATTTAAAACCATACACACTCCTCTAATTTCCTGTCCTCCCTGCGCTCCATGCCAAAAGAGGTACACCTCTGGGCTGTGCCTGCTCAAATACGAGTCCTCCACAGGTCACAGTCCCTTTGGTGGTGAATCTGTTCTAGCGTGGATCCTCCACAGGCAACAGGCCCTTCAGTGGTGTACTTGCTCCAGTGTCAGTTCTCCTCCAGCTGCAGTCCCTTCAGGGGAGTACTTGCTCCAGTGTGGCTTAGCCATGGGCCACAGTCCCTTTGAGAGGGGTCCTATCTCTGGTGTGGCCTACCCACAGGCAACCTTCTCAGAAGTGTATCTCCTCTGGCATGGAGCGCCTCCTTCCAAGAGTGCATCTCCAGCCATCTCCCCAACAATGTTCCTCCTTGACATGTCCCCTCCGTTTCTCCTCTTTATTTTTCCCCTCATGTTTCTTCACATACGACTTCATGTATCTCCTCCTGAGTGAGCTCTCATGGGCTTCCTCATGCGTCCCCTGTCTCAAGCAGCTATTCTTTCTTAAATAAGTTTGAGTAGAGGTGCCTTGTCTTCCTTTGTCTGGTTGAAGTTTTGGTGAACAACGGTTTGTTTTCATCCATTTCAGAGCCAGTTGGACTCAACTGTGACTGGTACAGGGCAGCTTAGGAGATTCTCCCATGCAGTTTTTTTTTTTTTTTTTTTTTTTTTTTTTTACTTACAGATAAAGATTTTTTAAAGGGCATTTTCATGGAGGGCTTTTTATATAATTATATCTCATTTTATTCTTCAAAATATAGAATAGCTCTTCATTTCCCAGGATTATAGATCTTCTAAATCTGTGTTTCAAACACAGATCTACTGTGTTTGAAATGAATCAGTCTAATCTATCTGCACAGAAAAGACTTGCTTTCTCCCACAATTAAGCAATGGAGTGAATCACACACACAATTAAACCAATCAATAAATATTTTCTGAATTGAGACATAAGTCCAGTAAAAGACTAATACTGATTTTGACAAAGTTCTTCACTTTATGTAAATCACATCGACTGCAATCATTCAGTGACTTTTTACTGTAAAGCATGCCTTACCTGTGCCAGCATATTTGTCTGTCATATTGATATCAATATCCAATTTCAAATTCAGCATAGTCCTAATGACATCATCACTGCCTTTCCCAGCTGCCCACATGAAGGATGTTCTTCCCTCAAGATCTGAGTCATCTTTTACAGAAGGATGTTTCAAAAATACTTCAACTGTTTCCTGAAAAGAGATACCATTGAAATTAACATTAAAGGGAGTTTATAACAACAAGAAACTACTGTGTCTCATTTAGCTGTTTATGAAGCAAAACAAAGCTTTATTTTTCCTTTTTATGTTTATATAGAGTAATAGCTTAACAGGAGCATTGTATTTTCTGCTATGTCCTTTTCTTCTTTAACATTCATAGCTGTATCCTTAATTATGAGTTTAACACTGTCATTCACTATATACTATTCTTTTTATTGTCAAACATTATGGTTTCATGACATGGAAATGAAAGACACTGCAGTCACTATGAGGGAAATGATGGGAAAAATATTACAGACATATCATTACTGTAACATTACAGTGCTGAAATATTTTTCCTTTAGAACACTTTTACTGCCATGTTTCTTTTTTTTTTTTTTTTTTTTTTTTGCTTCAAATACGAATATGACTGTACATGTTTATGTTTTTGTTTTCCAAACACTAGTAAATTGACCATATTAAATAGGGACTTTTGGGGCAACATAGACTCTTTATTCCTACCATTTATGAGTAACATCAGGTACTGAATTAATGAAATGTAACAAATCAAAAAAAGGATTACAAAATTCTCTATAGCTCAATCAAGACTTTCCACTGTGAATTTGCATATAAGAATCCTTCTTTAAATCAAAAAGAACTTTTTCCTTGAAATGCCAAGTTTATGTTAAGCTCTCAACAAACAAGTTCACTTGTTTAACCTGCTTCTTAATTCTTTGTAAGCCTCACAATAAAGGGAGAGAAAGGAAATCACCACTCTAAGAAAATGAATTACAGAAAATTTTCTCTTTTCTCTCCAAAAGCTTATAAATGCTGTGTATTTAACGGTTAACAAAAAAACTATTAATAGCAATTGACACCCTAAAAAATGAAAACTGAAAAAAGTAGTGTTTATTTTCTTTTTCTTCCCCCAAAGTGCTGGCACTATTTTGTTTTTTCCCCCATGTGACCCCAAACAGAGCTCTATCAGAGTGCTCTAGATAGGACAAGAATTCCTCAGATGTGATACCTCGCTCAGACACTCAATCTAGATTCAAGGTTTGTAAGAGCCTATGTCTTATTTATTAGTTGAATTTGAACACAGCGTTTTTGTAAATTTGGGTGCATATCTAAAATACCAATTTATCTTAAAAAGGTCTGGATAGAAATAATAAGGAATAGAAGCATTAAGTCTTCCACACAAAAACAGCATGTGTTAGTAGCTTTGTGTATGCACATTGACCCCCACTACTTCTGGTACACATGGCTACTCATTAGTCCAACAACTCAGCACCCTACCAGAACTCTGCACTGCTTGAAGTCCTGCAAAGTGAAAAGCAGTACGAAAGCTGGATCTCTTTAATAGTAAGGCACAAATCTTACAAACACAAATTAGTAATTGTATTTTTCCAATAAGTTTTAACAAATCAACCCTTCTTTTAACCACTCTTATTTTCCTAGTCTTTTTAATGGGAAAAAATTGGAAGAAAATCCCAAACTGCCGTAAGAGTAATTTATTCAAAATAAAGATACCACAACTTGAAAACAAAAATAATTGAAATTTGAATTGAATGATTAAGAAATTAGAAAAAAAATTATTTTTCACTTCAATTCTTCATTTATTTCCTCATGAAATACTGCTTGTTTTACCTTTATAAAAATGGAGAAAACAAGGCATAAAACAACAAGGCTGAAAAGCAACAACAACAAAACTTGTATCCTTTAATTCTATGCTATGAAAAAATTGAAAAATACTAAAAATCCCAAAAGAAGACATAGAAATCCACACTTCATTTACTAGGTCAATCTATACAAATATGTGAAAGAGAAATACATTGCCCTGGACATTTCAGAAAAAGAACACTAAAATTCATGGAAAAAATCAAAAGAAGTAAGTCAGTAAAGTCAGTACATATTTAGTCCTGTAATCTGCACTCTAAAATCAATACTAATAGAGCATCTGCCTTCACTGATGAAGTTCAAAAGAAAAATGGATGTTTTTCAGACCTTCTGTGGAATTCATAAGCCTTGTATAATGAGCGGGGATAGGTCAGTCTAGAAAATGCGCTTTACCTCAACTGAGTGCCAGCTAGGTCTCTTCAGTATTAAAAAGGAAGGGAAAAAAAAAGACAAAGAACAAGGTATGAAGTTAATTAAAACTGAGAGCAACTAAAGCATTTATAATGAACACAAATGATCAAACTTCCTTCTTCTTGGTATCGACCGAGAAACATCTCATTTCAACTGAGAAGCATACTACATCTGTCCAGAATTTGGGCAACTTGTACAGAGTAACATGGCTCTCAAATCACACATATATATGATTTATACTCGATTTTATTTATAGTATATACATATATATATAAACACCACTGCCAAAACAAATATGGATGTGTCCACTCAGTGGGTGTGTGGAATGCAGTAGTGGGAATTACTCACAGATTTGCATGCAAAGGAGAAACAAAATCAAATAGAGGTGCACAGAAACAATCGAGTGGGAAAAGAGAGTACTCCAGAAAATACAGGCAGGCGTAGTAGGTGCCCTTGCAGGAAACATGGAGACTGGAATCTTCAGATCACCAGTTAAAAGCCTACGTATGTGAATGAGACTCTTCTGTTTGTTTTTTCATGTTATATGGGAAACGCTACTTCCACTGTAAGCACACAAAAATACAAAAGAATGTCTGATTCCATCACCTAGTCTGCTTCCCCATAAAAACCTAAAATATGTCAGGTTGGTTGGCTGCCAAGATTAAAAGGCAGTAACAAAATGAAGTTGTTTCATACAACTGAATCCTACAGAAACTCAATAGGAAAAATAATTCTCCAGGAATATATCAATACAGAAAAGAAAAAAAAAAGTATACTGAGATAATCACTAGATTGCAAATTAAAACCTTCTGTCTTCTGTCTTTCCCACAAGTTTGATGCAAACTAGATTAAATATTTCAGGCATTTGAGTCAGACATTTTACAATTTTAGAAATATAACATGTGGGTAGACAAGTGAGACCCGCATTAGTGTCTCTGTTGAAGAACAGGCTAAAATATGAGCATTAATTGGACAGCCCCTGTAATAAAGAGAGGTTATGAATAATACAGTTGAAGACAGAGAGATTAAAACAGAGTTCTGAACTTACTACACATGGCATAATTCAACTATGAGAGAAAAAGGAACATGAAAAAAGCCTTCTCATCATTTCAGTGCTTGAGAACTGCTTATCGATGATCAGCAACCATTAAAGTGCTGGATTAGTACAACTTAGTTGTACTATATCTCATTTGGCTCTGGACAAAAATTATGTATTTTACCAAAACACTAGTCCATTTGAGAAACCAATTTTCTCTCTGTCTGGAACAGCTAGCCCACTGATAGTGAACACTGCACTTTTTAAAATATAGTGTTCACGTGGAATTGTGACAAAAGATGTTTCCTCTTTAACCATACTTTTTGAGACAAGGGCTACATTTACAATAGCAAATATTCATAAGTTATATAATTTTTGAAGTCAAAGACTGGTTTGGATAGTATTAAAGATATAAGCAGCTGTACAAATACACATGGGTGTTCTCCCTCTAGATACCCTGCAAGTTCTTAGATTTTGCTATAACCAGTCTCAAAAAGGAAATGCACTGTAAAAGAGTAGGTACTATTCTCTTTTCTACTAAAATTTCTAAATTATTATTGTGTACCCTGTTGCAAAAAAGTAGATTAAAGAGATTTTGTTTGCAAAATGATATATTTTTAAAAATCTGTTTTATATTTTAATAATTTTAAAACAACCATATTTATATTATCTAATTAGGAAAGCCCTAAATTAAACTCATGCAGACAACATTTAATATTATTTTAAAAACTGAAACACTTTGTACAGTGTAACTACAGTATAGAATAAGTTACGTCAGAAACATTACAGCAAAATATATTTACTTTATATTTAGGACCTGTAACACTTACAGCAAAGTTGCTTTGTGCTGCATAATGTAGTGGTGTTGCACCTTGACTGTCAGATGGGATAGTTCCAAATTTGTTTCTTTCTAATAAGAGATGTACAATCTGTGCATGACCTGAGAAAAATAACATAATAAAAACATATTAATCAAATCCTAAAGTTAAACATTTCCCTAGGCAAGACAGAAGAAAATTAACTTCAATAAATAATAGTGTTTGTGTTGCAGCCAGAACACTCTAAACATTAGAAGAAAGTCATAAGACTTGTTATTTGAACTACTAAGCGTCATACACACTTTCTTCCTGATAATGCTCTAGTTCCACTTTCTGTATCTTCATTTTTGAGGGGCATCTGTAAACCATAATGACTATGAATAGGAACATGGAGAAGGATATATTTTGCATTTATTTTAAAAGAAATTATTAGAGCAGAAAGAGAAATCATTAGAGAAATCAAAGATTTCCCTAAACAAAAAATCCAGTAGTAGTTGGTGAGACAACTGCAATATTAACATTATAATGAATGAGACGGATATTTTCAAAGAAAGCTTCGCAGTGAAGTGAACACAGACTAATTAGGATGTGCAATTTTCTATCTACTTTGCTTAAATGGTAGACTTAAACAACATTAACAATTTCACCCTACAGGATAGTGTTTAAAGAAATTAAGTGGGGATTCTTTAGTTCGGTTTTATTCAAACAAAATTTCCAGTGAAGATGTATAGCAAAACTTGGAGTATATTCTACTACCAGTTGCCCTCTCTGCAATAAATATGGAAACAATAAATTGATACATATAACTCCTTCCATCAAAACAGATTTGAATATCTTTAGATTAAAATTATAGATTTTGGGTGAGATGGATAAACACTATATCCACATCACAAATAGGAAAACAAAAAGATACAATATTATTAATATTAACTGGAGCTGGGCAAGGGCAAGGGCAAGGGCAAAGGCAAGAAGCCTTAAGCTCTCCTGGGAGAAGCTCCAGCACTTATCACCCACTCTAGCTGGGTGTAGCTGCTGCTAATGAGCTGTCTAGGTTGCCCCTGATTAGAGGGAGTTGGGGCTTTTGATCCAGGTAACCCTTGTTTAGAGTGGGTCAAGTACCCTGTGAGTCTAGTAGGGAGAGGTCTATATAAGAGCCAGGCCTGGAGTGCAGCTAACAGCTAGTGAATAGATACAGCAGTTTATGCAGGAGGAGTGCAATTAGGTGCAAGAGGACATCTTTCTTGTTCCAGCCCTAGTAGTGCCCCCTTTCTCAAACGTGGTTATAACTCACCGCAAAGCATATTTGCCTGTAGCTGTTGGAATTGCTGCATCAGCTGTGTTGGAAGCTTCAGCCCAGACAGAGCCTTTGACAGCAGATGCTGCCCTATAGGTTTCTCCAGAAGGCCTGGACTGATGGTCAGTTCTCCTGCAAGTGGTGTGCTACTGTTGACAATTTGTGTCAACAGTCAAGGAGTTCCAGAACGAAGTGAGTAGACTGCGAAGCATATGAGAAAGTGAGCAGGAGATAGACAGGGTGTTCTTGGAGACTGTACTGCTCCAGGAGTCCCAATCCCCTGCAGCAGGGGTGTTGCTGGAAGGCTCTCTGCAGAGTGAATTAGTACAGCACAGCACGGGAGACGAAGGCTGGAAACTAGCTGCTTCTTGAAGAAAAAGAAAAAAGGCCCCTACTCCTCCTGTAGCCTTGGACTTACAGTTGAAGAACCAGTTTAATACACTCCAGGATGAGGGGTCTCCAGGATGAGTCAGGTGTAGACCTGACTTCAAGGGAAGCAACTGGGCCCTCAGACCCTGTACCTTGCGCGAACACCCAGAAGAGGGGATGAGTGGTTGTAGTGGGTGACTCCATGCTGCAGTGGACAGAGCCGCAGCCTATCTGCCAACCTGACCCCTCCTCTAGGGAGGTTTGCTGCCTGCTGAAGGTGCAGATATGAAAGGTCACTGAAAGGCTGCCAAGGCTTGTCCACTCATCAGACTACTACCCTCTGCTGCTCTTTCATGTGGGTGCTAATAATATCAAGGGTAAGCTGGAAACAACCCAGCAAGACCTCAGGGCTGTGGGCATGGTGGTCAGGGGTCTGGGAGCGCAGGTGGTCTTCTCATTGGTCCTGCTGATTAGGGGGAGGGATGGGAGGAGGGGTAGACAATTTTTGCAAATTTTTGTCAGGAGAGCTGGCTGCGCTGCTGGTGTTGGCAATAGGATTTTGGATTCTATGATCCATGGAACATGGTTTGAAGATCAGCAAATGGTGGGAACAGATGGGATTCACCTCACCAAGCAGAGTACATGTGTATTTGCCAATAGGTTGGCCAGCCTGGTAAAGAGGGCTTTAAACTAGGTAGGAAGGGGACAGTCATAGAGAGAGGGCAGGCAATAAAACCCAGCTCTGGTTGGGGGGCCTCCTACAGGTGCATGCAGCTGGGGATGTGTATATGAGACATGGCAATGGGGGACCCCCCTACACCCTTCTTGGGAAACCTGCAGCCATGACTACCTCTCTGAAATGCCTGTACACCAATGCATGCAGCATCGGGAATAAACAGGAGGAACTGGAGATCTGGGTGCAGTCGTAGGGCCATGATCTCATTGCAATCACAGAGACATGGGGGGACAGCTCACATGGTTGGAATGCTGTCATGGATGGCTATGTGCTTTTCAGGAAAGACAGGCCAGGAAGACGAGGTGGTGGAGAGAGCAACTAGAATGCATTGAGCTCTGCCTAGGGGTGGAGGAAGAGGCAGTCGAGAGTTTATGGGTAAAGATCAAAGGTCAGGCTAACATGCGGGAAACTGTTGTGGGTGTCTGCTACAGGCCACTTGACCAGGAAGAGGAAGTCAATAAGGCCTTCTACAGACAACTGGAAGTAGCCTCATGATCACAGACCCTGGTTCCTATGGGGGACTTCAACAACCCTGATATCTACTGGAGGGACAATGCAGCAAGGCACAGACAGTCCAGGAGTCTCCTGAAATGCACTGATGATAACTTCTTGTCACAGGTGGTGGAAGAGCCTATGAGGAAGGGTGTCGTGCTGGACCCTATCCTAACCAACAGAGAGGGACTGGATGGAGATGTGAAGTTTGGGGCAGCCATGGCTGCAGTGACCATGAGATGGTGGACTTCAGGACCCTGCAGGAAAGCAGTAAGGCAATAAGCAAGATTGCAACCCTGGACTTCAGGAGAGCGGACTTTGGGCTCTTCAGAGACCTAACTGGTGGAGTCTCATGGGTTAAGGCCCTAGAAAGAAGAGGGGATCTAGGAGAGCTGGCTAGTATTCAAACATCACTTCCTCCAAGCTCAAGAGCGGTGCATCCCAAGGAGAAAGAAGTGCAGCAAAGGGGGCAGGAGACTTGCATGGATGAGCAAGGAGCTCCTGGCCAAATTCAGACAGAAGAATGTGGAAAAGGAGACAGGCCACTTGGGAGAACTGTAAGAATGCTGTCAGAGCATGTAGAGATGCAGTGAGGAAGGCTAAGGCCCAGTTGGAATTGAGTCTGGCAAGGGATGTTAAGGACAATAGGAAGGGCTTCTTCAAATACATCAGCAGCAAGAGGAGGACTGGGGACTACTGAATGGGGCGGGGAGCCTGGTGACGAAGGATACAGAGAAGGCAGAGTTACTGAATGCCTTTTATGCTTCAGTCTTCACTGCTAAGAGCAGCCCTCAAGAGTCCCAGAGCCTGGATTTAAGGGAGAAAGTCTGGAGAAAGGAAGACTTTCCTTTGGTCAAGGAGGATAGAATTAGAGATCTGGGCAAGTTTGACACCCACAAATCCATGGGCCCTGATGGGATGCACCCACAGATACTGAGGGAGCTGGCAGATGTTGTTGCCAGGCCGCTCTCCACCTTTGAAAGGCCCTGGAGAACTGGAGAGGTGCCTGAGGACTGGAAGAAAGCCAGTGTCACTCCAAGAAGGGCAAGAATGAGGACCCAGGCAACCCAGTCAGCCTCACCTCCATCCCTGGAAAGGTGATGGAACAGTTCATCCTGGATGTCATCTCCAGGCATATGGAGGAAAAGAAGGTGATCAGGAGGAGTCAGCATGGATTCACCTAGGAGAAATCCTGCTTAACCAATCTGATAGCCTTCTCTGATGGAATGACTGGCTGGGGAGATGAGGGGAGAGCAGTGGACGTTGTGTACCTTGACTTCAGCAAGGCTTTTGACACTGTCTCCCATAACATCCTCCTAGGCACGCTCAGGAAATGTGGGTTAGACGAGTGGCCTGTGAGGTGGCTTGAGAATTGGCTGAAAGGCAGAGCTCAGAGGGTCGTCCTCAGTGGCGTGGAGTCCCGTTGGAGGCCTGTGGCTAGTGGTGTCCCCCAGGGCTCAGTACTGGGTCCCATCCTGTTCAAAGTTTTCATCAATGACCTGAATGAAGGGACAGAGTGCCTGCACCTAGGGAAAAATAACCCTAGGCACCAGTACAAGCTGGGGGCTGACCTTCTGGAGAGCAGCTCTGCAGAGAAAGACCTGGGAGTGCTGGTGGATGACAGATTGACCATGAGCCAGCAATGTGCCCTTGTGACCAGGAAGGCAATGGTATCCCAGGGTGCATTAGGATTCTGCGTCTAGTTCTGGGTTCCCCAGTACAACAGAGGCTTGGAGTTACTGCAGAGAGTCCAGCATAGGGCTACAAAGATGATCAGAGGACTGGAGCATCTGCCCTGTGAGGAATGGCTGTAAGAGCTGGGCCTCTTCAGCCTGGAGAAGAGAAGACTGAGGGAGGATCTTATCAATAAGTATCTGAAGGAAGGGTGTCAAGGGGATGGGGACAAACCCTTTTCAGTGGTGCCAAGCAACAGGACAAGAGGAAATGGGCAGAAATTGAACCACAGGAACTTCCGTTTGAATGTGAGGGTGAATTTCTTCACTAAGAGTGACAGAACACTGGAATAGGTTGCCCAGAGAGGTTGCGGAGTCTCCTGCTCTGGAGATATTCAAAGCCTGCCTGGATACAACCCTGTCTGACATGCTCTGGGAGATCCTGCTTGAGCAGGGAGGTTGGACTAGATAATCTCCAGAGGTCCCTTCCAACCTTACCGATTCTATGATCCTTTCATGTGCTTTCCTCTGTAGACACATTAAATTCAGAGTATCTTGATAATTTGATATTTAAATATATGTTGTAGTCACATAAAGATACTCCAGATCTTGCATGAGGCTAAAACAGTCAAATTTTCAGCTTATTACTTCTGCACTGTTACTTTAAACTACTTTAGGATAATCAAAAAAAATCAACAACAACAAAAAACAACCCCACAGGTAAAGCTTTCCACTAGCAGTAACCTTTTAATGAAAACACTGACAATAACAAAATGTAGCTGTGTACTGGATATAGTCCGCAGCTTTTATAAAAACTCTAAGAAATAGTGGGCTAGGCAAACTTTCTTTTGTGGCATGGCAGTTTCAAGGTTTTATACGTACAGAAGTATCAGAAATGAGAGGAAATGGTCAACTGGGGACAAAAAGGGAGAACTGCTACTTGGGGATTTTTTTTTTCCTAGGGATGCATAATCAATGGCTTTAGGTTGTTCAGGAAGCTTCTTCCCTTTTAGCAATTTAGACAAGCCTGGAAACACAATACCACGCACTGTCCCTTTCTAACAGAAACCACTGAAATGACAAGAATTAATGTTCGTGTACTCTTCCCATCTCAAGACTGAAAGAACTGAATTGAAAGAGGCACACCGGAAGAAGCTGGTTTTGACTGCATCCTAGGAGGAAAAACATGGGAGTACAGAGCCTGGAAAAAAAAAAAAAGGGAAAAAGAAAAAAAAAAAAAGCTGCCTAAACCTTCAGAGCATAGGACTAGAAAAATGTTCACTGAACTCTGTACTCAGGACAGGATGCCTACCTAAAGTATCTTTCAGAAGAAAGGTTTGAGAGGGCTGAAAACAATGTGTACTTTGTAGAAGAGTAAATAAACCTGTTCAAATATTTTATTTAAAACAGATACAACTTGACTGAGACTTTTACATATCTTCAAAATATAAAAGACAACAGGAACAACAACGTCGTTTGATGCAGCCACATGCAACCTATCACCTTTAACAAAACATTTGTGGCTGTATTCCTGCACTTTTTAAAAAACTGCTAATGTTAACCCCTTTAGCAACATTTTAGATTCCTCGAGATCTATAACCAACACTCAATATAGAACTTAAAAATAACTTCGAAAATTAATCATTATTTACTGATAAGTTCCTCACAAGCATACGCTACTGAGGGACCTTAACAACTTCACAAAGTACTCTAGAAATTTTGTCATTTCCTCGTGCTTCCGCCTTTATTCTACCTAATCCATTTTTCCAAACAAAAAAAACCTGTTTGTTGTTTGGAACAAACAAACAAACAAAAAAACTTCTGGGTTAAATACAATCAGCTTCAAATCATAATAAATTCTGTTTATTGCAAAAAAAAAAACAAGCAATAATGACGTTTCTCTGGGAGACCAATCTTAGGGTATTCAAAATGTCTGATAATTTCTCCGTGATAATTTAGTATCAGCACTTGAGTGGAAATGCAAATTTGAGAACACTTTTGCTTGACTGCCTTTTTTTAACTAAACATAATTGTACTGCATGTATATTGTCACTGGAGCTGCAGTAATTCGTTCCACTGAGCAATCGGATTTTTTTATTGGTGTTTTTTGTCTGCAGTGCCCCAAAGGGTCATGGGGAAGAGTGAGAATGTTTGAAGGTTCTTTTCTTTTTATCTAGCACACAGTGTTTATTCTTTCCTCCTGCACTGAAGAGGACAGAAAATATGAGTTTAACTTTTAAAATCATTTTATCTTTGTGCCTGTCATGTTATGGGTTGCATTCTTTTGCATTTAGATTATTTCTATTTAATCATATCTGTAGCTGTTTTGCAAAGATCTAGCTTTTTAACTTGTAAGACCAAACAGTACAGAATTCACATACACAAGCTTATAATCTACACAGCATCTGAGCCTCAAGCTAGCAAAATGAACAGAAAAAAAGCTTTATCTGAATCACCACCACCAACATAAAACAATGAAAAATCTAACTGAATCACGTTAGGAGAAGCCAGAGTAATTTTTGGCATTAACGAACACATTTGCTGTCTTACAAGGGCCATGCATTCTCTTCCTCTTTAAGATGACACTAGTAAAATTTAGCAAGATTTCCTGATAATAAGCAGAGTTAAACCTGTCTTTTTGTGTTTTTCATAAAAAATGACCAGCATATCATGAAAAAAAAGGAATAATACAGGCAACCTTACAGGCTGGAGGCCAGCTGGATAGAACGTAACTTTGCAGTAAAGGACTGAAGGTCCTGGTGTACAAGAAGATGAACAGCAGTCAGCAGTTTGGCCCTGTGGCAAGGAGGACAATCACAGCTGGGCTGTATTAGCAAATGTACAGCCAGTAGCTTGATGGAAGTTGATTCTTCCCCTCTATCCAGTACATGTGAAACCATATCTGGGGAATGCTGTCCAGTTTCAGGCTTGCCCGTACATGAAAAACATTAACAAATTGAAGGAAGTCCAGAGGAGGAACACTAAGATAGCCAGGGGGCTGCAGCACATGACATATAAAAAGATGAGAGTTGAGTCATTCCAACCTTAAAAAGGCTGAGGGGAGATCTCATTCCTCTCTACAGCTATCTAAAGAGAGAACACAGAAAAGATGGATCCAGATTCTTCTCAAAGGTGCACAGGGATAGGACAAGAGGCAATGAATGCAAGTTGCATTAAGTTCCCATTAGATACTGGGAAAATTTAGTTCACCATGAGAATGGTCAAATACTGAAAAAAAAAATGCACAGAGAGGTTGTGGAAACTGCATCCCTGGAGATATTCAAAATAGGATTGAACAAGGCCCTAAAAAAAATTCAACTAACCAGACCTGCTGTGAGCAGGAGTTTGGGCTGCATGACTTGCTTGTGCGCAGCAAACAAATAACTAACAGATAAGTAGTTTGCACAGCCAAATCCAGACTCCATCCAGACAGTAGCAGAGAACAGTCCATGCACTTCAGGCGAGCAAAGCTCGACTTATTTAGGAAACTGGTAAGTGGGATCCCATGGAGGCAGCTCTGAAGAGTACAGGAACTCTGGAAAGCTGACAAGCCCTCTTGGACAGCATCCTCCAACTCCAGGAATGGTCCATTGCAATATGCAGGAAAACAAACAGATATATCATGAGAATGACTTGGCTGAGCAGGCAACCCAAGACGGAGCTCCAATGCAAAAAGGTAGTATACAGGAGACTAAAGAAGGTACAGTTTACAACAGAAGAGTTTAGAAACATTGCTTGGATGTGAAGAGATGGTATCAAGAAAAACAAAACTCAAATGGAGTTGAGAATTCCAAGAAACACCATAAGCAACAAGGAGAGCTTTTAGCTCTCCTTTACTAGGAAAAGGCTGAGCTTGGAAAACATGGACTTATTGCCATATGGGGCTGGTGATTTTGTGATAGCAGTAATGGAAAGGGTGGAGGCACTCAGTGCAGACTTTCCCTCAGTCTTCACCAGCAGGTTTTCCCAGGTCTCTGTGCTTAGAGAAAGGATTCAAGGAGGAGGGAAACTACCAGCAGTGGAAGACGGAAGTGGGGGAACTACCACCAGAGGAAGACCTATGGCCTACAGCACCAGATGGGCTGTATCTAAGGGTGCTGAGAGAACCAGCTGATGATCTTGCAAAGCCACTCTCAGTCATCTTGGAAAGATTGCACCCAACTTCAAAGAAGGCCAAAAGAACATTCTGGAGAACTGCAGGCCAGTTGGCCTCGCTTCAGCCCCTGGGAAATTCATGGAATAAGTCATCCTGGATGACTGGGCATGTGAAGGAAAAGGAGGTGACTGGGAACAGTCAGTATGAATTTACCAAGGGTAAATCCTTTAAATTTTACCTCTCTTACTTTACAGCTCTTGAATTCCCTTCCTCCAGTTTCTTTTTATGCTGTTTATAGGCTTTCAAATTTATAAATCTATTTATATGCTTTAAATTCCATAGTCAGTACATGTTATTCCTGAACATTTCAAAGTGCAACAAAAAATTAACATTTGAATCACTGCACAAAAAAAGAAAATGCAACCTCAAGAATCAAGGACTCAGTAAGATGAATGAGCTTACAGTCTCAGCAAGAACCAGTAGACAGTTAAAACATCCTCTAACACCCTTACAGTTACTTATAGCAGCTGACGATCTGATCCACTGATCGTCAAGTTTTTAATGCCTCACTGGAGAATGGGAGACTGGTAGCTTTTGCTGAATGATAAGTCATTAGGCTCACGAAACCGCCTACTTGATGTTGACAGATTACTTTTCTGTACAGATTTTTAAAACGCTGAAAAAGCAGTTAATGTTTCCTCTGGAGTCCACATACTCCTATCTCTCTCAATCAAGTTTTCAGTCATGACATGAAAAAGTATATACTGATCCCCCCGCTTATGGACTCCCTCTTTGCCATGGCAAATACAATGCTTCTATGTTAGGGTATTTACCATAAAGGTAAAACATACAATGCAACAGCATGCAAATGTCACATTAATATCATAGCTCGTGTGTATATTTCTTTTGAATGTGGCACTGCTGATATGGAATAAGCTTAAAAAAAATCCCCAAATAAAATATTCCTTCCTCACATCACAGCTCTGATACAAGAAGTCCAAAAGTAAAATGAAGGAAAATTAAAGGAAAAGAGATATCACAAAAGGCAAATGGACTAACATGAAATCATGTAAGCAGAGGAACAGGTAGGAGTTGGAGCAAATACGCTGGTAGATGAAAAAAATATCTAAATTAAGATCTGAACAAAGTAGTCACTGGAATAACCAGTAACAAAATCTCTGTTGCAGCCACAGAGTCTGCCATTTTCTCTTCTTGTAATATCTTTCTTTCCCAAGCTGTATGCCCAACAGGAATGGTCCTTCCCTGAATAATTTAGGATCAGAAGATATCAAATCACATGATTTAATCCAGAGAAATCTGATATTCTTTCTATACACTCCCACTTGATGCAACTGTATCTTCTACAGTTTCTCTCTGTTTGTTCTGGTTCTCCTTGTGGTAACTTGATAGTGTTCCACAGTTCTAATGCTTTCAGTATCACTATCTTCAAGACTACTCTAAACAGATTCAACCATAGACCAATATGCCTTACTTGGTTGCTTGTGCTAGCCACAGCAGTATACAACATCAATAATGAAAGGTTTATGTGGGCACACTTCATCCTTCAACGTGTAATTCACCAGATGGATATAGACCCCTAGAGTATCTGTTTTTTTAAGTTCTACTTTCCTGAGAATCTGATTTATGCACAAACACCTATGCAAGAACATGCCCTAACTGTTCTTAATATAACCTGCTGAGCTAAAGCATTTTACAATGCTTTGGAGAACTTCAAGATAAAAAACACTCTGCACATGACCATCTAATATTGGTACAGCAGAAACCAAATATTATTGTTCTAACAGATTAGTTAGCACAATGCCAGACTAGAATTAAATAAAAAACAGAGACAAAGATTAAAAAATATAGACAATTGATTATTGACTTTTGCATTCAGTCAGTTTACCAAGCAAAGCTGCCCAGTGAAGAGGAGTTCGAAACAAGTTGTCGTAAGACGTCACATTGCAGCCTTCGTAAGAGGTCAGGACATCAACAACAGCTACATTCCCATCAGCAACAGCAAAATGAAGGGGAGTTCTCCCTTCGTAGTCTTGCCAGTTAAGCAGAGATTCTGTAGGTGCAGCTTCCTTTAAAAAGATTAAAAAAAAACTAAAAATGTTTATTCTGAAGAGAAAAACTATACCCTCTTCACAAATTTTTTAAGTTTTAGAATAAGAAGGAGATAAACTGTCCATATTCAGCAGAAGACAGCTGTACAATCAAATACTTCTGTTATAACATAGGTGATTTTCAAATATTTTTGTGTGTGTTTTTTTATAGGTGCATCTCAATTATTGTACAAGATTTGATTTTTGATACACACCCTGTGATCTGTAGTGCAAGTGGTTTCTTACAGAGGAGCCTTAAAAGACTAATCAGGCACTTGCAAAAATAACTGTATCTTCTTAACCTATTTTCTAAGTTGAACATGATCTATATATCTTCACATTTTTCTCCTAAGACACTCTACTTTTGCACAAATTTTTCTTATGGTTTTCATCACAATACTTTTATAACATCTTAAAACCCCATGGCTATCAGAGTATTCCGAAAGGAGATGTTAAGGTATCCAGCTGGCAGAATAGAAGAAAGAAAGAATTTCCAATTAATGTATCTACTAGAGGCTGAATTTTGAACAGAAAACATCTTTAGAAGCCTTGTGGTTAGACATTTCATCATATAAAATGGACATAAATAGTTATAACTTGATTTTTCACCCCATTTTCTTAAAAACAAACAAACAAACAAAAATACCACCAAACCCTCACACTGAATTACTTTCATATAAGGCCTACAGCTATGTAATTTCATATTATAGTAGTTTCCTCTCTCATCAACTTTATTCTAGAAAGATTTCTTTTCAACATCTAGTCAGGCAAAAGAGCAGAATAAATGCAAATGAAAATCATTTTAGCACTGCAGAGATCTCCAAATGGCCAATGTCATAAAACCCCCATAAAATACAAAATCTAACTTTCATTTTCGTGAAAAAAAGAGGTTATCTCCGGGGGGGGAGGCGGGGAGGGGCTGCAGGAAGAAGATAAGAAAACTTAGGAACTCAGGTGGCAGGACACTAAGTATCTGGAGCACAAGCAGAACATTAAAACAAGGGCTTAAATAAACTATAAGGAGAAAGCTTACTGTTTTATCTTCAACAATTCAGAACAATTCCCCAAAGTCAAGAGAATTTTAAGTCACAGTAACTTTCAACAATAGTGTGGATCTCAAATCATGATGATAACTGAGAAAAAAAAATATCCTGAAAATATCGTGGCAGACCATGTCCTACAACACGTTTATGAAACAGTGCAGGGAGAGGAAAAGAGGACAGGGGAAGAAGACACTCTGATCAATGCATTTTGTTACCAAAACAGAACAAGTTCCTGACTCTCTTCTCATTAAATTAATTCCATCTTTTCCTACTTATCTCAATAGATCCATGAACAGGCCATAAATCACTTGCATTTGCATTATTTAAAATGCAGTAAGCATTACATAGAAAACTAACATCTCACACTGATGATGATAAATCAAAATACAGAAAGTCAGGAAATTCTAGAATTATGGTTTTCAACACAATATTAATTTACCAAGCTTGTATATTCTGTATGTTTTATTTAACAGATAAAAAATACACTTAGAACTATATTTAATCATATTTCCTAAGTGCAATCTGGCTAAATTAATATTGCAGGAGTAACCTCAACTCTGGAATGTCCTGAATCTTTGTTTCTTAGTGTCTTTACTTTCTAACAATGCCAACTTAAATTATTTTAATTTAATTTATTTAGACATCAACATATTTTAGACAGTATACATAATCACTAATAAAACGCCCCATCTTCCACATCTGAAAAATGTCACAATATTTTATATCAGTAGTATTAGTTAGCCATATCTTGATAGAAAAAAAATAATGTACTCAAAACATACTGTAGTTCACTCTGGTAGGCAGCCACTAGCATGATCGCAGAAGGTCAGAAACATAAAAAGTTGATAAATGTGAATTTGTCTTGCCAAAAATAAAACTGAAGTTAACGTTGTTACATACACAAACCATAATAATCAAAGCAAGCATACTGCTTATTTTAGTAAGTATTCAAAAGCATTTGATCTGAGCCATTAGAGTGAAAAGTGAAGATTTATGTTCTTCTCTTTCTTTATTAACTCTCAAGACACAGCTAACTGACATTATGCTTACTTTCTGTCTGTTCAAATTGCTCAGCAGAGGGAGTGTAGAGCCCACCACAAAAAATTCGGAAGGGACCGTTATGAGAATCATTTTTAAAGAATGACTAAATATGAACCGCAACACAAATAGAAGTTAATACTGAAATTCTAACCGCATCTGAGCAAAATGTGTTTGAACGTTTCTTCTTCTCTTTAATTTATTGATGTGATATGGAAAGCTGATTTTTCATCCTTCCAAAACACAAAACTTTTAACAAAATATGTTAAATAAATAATGTGTAAAAACTTGTGCCTGAAAGTCACTAATGTTCCGCAGAACACATCCTTGTAACTTGCAGTATTACCATTCCAAAATGGTAGAGACTTTAAATTATAAAGCCTGTATTTATATTCTAGTCTATAAGCCTTATGTGCTCCATTTTCACTGTATTTCATGGATTTCAGTATTGGATGCAACCAATTGTGCCTAACTGACACCCCTGCAAATTCAATCTACTTTTTCAGCATTTGATTCTCTTTTCATTATTATTTATTTTTACAATCACAATGCCCAGAAGTGCTAGTCATTGAGCAAAATTGCACTGGCCCAAGTACTGTACAAACATGAAACAGAAAAGGGATGCATGCTCACTTTTAAAAATCTTAAGAGAGGAAACAATAGACGGATACATTCA
Source organism: Rhea pennata (assembly GCF_028389875.1). NCBI lineage: Eukaryota > Metazoa > Chordata > Aves > Rheiformes > Rheidae > Rhea > Rhea pennata. Next base: position 73,621,026 of record NC_084664.1, read on the forward strand.
GAGAAGGGAGCACAGAAAGATAAGACAGTATTTTGTACAGACTGCAGTGTCAATAAAATCAGCAGCTTAACTGTTGTCAAGTTTTTGTAAAGCAACATTGGAGTTGTCTGAGGAAGACACTGGAGAATAACAATTTTCTGTGGATTTATTCAAAGCTGTTAAAGATAACATGAGAGAAACACCACCAGTGTTGTTTTTCATAATTCAGCAAATGGGCAACAGAGGCTGCCAGTAGAGCTTGACCAGAGAGAGATGTCAATATCTGGCTGCTGTCTGAGCAATGTCACATAGTTTATCCTACTCTATCATGAAAATTAAGATAAATGGTTTGTGCTGGATATAATAAAAATGAGAAGCAACAGTGGCACAGAGTGATAGGCTTTCTGCATTGCTATCATTACACGACAATATTTTGGTGAACTTGGGTAATAATGTAAATCATGACACAGGATGGCAGAAATTCTAACTGTATGGGTGGATTATGAACTATTATTAAGACTATGGAATTAACCTGGATGTGAAAATCTAGAAGAGGGATGAGAATCAAAGATGATGCTTGAACAACATATCTGGCAACTAGGTAATATGGTAAACAGTAACAAAGAAAGGATGCAAGCTCTTCTTTAGATGTGTTGAGTTAAACTCACTAGGTAGATATCTATACAGAAAAATAAAAAAAAACATTTAAATCTGGACACAAGAAAAGACTGTTCTAATGAGTGAAGTTCAGAAGCATCAACAAAAAAGATGGTACTATCTTACTCCTATCAATAAGCATACAAAGGTATAACTATTTGGAATATTAACAACTTGGCTGATGCATGAAAAACCCTAGAGGAAATGAAAAACGTGCTTTTAACTGTCAGAGTAAACAATGAACAAAAAGCCTTGATATGATCAGGCTTCCCTATTACCTAAGCAGAATCTTTGAGTTTACCTTCAGTAGGAGATGAATGTTTTTAAAAGTTGAAAAATATCTGTCTTGAATAGCTCTGAAAAAGTATTAACTTGAAAACAGCAATCCTTTCCTACTTTTCAGCAAGTTTCTTTCTCTAGTCTGGCAGAAAAATATATGGCATATATAAATAAGAACTACTTTAACAATCATAACAATCAAACAAAATAAATTTTTTCATGATCAAGTCCAAATTAAAAATATCTTGAATAAACAGAAGTAATATGGAAATAAAATTGCATTAATATAACATTGGAAATGTCTCCAAAACTATTTTATAGTGAAAAATGACAACTGTAAGATTATCACTGTGATTTGGGGGAGAAAAAAAATATCAAATTGAATTTTCATAGGCTACAAGTTACATTCTCAACTTGCAAACCAACCACACAAACAGACATAAAAGTTGTTATTGTTAGCTTACAACCAACATGCCAAGTTTTGAAACAACTTCAAAAGACAGAAATAGGTAAATTGTTGCAATATGAGAGAAAAACTCCATTGTAACTGTTGTACTTTTCAACATTTTTGAAGTTCAGTGATTTCCACAGAAAAAAAAATCAAGGTAAAAATCAAGCTAAGCATCTGATTGTTGTCATTGTAGTTGTCAGTGGAGAAAATGAAACTGAAAGGCTGCAGAAAAATACATGCCATGAAGGAAGGATTACTTAATCTGTACAGAAAGATTTTTGGAGAGTTTCTCAGTAAATTGGTCAAGGGCTCACTGATAAATTGATCAGATACATCCTACAATTCTGACTCAACAGTAAGGAATGAGATTGCTCAATACAGTTAACTGGAAGTAAATTTGCAAATAAGGAAGAAAAGACACACAAAACAGCTCACTGTGGAAAAGGCAACTGACATGAGTAATATGATTGGCTATTTTAACTAGGAGAACTTGTAAACTCTTCCTCCCTCCTTCTCCTAAAAACATACTGTTAACACACCAAACTAATATGAACAGCATTCATAACCCAGGATTTATAGCAAGGAGATTCACTAGTATTTAAGCAGACAAAGTATTTGTATCTCAGTAACAGAATACATACAAAAAGGGTTATATATAATAGACTTTCTTACCAGAATACATTTCACTGTGTGGATTGCACTAGGGTCCTTGTTGTTAGCTGCCCAGTGAAGTGGGATTTTTCCTTCAATATCAGGGATTCCAATATTTGAATCATGCTTTATGAGAAGTTTCACGTGCTCTGGGTTATTGTAATAGGCACTCCAATGCAATGCAGTTTGCTGGGACACAATATTCAGAAGTTTTATAAAAATGTCAAAAAAGGAACAGAAGATATAAAGTTCATTAGAACTTGTAATATATTCATGACATTTAGATTACATTTTCATACAATCACACAGAAAAGTTGAGATTGGAAGGGGCCTCCAGAGATCATCTAGTCCAATCTCTCTGCTCAAAGCAGGGTCAGCTAGAGCAGGTTGCCCATGGCTGTGGGCAGTTGAGTTCTCAGTATCTCCATGCATGGAGCCTCCACTCTGAACAGTCTGTTCAGTGCTTGACCATCCTCATTGTAAACTTTTCTCTTATGTTTAAATAGAATTTTCTACATATCTATTTGTGCCCATTGCCTCTTGTCCATTCACTGGATACTACTGAGAACAGGCTGGCTCAATCTTCATTACACTCTCCCATCAAGTGTTCATACACACTGATAGCATCCTTCCAAGCCTTCTTTTCTCCAGGCTAAACAATTCCAGCACTCTCAGCCTCTCCTTGCAGGATAGATGCTCCAATCTCTTAATCATCTTTTTGGCCCTGCACTAGATTTGCTCCAGTATGTCCATGTTTCTCTTGTACTGTGGAGCCCAGATCTGGACACACCAGGTGTGTGTCCACTACACTACAGATGTGATCTCACAAGTGCTGAGTAGAGGGGAAAAATCATCTGCTGGTGACTGCATTCCCAGGACAACCCAGGACACTGTTGACCTTCTTTGCTACAAGGGTACACTAATGACTCATGCTCAACTCTGTGTGCAGTAGAACCCCTGGGTCCCTTTTAGCCAAGCTGCTTTCCAGCCTGTACTGATGCATGGGGTTATAACAGAATCATAGAAAAAGCAAGCTTGGAAGGGACTTCTGGAGATCATCTAGTCCAACCTCCCTCCTCAGCAGGGTCACCTCGAGCGTGTTAGACAGGGTTGCATCCAGACAGGCCTTGAAGATCTCCAGAGAAGGAGACTCCACAACCTCTCTGGGCAACCTGTTCCAGTGCTCTGTCACTCTCACAGTGAAGAAATTCCTCCCCACATTCAGACGAAACTTCCTGCGGTTCGATTTCTGCCCATTGCCTCTTGTCCTGTCACAAGGGACAACTGAAAAGAGTTTGTCCCCATCCCCTTGACACCCTCCCTTCAGGTACTTATAGGCATTGATAAGATCCCCTCTCAGTCTTCTCTTCTCCAGGCTGAAGAGGCCCAGCTCTTGCAGCCGTTCCTCATAGGGCAGGTGCTCCAGCCCTCTGATCATCTTTGTAGCCCTATGCTGGACTCTCTCCAATAGCTCCATGTCTCTCTTGTCCTGGGGAGCCCAGAACTGGACACAGCACTTGAGATGAGGCCTCCCCAGAGCTGAGCAGAGGGGCAGGATCACCTCCCTCGACCTGCTGACAACACTCTTCCTAATGCACCCCAGGATACCATTGGCTTCCTTGGCCACAAGGGCACATTGCTGGCTCATGGTCAATCTGTCATCCACCAGCACTCCCAGGTCTTTCTTTGCAGAGCTGCTCTCCAGAAGGTCAGCCCCCAGCTTGTACTGGTGCCTACAGTTATTTTTCCCTAGGTGCAGGATTCTGCACTTGCCCTTGTTGAACCTCATGAGGTTCCTCTCCGCCCAGCTCTCCAGCCTATCCAGGTCTCTCTGAATGGCAGCACAGCCCTCAGGTGTGTCAGCCACTCCTCCCAGCTTGGTATCATCAGCAAACTTGCTGAGGAGGCACTCTGTCCCTTCATTCAGGTCATTGATGAAAAAGTTGAACAGGATGGGACCCAATACTGAGCCCTGGGGGACACCACTAGCCACAGGCCTCCAACGGGACTCCACGCCACTGAGGACGACCCTCTGAGCTCTGCCTTTCAGCCAATTCTCAAGCCACCTCACAGGCCACTTGTCTAACCCACGTTTCCTGAGCGTGCCTAGGAGGATGTTATGGGAGACAGTGTCAAAAGCCTTGCTGAAGTCAAGGTACACAACGTCCACTGCTCTCCCCTCATCTCCCCAGCCAGTCATTCCATCAGAGAAGGCTATCAGATTGGTTAAGCAGGATTTCTCCTAGGTGAATCCATGCTGACTCCTCCTGATCACCTTCTTTTCCTCCATATGCCTGGAGATGACGTCCAGAATGAGTTGTTCCATCACCTTTCCAGGGATGGAGGTGAGGCTGACTGGCCTATAGTTGCCTGGGTCCTCATTCTTGCCCTTCTTGGAGTGACACTGGCTTTCTTCCAGTCCTCAGGCACCTCTCCAGTTCTCCAGGACCTTTCAAAGATGAAGGAGAGTGCCTTTGCAACAACATCTGCCAGCTCCCTCAGTATCTGTGGGTGCATCCCATCAGGGCCCATGGATTTGTGGATGTCTAGCCTGTCCAGAAGGTCTCGAATCCTATCCTCTTCAACTGAAGGAAACTCTTCCCTTCTCTGGACTTTCTCCCTCTCATCCAGGCTGCAGGATTCCTGGGGGCTGCCCTTAGCAGTGAAGACTGAAGCATAGAAGGCATTCAGTAATTCTGCCTTCTCTGTATCCTTCGTCACCAGGGCCCCTGCCCCATTCAGTAGCGGGCCCACATTTTCCCTAGTCCTCCTCTTGCTGCTGATGTATTTGAAGAAGCCCTTCCTATTGTCCTTAACATCCCTTGCCAGACTCAATTCCAACTGGGCCTTAGCCTGCGTCTCAGCACCTCTACATATTCTGACTGCATTCCTATAATTCTCCTAACTAGCCTGTCCCCTCTTCCACATTCCGTGTATTTTCTTCTTCTGTCTGAATTTGGCCAAGGGCTCCTTGCTCATCCATGCAAGTCTCCTGCCCCTTTTGCTGCACTTCTTACTCATAGGGATGCACCGCTCTTGACCTTGGAGGAAGTGATGTTTGAATACTAGCCAGCTCTCCTGGAGCCCCATTCCTTCTAGGGCCTTAACCCATGAGACTCCACCAATTAGGTCTCTGAAGAGCCCAAAGTCCGCTCTCCTGAAGTCCAGGGTTGCAATCCTGCTTGTTGCCTTAGTTATTCTTTCCCAAGTGCAGGACTTGGTACTTCCCTTTGTTGAACATACTTTTGAACTGAATTTTATTGAGCTTTCTTGAGCCACCTACGTAACATTTTGAAATGCAGAAAATAATTATTTGTAGTGGTATCATATGAATTATAATCTATTATGGTATACAAATTATGCAAATATGTTTCAAAATAATATGTACGACATATTTAAGGCCAAATCTCATTCCACTGGTATCTTCAGAAAATGTAGGTTTATTCTAGGTAGATCTAAAAAAAGTCATAATCTTCACAATTTGTTTTGTGTATTCTGCTCATTTGTTTTATTGATTATCAACAGTTATTACTCCATTAAAGATACTTGCAACACAAGAATGTATCCTCCAAAGTTACTGTTTTGGAGAGTATCACAGATTCCACTGCAGTCATGGAAGTTATTCAGGCAGATAAGGCTTTATTTTTAGAACAACATTGTTCATTCCATCTGAATCCTACAATTCCTTGCACTCCTGTGCAAGACACATGGACAAGCCATGACACTGCCCCAGTTCCCTTACAATTTTGAGTAGAATCCCAAGAAATCTGCAACCCAGGGATAGACAGCTACCAAATGATCTACATTACATTGAAAAATTAGCTAACATAGGGTAGAAATAACAGTCTTGTATTTTAAAGTAAGCAACAGTCTTTGTCTCTCACCACTGCTTTGTGGTAGGGACAACACACGTTAAACAAAACTCAGCATGAGTCCCATCTACCTGAGCAGGACTAGATACTCACAAATCTTTCATACTGAGGCCTGAATTATGTCTAAGTCACAACATCTTATGTGATACTCACACTGAGAAGCACTTACACTTGATATAAAAGTTTATTGCTACACACATAATTGTATGAGGACTTCTTGGACTCAGGAAAAAGAATACTCTGTCCAAAGTACTTGGTCAATGAACGTGCAATGAAGAAAGGTACAGCAATTTCAGCATTGGAGAAAATTTCTGACTTAGATAAAAAGTGATCATGTCCAAGTTTGAATGACTATCTGAAGTAGACCTCAAAGCTAGAGCTCAAGAATACCTCAAAGTCAGAGTTTGGTCTCTCTTAAATTTGGAAATCTCTTGGAATGTTAGAAATTGATAGAGAAGTATACAAAAACATTATTTTCCACCAGAGGAAGAGGACAGTAAATACTTACTCTGGACTCAGATCCATCTTGAGAAAAAATTTTGATGTTCCGTATTGTCCTTGATTACTCCAAATTCTATGGGTTGAATGTTATTTAATCTATCTTCCTCTGATCAATGGTAGTTGAATAAAACATCAAAAGACAGTGCATGCCCCTACTGCCAATTCCTGAGTATTGTCAGTGGCTTTTTACAGGCATCATCAATGTTCATAATTATATAAGCAAACTATAATTTTTTAATAGTAAAATGTCAGTAGATTAACAATTGCTTTATTTATCAGACATCTCTCTCAACTGCTGAGTAGTAGTAGGCAGTAAAATAGGGAATGGATTTTATTTCTCCCTGTCACCTCCTCCCACCCCGGCAAAATATTATGTAGTATTTTGATATGAAAATGTTGAAAAATAACTGTTCCAGGACATTTGTGTATATTCCCTCAATAATCTGGATTGGAATCCTTGGACAGTCAGATAGAACATATGAGATCACTAGCCTATTCTTTACATGTCTGAAGAAAGTCAAAAAAGGAGCTCATTTTTTTTGTGTTTGTTGCTTTAGGTTGCTAGTTTAGTACCATGGTAACAGAATATGATACTTCAACCTCTTTGTCTACTGGGTAGTTCACTGAAAACATGCTCATTCTGAGATATAATTGTAGGGGCTGCAAGAAAGGTAAGATAACTGATATCCCTTAAGACAATGCAGAGCATAACATCACAAAACATGCTTGAACCATCACAGCCTGTTAGGATTTGAATTGAAGAACCTTTAGCAACAGAAATTTGTAGTCAGTTTACATAGATTATTTCTTAAGTGGAGCTCACCAGTATCCCTAGAAATTGACAGATGCAATGAAAGCAAAAACTTTTGATTATCAAGAGGCCTAGCCAACGTTGTCCTTGTTTACTGACTTCTCCCAGTTGCAAACTACTTTTCAGCCTGTTCATTACATGAAAATCACTATAAAAGACAGTTGTTCTCTCTTATATTCAAGAATGATATTTGACAATCTTGATGTACATAGTTACAATAAGGGTAATGAATAAACTACATGCCCAACAGGGTTCAACTTCTTGGACTCTGTCACTTAGAGTGCCTTTCATCAACCTGAATTCCATCTTCATCTGCTGTGATTACTCACGACATGAACTGGAATAAAAGCACTCTACATTTTGTGGAAAATCTGGCAACGCTTTAATATTGCTTTGGAAATCAGCTGAACAAAAGGCAAGGTTCATAAAAGGTTTTGGTTGGTTTCCATATACCTTTGTTAATCAATTATTGTGGTCAGGAAGCCAGCATGACCTTTCCAGAATGACTGTTGTGATTCTAGCCATTCTATATGTTAGATTATCTAGAGGGCAAGCAGCTGATTGCTAGGCCAGAGGCAGATTCAACTGCTTTGGAGGGGGCAGAAGATCCGTTTGACGGAAACAGGGCTTGCAGCTGTCTTGTCTTGCTTCCTGATAAGTGGCAAGATAAGTGGCAGATTCATGCCTGACTAGAAGAGTTTTTTGCACAAGTTCTAAAATCACTTACATGTTATGGGAAGGAGACCTGATGAGTGCTTAGAAATGTCGAGAGCCATTACTGATGCATACAGTTGTACCCAGCACCATGTCTACTTTGCCAATGGTAGTTCCAGAATTTTTTCCTCTCTTTTTTGCTATTTATCTTAACAATGTCTAACTTTCTGTTGCCATATCCTTAGGGGAAAAAATGGCATTAGAGAAATTAATATATTTGGATTATTTGGAAGAAATCTCTTTCAGATATGAGGTGACACACATAAACTGCTTAAAGCACGTGACGTCTGTACCAGACATCTCAGATTAATGAGTTCACAATGAGAATTACCAGAAGTTTGCTAACGGTAATATGATAATCTCCCAAACAGAACATGCATCAAACATGCCAACAGAAGGGATGAATCTGTTTCATTCAAAAGCAAAGAAATCCAAAACCTCAAAATTCCTTAACTAAGAGTGCCTGTCAGGACTGTGTGCATGTCCTGTGCTTCCTCATACCCTACTGTTAACATCACTACACAATGCAACTGTTTCACAGTGGTTTGAAACCAAACACCGATAAACACTCAAACTTAAGAGCCATACTAATAACAGTCACCTCAAAAAAATCCAGTTACTATATGGTAATTAGCCATTCCTTCTTTTATAAGCATTAGTGTGCTACTATTGTTGGCTGGCAATCTTATTTATCAAGAGAGGCAGATAAGATCCACCAGTTGTTTAGAAACAGTAACACTTTCCCTCTAAGATAAGTCACCTGTACTAGCTGCTCATTTTAAAAATTGTTCTTTTTAACAAGCATCAGTAAACACAAGACTTAGAATTCAGTGTGTTTCTTAAGCAGGTTGATAATCAGTCTAGTGGAACACAACTTAATATTGCAAAGGGGCATCAGACAACTCATAACAACATATGCACTATATGATATCCTTGGAAAGCCATCTGGAGACTTCCATGCCTTTCAAGCATTGTTTACTACCACAGAAGCAGAAAATGAATGTGAAGGACCTTGTTCTGAGAAGGCAGTACTATAAAGCTCTGTAGATGTTAAAGTACATTTTCTCCTGAAGTTCACAGCTTCATAAAACACTGGCAGCAAATTTTCTGCTGCAAATTTGTCTATTTTTATATAATAATAATGAACTTGAGAGTTCTTATCTTCCTGTCAGAAAATCTTCTTTATAAACCGCACTATACAATTTTGCAGGCCACAAAGTCGCATTTGATTAGAAGACCCTAAAAATTGTCCATTTTTATTTAAAGAAATGCAGAAAAAAAAATAGTTTACCAGACAGATCTAGCCTACAGATATTTTAATCCTTGGACCACCCCTGTTTAAATGGTATTTCCATTGCAGCGTGCAGTTTGACCATGACTCAGAATTAACATACAGATAGAAGTACTCTCCTAGATGCATATTTGTATTGCTGTTACAAGGATAGAGTCTGACACAAGACTCTTCCTAGCTATCACTATCTGCAGAATGTCATTCTCATTAGACCTCTTATTGACTAGATAGCAAAAAGACTATCAAAGTGAGATCTCTAAGGGGACTGTGATCCATTAAAAAAAAACTTAAAGCTTTTCCATAATAAGCAGAGCTGAGGTAACAAACTGATCTGGAGACCAACAGAAGATCTTACTATGAAAATGGACGGTGAAGAGCCTGTGCCTCCTAAATTTGTTCTCCTAGATCAACTATTGGATTAAGAATTCTACTGACAACAGAGATTCTTCCTGGACAGTGGTAAGCTGATCTATAAAGCAGAGCAGCAAGCAGGGAAGCATTCAGTATCATCCCAAGAGACAGAACAAGTGACTGGACCAGTACAAAAGCCAGCTGGCTTCTAACATGTTCCTTCACTGCTACCTATGGACTATGTGAGATGGTGGCTCTTTTCTCTATTCTGCTGTACCTAATGAATATATCATTTCATAGCACCTATGGATGGCTGTGTCAATTCTAAAACCATTTTGGTGGCTGCCAGTGCAGGGCCAAATCAGTCACACAGTGACAGGATCAATGTGTGCCAACAGCAAACCTGCATTTAGCCAAGGACCAAAGGAATTTCCTTTTTCATTCATCTTTGATATCTACATAGACCTTGAAGATTTTTGCACAAATCTTTCCAATAATTCTTTGTGTTACCTGATTCTAAATTCCTTCTACTACTCCAAAGTTAAGAAGATCCAATGCAAAGAATAATGGCGAACATCACTGTTCAAGAGTGGAATTCAAATGGGTATTTTTGGATTTCCAAATGGACAACAAGGGCAGATGAGCATCCACTTCATATGCAGAACGTTTCCAAGGAAGAAAAGCAAGATAAGCACGTTATCTGCTTTCTAACAAGGATCAGACAATCACAGAAAAGCTTACATCTTAAAATCAATGGATTTTGAATATTGTATTAGGTATTATTAGTACTCTCAACATGAATGTCAATGAACTCAGTACAATGAATTGATACACTATTATTAGCTGGCAAACATTAATATTTTTAATGGCAAACAGTAAAATATCAATCTCACCTACCATTTTGAAGAGTCAAAAAACATCCGTTAAGCACAGAAATAACAAATTTATTTTTCACATGTAACAGATGCAAGACCAATTTCCAAGGCTGCTAGCACTATGTCTTAAGAGAAGCAGTATTTTACCTTATTTCTGTCTTGTGTATCCACTTCTCCAGGTGCCATATGTTTTAGCAGCAAAGCCAAACATTTTGGGTTTTTGTGACGTGTAGTTAAATGTAATGGTGTCATATCCTCTAAGTCCTTCTGCATCCAGTTCCCTCTACGAGCCAGCAGAAGTTTCATGAAACGGTAATTTCCCTGGGTAAGGAAAAAATATATGAAATTTATTCCAGTTAATCAATCCAGATGATGATACTGCTTAGTTATACTTACTATTGTATAAAATGGCCTAAAAAGCCCAGCACCAGTCATAAGTTCTGGCAATCTCTAACAAAGACCTATTGTTAAAAAGCATTAACTCCTGATTTTTAAATTTATTTTCCTATTTGCTATCAGCTTTGTATCTTCCTATAATGTACTGTATAAGACAACAGCCAATAAGAAAGACATTGTTGTAAGACTCCAACATTGTAAGACTCCAACATTGTCAAGAGTTTCTTCAGTGTCATATGTCTCGAAAAAACATTTCTCCACTTATGTCAAATACATTTTATAAAAACTATCTAAACTGCAGAAGCTGCTGATTTCAATGTGTTCTCTCTCTCTTGGCTAACAAATATTTTAAAAAATAAGACAAGCAAAAGCTTATATATTTATTTTCATTTTTTCCCTTTTATCCTTTTGCTTTTATAATTTGCATGATTACATTTGCTCCCACTAATTTTATTCATTTTTGACAATCTCATATGCTCATTTTTCTGCATGATCATTCTTTTCTACAAACTACTTCTTATTTCTTTTTCTTTTTAGTATTTGTTTTTTGGAAAACATTTCCAAGTGCACCTTCTCCAAGATCATTAAGGTATTGCAAGGTAGACAGCCTATGAAATAAAAAGTCTTCCTAATTTGAGGAAACTTAAAAAATATATATTTATCTGAATATCTTCACAAAAGACACAGGTTAGGTCTCTGAAGTAGTGTATCTGGCATAACTTCATAAGCATCCAATAACTACGAGTGACAGAAAAAGCTAACCTAATGGGAGGGAGGAAAAACGAAGTTCAAAATATACAAGATTACAACAGTTGTCTGTGACCAACTCCAGGAAGTAATGATGTTAACATAATTTTCAATGAAGTTCACAGGAATGGTACACAAGAATGCAAAAGCCATTCAGTGCTTTGTAGCTGTCTGAAAATGGCAAGAGACTGTAAATTTCAGGGACAGATTTGCAAAAACAAAAAAAGATATAAAATACAAAGAACAGAGAGAAAGGGCAATTCTGCACTCATGCCCCAGGGAACTCAAAGGCAGGAAATCTTCAGAACAAGTCATAGTTCAGCCTCTACAAACACCATGTAAAAACTGAATGAAGACCACCTGTTTCATGATTTCATTTCAATTAAACACATGCAGGAGACAGCAAGGTGGACAGGTATCAGGCAAGGAATAAAAACAAAAGAAAGATTACAATTTTCAAAATGAGAGTAAGAGAATGACAAGGAACGATTCAGAGACAGATAATATCTACTCATCTGAATAAGTAAGAGCTACCTGAAAAAAGTGTTTCTTACATTTTTAAATTAGGAATTGTATCTCAGTTTTGATCTACTATATGCATGATGAATGGACGGAACAACTAGCTTTATAATATTCATTTAAAATATTTAACACACTGGACTTTAGATCTAGCTTGTCAAAAAGAATAATGTATACATGCTCCTATGAGGGAGTAAAAATTGAGTATGGATCCCAAAGAAAACAGTCTGGCTCTACTTCTCAAAACACTGAGGTCAAAAATTAAGGATATAGTCATGCAATCATTATGAAGTTGTAGTGATTTAAGGTACGGCCAGCCTTGACTTGCTATTGCCCATTACTTGCAAGTTATTTCTGATAGAATCGAAAAGCTACACAGGATACTTTGTTATTTTTTGGTTCCACCTCACTTCAATGCAAAGTCTATTGGGTTTTTCCAAAATCATCTTCAGCAATAAATCCAGCTGAGGATGAGTAACAAACAGCTAGAGTAGTTAACTCTTAAAACAAAAACATTCGAATCTGGAAAAGCTTATGCAATCATACTTCAAACATACCTCTTCTTCCACACTCTAACTTTTAACCTTTCCTAAAGAGAAAAGGAGAGTGCAATCATTTTGCTTACTGTTTCCCAATCTTTCCCAAAATATATAATGTTTTTGCCAATTTCATATACTGACAATTTAAGTAATCAATGTCCCATAAATATCATGAAAATAGAAAACTCTGAAGAAAAGGTAAATTATATTAATTTGCCCACTCAGGGAAAAGCTGCAGCATTTGATCAAGTTTTATTAAACAAAGTACAAAGGAAAAATGAGACACAAATCAATCGAAGTCACATCTTCAGATTCTGCTGGTTATGGAACTACCTGTAAATTAATGTTTTTCAATCTGTACGTTTCTTCTATAAATCCTGTATTTTAACTTAAACCCTTCAAGCTGTCCTTGGAAAAAAAAAAGGAAGAAGAGGTAGCCAGGTATACACATGTCAGCATTACTAATGAATAGGTGCACTTCTTGTATGTCATACAACTCAGCTTTGAATCATACTGTTAGTATAATGGTAGGGTGGAGATGAGCCAAAGGATTCCAGAGACCACCACAGTATCCAGTCACAAGGCATAAAAATACTCCAGTTTCCTTTTTCATAGGGTGGTACAGCAGTCATAGAGACTAGAAGGGTAGATTTTACGTATGTTACTCTTCTGGCCTTTGCCTAATAAAAATGGAGAAGTTGAGCCTTATGTAGGCAGAGTAGATTTCAGCAAGTATGCTAAATGATTGTGATTATTTTTTCCTGCTACACTACTTCATTTTAAAACACAAAATAGGCAAGATGAATCATGAATGAGATCAGACAAAATATGCCTTCCTGCTTTGACAGTTTACTGTCATTGACACTTGCTCTTCAGTGAAAGTCTGTAAGAAAAGTCTGCCAAAAGCTTTACCACAAATCTGCTAGCAAATGCAAACTTATATTGCCAGAGCCAGCACAGCTACTGTACTCTTTAATAGCATTCACAGCAAGTTCATTCAGTGAACACTGAGTCACTAATTCTCTTTCTTCTGCTGGATGTCATGGGAAGTGTAACCTCAGGATTCTCTCCCTTCAATACACAGGCACGCATCGAGGCATACACTGAAGTACAAATGCATAACAGCATAACGTCTACTAAACCATGCAGAATACATTCAGAAGAGTTTGTGATAAATTTGGGAATGTGTTAGAGATAAGAAACTTCTCATTCTCATTATATTTTATAGATAAAGAATAAGAAGAATTTGCAAAACTCATCAGAAAAAGAAAAAACAGCAAAAATAGCAATATATCATGCTGTGATCAGGAATTAAACTGAGGAAAGATAGTATTAAATAATTTGAGACAATATTATTCTTGGAAGAAATAAAGCTGCTTTTTTTCCATAAGAAAAGATAATACATTTGTTTTGTTTCAGTACTTCCTACCCTATATGCATGCATACATGTGAAAGAAAAACAACCAAATTTCTCCTGTTGATGCATACTTGTTGGAAGCTTCACAAAACCACAGTGCTTTTTGAATGAATTCAGATGAAAAGAAGGGTCTAAATTAAAAGAATACATAAAGTTGAAAGGAAATTTCTTTTCCTTTCTTGTTTTTACAATTTCTTTTCCTGTATTCTATTTTATTCTTGCTATTTTGCAATTTTTCACCAGTCACTACTACATTATTCTGTTGACTGCTAAGCTACTAACAAATCCCTCTCTTTAGGAAAAGAATCTGTAATAACCCCCCTTTTCCTGAAACATGGAAGATTCTATTTCTTCCAAATGATTTAAGATTAAAACAAAACAAAACAAAAAATAGACACAGACACTGTACCACAGAAAATACCTGTTTTTAAGTGTGTTCTTCTTATTTGTTTAAGTATGTTCTTCTTATTTGTAGTGGTTTGATTCCTGCTCTTACTTCCAGCTGCTACCTTTTCTTTAGTAATACCCTGAGTATTGCTGTGTTCCTTTCACTTGTTAGAAAACAAAACTATTCTTATTAGGATATATTCTCCATCTTGCATTAATAATTGTTGGATTCTGTAAATATAAAATACACCAACATCAAGGAAAGGCAGATTTAATTTATGTCTTAATAGGTAGAGGGGGAGAAGTATGCTTAATGTGAAAAGCAGTAAGTAGCCTAATTCCTTCATTTTTATAAAATGTTTGTATATAACAAGCCTTCCAACTTGCTAGCTTTACTCATAGAAAAGACATTTGGTTTGTCTAACATTGCTACTGAGTCTCTCTAAAATGATTCTATTATACTGTAAAATCATTATGAGAAACAGGTTTAAACACTGGTACAGAAAGCTTGGTTCTTGGTAGAAAAATTTTACTGTTCCTGTGCCAATTCTTAGAATTCTTTTATAGCCCATAAAATTATTTTTAGTCAAAAGACTCAACTCTATACAAACTATAGCACAGTTTCAGCACCCAGGCAACTATAGGCCAGTCAGCCTCACTCATCACCTCCAAAGTGATGTAACAGCTCATTCCGGACGTCATCTCCAGGCATATGGAGGAAAAGAAGGTGATCAGGAGGAGTCAGCATGGATTCACCTAGGAGAAATCCTGCTTAACCAATCTGATAGCCTTCTCTGATGGAATGACTGGCTGGGGAGATGAGGGGAGAGCAGTGGACGTTGTGTACCTTGACTTCAGCAAGGCTTTTGACACTGTCTCCCATAACATCCTCCTAGGCACGCTCAGGAAACGTGGGTTAGACGAGTGGCCTGTGAGGTGGCTTGAGAATTGGCTGAAAGGCAGAGCTCAGAGGGTCGTCCTCAGTGGCGTGGAGTCCCGTTGGAGGCCTGTGGCTAGTGGTGTCCCCCAGGGCTCAGTATTGGGTCCCATCCTGTTCAAAGTTTTCATCAATGACCTGAATGAAGGGACAGAGTGCCTCCTCAGCAAGTTTGCTGATGATACCAAGCTGGGAGGAGTGGCTGACACACCTGAGGGCTGTGCTGCCATTCAGAGAGACCTGGACAGGCTGGAGAGCTGGGCGGAGAGGAACCTCATGAGGTTCAACAAGGGCAAGTACAGAATCCTGCACCTAGGGAAAAATAACTGTAGGCACCAGTACAAGCTGGGGGCTGACCTTCTGGAGAGCAGCTCTGCAAAGAAAGACCTGGGAGTGCTGGTGGATGACAAGTTGACCATGAGCCAGCAATGTGCCCTTGTGGCCAAGAAAGCCAATGGTATCCCGGGGTGCATTAGGAAGAGTGTTGTCAGCAGGTCGAGGGAGGTGATCCTGCTCAGCCCTGGGGAGGCCTCATCTCAAGTGCTGTGTCCAGTTCTGGGCTCCCCAGGACAAGAGAGACATGGAGCTATTGGAAAGAGTCCAGCGTAGGGCTACAAAGATGATCAGAGGGCTGGAGCACCTGCCCTATGAGGAATGGCTGCAAGAGCTGGGCCTCTTCAGCCTGGAGAAGAGAAGACTGAGAGGGGATCTTATCAATGCCTATAAGTACCTGAAGGGAGGGTGTCAAGGGGATGGGGACAAACTCTTTTCAGTTGTCCCTTGTGACAGGACAAGAGGCAATGGGCAGAAATCGAACCGCAGGAAGTTTCGTCTGAATGTGGGGAGGAATTTCTTCACTGTGAGAGTGACAGAGCACTGGAACAGGTTGCCCAGAGAGGTTGTGGAGTCTCCTTCTCTGGAGATCTTCAAGGCCTGTCTGGATTCAACCCTGTCTAACATGCTCGAGGTGACCCTGCTGAGGAGGGAGGTTGGACTAGATGATCTCCAGAGGTCCTTTCCAACCTTACTGATTCTATGATTCTATGATTCAGAGAACAGCTGTCAACTAGCTTCAACATAACACTATCTGATCAGAAGAATAAATCCTGCTATTTGCACAATTCAACCATACATTAACTACAATAGAGTATAACACATCTTTGGTAGACAGACTGTTCAATAAGCAATCATTGCTCTGCAGTCTATTAATGATTTTGAAGGAAAGTTCTGGACCCCCAAGCTTAACTGCTAGACAGTCAGAAAGACTCTCCTTTCCTGAGTGTTTCCATACAGAAAAGAAAGATGGGAGAAAACTCTAAATCAGAATCTGCCAGAATTCAGATTATCCTCTAAATTGAAAAAGCTATTCCCAAAATTGAAGCAAGTTTATCTGGAAAAAAGCTATCTAGTATTTGCAGAGAGAGACTGTTGCTAGGAATAATTTCTAGTCTCAGATTAATAAAAAAGTGAAATGATATATTTTCCATTCATGGAAGATTTCCAGTAAACTGTTTTCTATCTACCTTCCCATGCTTATGGTATAATGCATATATTTATTTCTTTATCCCTCTGAAGGATGATAGCTTCATCAGACAGGACCACTTGCATATTTCAGTGATCTACACAGCAGTAACAGTGTGAGTTCTTGCACAGTATGGCTAAAAAAGTAGAAGAATAGAAAAAGAAAAAGCAGCCTCTGTATTGGTAATAGTGTTATTATGAGTCTAAATGTAGGCTGATACTGAATTTTTGAAGGTTATATTACCATTGCATTAAAAACATCAACTGTGCGACTCAACACAGCCCAGCACAGGCCTGTTTCAAGCTGCCCAGGTACACTATACTGTGGCTCTCCTTCCAAACCCTCCTCACAGCTCGGCCCATAGTACCCTCACTCCAGTAGAGGGAAGATTAGAGACAGAAAATTTCTCTTGTCTTCCTTGGATCACTTGCAGTCCTCTTCTTCCCTAACAACGTAATGGGGAACAGCAGACCTGGTATGTGATTCAGCTTAACAGGGACATATGAATCCAGGGAAACAGGGATCCCAGCATCACTGTGAAGCCACATCAGCATCTCAAGTCCTCCTAGGCCAAGTTCCAGTTTCCCAAACACATAGGCAGAACCAGGTTCCTACTAAGCCACTGTCCATAGTAGTTCAATAGTACTGGAACAGTTGGAACCATCATTTACTATTAAGAAAGTTTAAATAACATTACCTACTTCCACTCCTAACTGGCTCTCTGGTAGAAAGCAAAGCAACAGGCCAACAAACCTGATGTAGAAAACATCATCATAAAAACACAGCTGTGCAAATATTTCAGTACCTAACACAACAAAAAGAGATTTTGGCAAATCATTTTTGTTCCCTATGTCATTTCTAGCAGCACAGGAAAGATTTGGAGTTGTTAATGGATTTTTTTTTAATTTACCTTTTCAATAAATATACAATTTAATACATTCTAAGACATTCTAAAGTCTGAATCTTAGTCTAACAAAGAATTAACAACAAATTATTGCAGGTAATGCTGTTTCTCATGAAAAGTTTTATACTTCCTGGAAGCGAAATTCTTTTGCAAACTTCTTAGCATACAGGACTGTTAGGCTCCTTACAGGTGACAAAACATTCTTTCACCTATGACAGATCATGCATGTTCCATCTGAGACACAGACATCTTAATCTGCCTGTGTCATGTATAGTGCTCTTCTAAATTTGGCAGGAGCCTAGTGAGACAGCAAAAGTGGTCTGGGTTACTGTGCTGCTCTCAAGAGACGAAAGAACCACCACTGCAATTCATACTAACTAGGGACATCTCATTTCCTCTCCTCTTCGCTGGCTAAAATTTTCTGATCCATAAAGACTTACAAGGGCACATAGCAAAGTACAAACATAAGCAACTGTCTCCATTTCTTCAATTATCACACAAAATTCCTTTACATTGCTGGGGATAAATATTTGGCCATTTTCTCCCTAACATACTGACTAGCTTTACCTCACAGAAACACTCCTAGTAACATCGTGTCAGGCTTAAAATTTATGGTAGCAGAAACTTTATTACAAATAAGAGATCTTCTCTGTAACAACCACCCATTTCCCACACCCCCTTTCAGTTAAGTTTTGTTCTACATCCTCAAAGATCAATAATGAGGCCGCATCACACTGCAGGGTGGGTAAAATACTTAGGTCAAGCCTGGTTGAGAACTTGGGAATGAGAATAGTGCTGTAACAAATTTTCAGTCATTTTGTTCTAGAGCTAAAGTAATTCAAATTGAGCAGCTACCACACAGATGCACAACAAAAGGCATGGCCTAAATGCATATGCAGCATCTCACCCACCATGCTTTATAAATTAGCATCTTGATTGCATTCAAAATTGAAAAGAAACTGACTACAGTTCCTGCAAAGTGTATGTAGTTTTCTTCCTGAAAAGTAAAAGCCAGTCTGTAACATGAATAGGAACATTTAAAGTAAAATCATACAAAACCCTGAGCTGCTGACTGTTGCTGCAATAAGATAAAAATACCCTCTGAAACTAAGGATTCATTATCATCTTGATACTGAGAGTACAGATACGAAAGTAAAGTTCTATCTCAGATGTCTCCTAGATATTCATGAAGTAGATAAGGGTTGAAACAGTCTTCCAAATTACAGATAATATCAAAAATCAGTACATAGTACATTCATTAGTAGAATGGTAACCAATTCTTTTAATCTGTCAATATTCTTTCTCCTATCCTGAATTTCACTTTGTATGGCCAAAGCCTCAGTAAATTGGTATCAATTTCTCATATCCGCATGTGGTTGTGGAAGAAGCAGGGAGGACAAAGGCAGGAGGGAAATAGTATTTCATCTAACTATGAAATGCAGCATATCAGTTTCAGTGTAGTCCAGATTACCGTTTGTTATGTACCAAAAATCAGGCAGGAGGGTTGTAAAACTAAATTTTGTAAAATCAAAAATAGAATCCCTGGGCACATAGTGATGAATGACAGAGGATATTTTGAACAGTAAAAGTCAATTTACTTTAGAGACAGGTGAGCTTGCTTTAATGAGTAAACCTAGGTTCTGGAAACATT